>NW_026067920.1:7079789-7147568 GCF_014885135.2 Alexandromys fortis
CCTCTACGTAATAAATATCCAGTTCTATTCTGTATGATGTGTCTGCCCATGTGCCTTCTACCTGCCACCTGGCCCAGCCCAGCACCAGGCGACTCTCCCGGCTGGAGTTTTCAGTGTCAGGTTGCTACAGGTCTTTGGGGAACTTTACTTAGTTCCCCCCCCCCCCCTCTCTCTCTCTCTCTCTCTCTCTCTCTCTCTCTCTCTCTCTCTCTCCCTCTCTGTCTCATACTTATTGATCAGAATGTAAGCTTATAGTATGAATAATAAAAACCCAGAGACAAATATTGGGGTTCAAGCTTAAGATCAGCTTAAGATCAGAAAAGTAAAGCAGCCAACCTTTTACCTCTACCAAATATTCAGATCCTATCTCCACAAATCCTCAGACTCCACAATCCACTGAGCTCCTGTCTCTTCCCCTTTATATTCCTCTCTCCGCCCAGCCATATTGCTCCTGTCTCCACCTCCCTAGTGCTGGGATTAGAGGTGTGTGACTCCCCAACACTGGGATTAAAGGTGTGAACCACCACCTCTGGATCTGTTTCTAGATCAATCCTGTGTAACCCAGGGTAGCCCTGAACTCACAGAGATCAATATGTCTCTGTCTCCTGAGTCCTGCGATTAAAGGTGTTGCCACCATTCCCTGGCCTCTAGTGGCTTAGCTTTGCAATCTGATCCTCAGGCAAGCTCTATTTATTAAAATACAAATAAAATATCACTACATAAGCTCTTAGCTACTGCTCCAGTGCCACACCTGCCTACTGATATGCTCCCAGCCATGAGGGTCACAGACTCATCCTCTGAAACTGTAAGCCCCCACTAAACTCTTCCTTCTATAAGCTGCCTTGGTCATGGTATCTTATCATGGCAATAGAAAAGTAACATTCATCAAATTAAAATTTATTTAATATAATTTGGGGGAGCTCTGCACAGTATTTTTAAATTGAAAAGACTTTAGAACTCATTTAACTAAATGTACATATTTCATAGGCGCTAAAGGGAATTCTAGAAAACTAGTGATTTACTGTGTCATAAAGTTAGCAAGTTACTAGTGTCCTTTTACTATATTATACAGCTCAACAGCTGGACTTCTAATAATTCTAATAAAGTTAATTAGAAGTAGTTACTACCCACAAACATCTTCAGATAAAAAAGAACTTCCAAAAAGTATACATGCATGAGTACACATAGAGACAAATGGACAAGACATACACTCACACCTTCTGTACATCCTAGATGTGATTTTGCCACATGTAAGAATGTATCTTCTTTAGTAGTCTATATAATGACAATGAGTTATCACATTATGTTTTTGACAAATCACATTATATTCAGTGATTAGTTTAAAGGTATTTTCATTGATGCCAGGCATGGTTATTCACACCTGTAATCCAGCAGAAGGACTATGAGCTCATACCCAACCTGAACTATATATTATGTACTGTACTTCTAAAAAATAAAAACAAAATTGGGGGTTTTAAGCTGGGCGGTGGTGGCGCAGGCCTTTAATCCCAGCACTTGGGAGGCAGAGGCAGGTGGATCTCTGTGAGTTTGAGGCCAGCCTGGTCTACAAGAGCTAGTTCCAGGACAGGAACCAAAAGCTACGGAGAAACCCTGTCTCAAAAATAAAAAAATAAAAAAAAAATTGGGGGTTTTGAACCTATAGATCCTGAGAAGTTAGGGTTTCAAGTTATTGGGTAATAACTGACATGGAATGCACATAATAACTCACTAAAAACACTCCAAAATGGCAAAATGATAGGAATAACTCATTTGGCCGGGCGATGGTGGCGCAGGCCTTTAATCCCTGCACTGGGAGGCAGAGGCAGGTGGATCTCTGTAAGTTCGAGACCAGCCTGGTCTACAGAGCTAGTTCCAGGACAGGCTACAAAGCCACAGAGAAACCCTGTCTCGAAAAAATCAAAAAAAAGGGGGGGAGAATAACTCATTTGTGAAGCTAAATAATTTGAAAGTATAAAGACATTAAATACAGGTAGTAAAAGGCCATTTGTAGTAAGAAAGACCAATTTTGTTACTCCAGGGATATTTCCCTTTACCTAAGCTAGTCTAATAGTTTAAATGTTACTGGTGATGTTTTTGTAAATATCTAATATATGAAAATACTATACTTTGAAATAGAAAGCATTATCATGTTTTGGTAGTAAAGCATGTTGCTGCTGACAATTTAACTACTAAGTTGTGTGACCTGGAGCTGGTTACTTTTCTTTTCCAGGCTCTTCAGGTTCTTCCTCCCCCCACCCCCTCTCTCTTTCCTTCTTTTTGTTTTTTGAGACAGGGTTTCTCTGTGTAGCCTTGGCTGTCCTGGAACTCAGTCTGTAGACCAGGCTGGCCTCGAACTCAGAGATCCGCCTGCCTCTGCCTCCTGAGTGCTGGGACTAAAAGTGTGTGCTACCACTGCCCTGCTCAGTTTCTTCCTTTCTGAGAGATTTAATTGAATAATAACATAATGCCCTTGGCACAATGCCCAGCACATAGTTAAGTGCTGAATAAATATTGACTTCTGTAGTTATTATCATTGTTTGTAGTATGAGATAACAGAACCACACTGTCACTTGAAATTTACTGGGAAAAGCACTTCATGTAACCCAAACAAAGGTACAGTCGAAGCAAAAAAGTCAATTTGTTTAATTTAGAGAAAAATGCCTGCCATGCTGATTGCAGTTTACACACCCAGCTCAACGTCCCCCCCAGGAGGGAGTACACATTAAGAAGCTAGATGAGATTCAGTGTTCCCGCGGGGAGTACACTGGGACAAAGCCAGAAAGATGGCTGCTTGCTTTTAGCCTGATTTCTCCTTCAGCTCCAAACTTTAATCTCACTCTCTCTCTCCCCTATAATTTAATACTCCTTGAAACAAGTCTATATTCACTCTTCTAATCAAACAAACCTTCTGACCTGGCACTGAGTACAGAATCAAGCATCAGTTCTTTAGCCTAGATTTTAAGATCCAAATTAATCTGTTCCCCAATTTCCTGTTTCATTTTGTTTCCATCTCCGGGCCAACATGAGAGTCTTACTACAGAAAAAGTACCTTTCCCTAAAACATGTCATGCTTATTTATTATGAGCCAAGGCACAGGCTATGTTTCCTCAAGAAATTCTCTATGAGCTTTTTCATCATTTCAGAGTATACAAAATCCCTAAATTGCTACAGTCTGAATTACTGTATTCTTTTATGGGTTCTGAGGTAGAGACAGCATCTCAATCTGGCTTAAGGTGACCTAGAACTCACTATGTAGTAAAACTGGTCTCAAGCTTGCAACAATTCTCCTGGGGTCTCTCATTCTTCACATATATGTAAATATTTATACATATATGTATATTAACTTAATTACATGAATCTTATTTTTCTTAATCAGATTACAAACTTCTAAGATAAGGATCATTTTTTGTATCTTCTCATAAACCAATACATTATTACATATAGAGTATATATTGAACCTAAACAAATAAATGATGAATTAATGACTGTTCTTGGATATGCTAAATCAGCCTGGGCATATCCAGCAACTGGCCTGAAATACTGTAGCCTGTTAAGTCTGAATCATAAATGTCCCCCAAAATTGAAGACATGGTCATCAACCTGTTGTGCTACTGAGAGATGGTAGAACTTTTAGGAGGTAGAATCTAATGAAAAGACATTAGATTATCAAGTGAGTCTCCTCCCACTCCCACCCCATTCCTGGCCACCACGGGTGTGCCATTTTGCTCTACTGTATTTTCCCCTGCATGTCCCCATGATGTTCTGCTTTGATACTGAGTCAAAAACAATAGAATCAACTTCTCAAACTGTGAGCCAAAATAAACCCTTCTTCCTCTTAAGTTTATTATTTCATATGCTGTCACCACACAGGAAGTGACTAACACATTCTCCCCCAGATTCTTAGCATCAAAGCTTCTCACAGTGCTCTCCTATTTAGTTCTGAAAATTACATCACAAGTTTCCTAATTGCCTCAGGAAGCAGATGTCTAACGAAGGACCATTCTCTTTAAACATCTCTTTGTTTCTGATTCCTTTTACTCTAGTAAACATGAAATAAGCACCCAGTAAGTCATTTTGTAATTGGTCTTAATTTTCCAAATATCCCCCTGCCCATTAGGCATTAAAATGTAGACATACTTTCCCAGAGTATTATGTACCAATTAACTGATAAAACCACTAACGAAATTTTAAATTAAGTAACTCACTAAGTGGTTATTGATTTTCTTTTAATTCTTAACAAATACCTTAGATGCTTCTAGTGTTCTGGTGTTGTGAACGAGCTGAGCAGTAGTCATCGTGAGAGTGAGTCAGGATTCTTTCAACAATTCTAACCTGTTAAAAAAATTAATTAGAGATTTGGCCTAACATAATACTTCCTATCTTGTCGTTCCAAAGATGAAGCTGATCTTAAAATCAAAACTTAACGTCAAGTAAGTTTAAGGATAGACTGTTTCCCAGACTTTCCTGTTTCAAGAGAAATTTACCAAGCTCAATTTTGAAAACACAAAGGGAGAATGAAGCTAAAATAGTTCTACCTGTCCCTATCAAAAATTATAAAAATCTGAATTAGAAAAATTCTTATTTTGAATTTTCCAAATGAGAGCTATATAAATCAACTATAACTTGACAAGTAATTTTAAAAATCATTTAAGTTTTCACTACAAACTTTTTCTAAATCTGGTATGAAGTCTCTGTATTAATTTTTCAACTACCCAAAAAAACTGTAAGATAATCTATTTATTCATAAACACATTCTCAGAAGAAAGTCCCCTAACGATGCAATATATCTCATTTATCTTTGTTATTCCCTCAAACAGTAACTGTCTTCTTGTGCACAGAAGGGCTCAAAAACATTTCTTAGACTAACTTCTTATTTGTTTACAAACTCAAAACCTATTCCAAAAATGAAATTAACAGGTGTTGGTGAAGAGGTGGAGAATTAAAGTCTTTATGCATTGCTGGTTCAGATGTAAAGCAACCCAGAACACAGTGCGAAGTTCTTCCGATTCTTAAACAAATTACCCTAGTATGCAGCATTATCATTTCTAAGTATAAAGCCAAAAGAAATAAACAAGGAAGGGAAGGAGCAGGGAGGGTCTCAAATACTTGTTCATCAACTCTCCTAGCAGCATTCTTCATACAGTCAAAAGGTGGAAACAATCCAAAAGTCGATCAATAGACAAATGGACAAACAGCAAGGGGCAGTGGCATGTAGGCCCAGCGACACTGGAAGCTAAGCAATCAGCTCAGTCTAGGAGTTTGAGGTCAGCCTAGATAACATGGCAAGTCCTCATCTTTTAAAAAAAGGGTGGGGCATGGGGATGGGGAATAGATGAATGGATAAACAAAAATGTGAAATATATATATATATATATATATATATGCTACTCTATCTACAGAAAAGGATAAAATTACATGCCACAATGGAACCTTGCAAGCACAATACTATGTTTAAAAAATAATAAAAGCAAAGCCAGGTACAGAAGAACAAATATATGATCTCACATATGAGTACCTACAATAAATTAAGCAAAACTGCAAACAAAAAGTACAACAGAGGTTATCAGAGCTGGGGTGGGGATAGAGTGGTGGAATTCAATAGGACAGAGGGTTCTATTAACTACGATGAAATATTTTGGAAATGGTAAATGGTTGGCGTTTGTCACATGACATGAGCATTGCTAGATTGTATACTGAGAATGGCTCACATGATTAATTACATATTATGCATAATAGATCACAATTAAAAAGTTGATAAGTTGGGGGGACCCAAATTTATACTCAAAGACTAAATCATCATTTTAAAAAGTTTTAAAAGTTATGAATTAAAAGTGTATTTTTCAGTGGAATTTTTAAAAAAGTAAATCTATTTTCTTTCTGAAGATCTTAATTTTATTTCAATTTGGGTCTTATTTGTAATAACCCATTTAAAGAAATTCCACTCTGGCTCACCCAGGGCTGTTACAATTAATTATTAGCAATTAAGGCAAGACTCTGAAAGATTTTTACAAATAAGAGGTTAGAATTATTTGAAAACAGTGCCACAAGGTGGTGATAGAGACTATAAGCAGATACTATTTAATTTCTCTTAAATTATTTCTTCAAAACAGCACTAGGTGACACTATTACAATATTTTTATATGAGTCTGAAATCTACCTGATGGTTCTCGAGTAGTCCTTAAAGGTTGTTTTCTTTTGTTGTCTTCAGAATGTAACTGTCACGTCTGACCCAACACAACTATTTCCTCCCTTACATTTTAAGAAATAAGGAAGGCAGGCTTGAGAGAGAAGACCCAGCATTTAAGGACACTGGCTGCTCTTTCAGAGGACTGGGGTTCAATTCCCAGAAGCCACACAAGTGACTCACAACCATCTAAAATGTCATGTAGGCATACATGGAAATAAAGCACTTATATACATAAATAAATATATCTTTTTAAAAAAGAAAGAAGGAAGGAAAAGAAAAGTAGGTACAAGGGATTAAGTTCCAGTTCTAACCATTAGAATATAACCTTCTAAAGAGGAAGCAATAGATACAAGTAATGTTTTTTTTTTTAAATCACTTTCTACATTGGTAGAATTTTAGACAATTTCTGTAAGATCATAATATATTTCTCATGGCATGTCTAGAGAATCAAGACTTAAAAACAGCCATTAGTCAATTGGACCACCATGCACTATTTATTATGCACCTGTATTTTTAGACTATATGGATGGCCCAGATTAAATTAAAATTACTAAAAACTAATACATACAGGTTGTTTCATCTGAGAAGGGATTAAAGATATTTGTAAAACAAGCAAAATTCAGTTTGATGGAATACAAATGGATATGTAAGAAAAGTAGAAATCGACTTTGGAATTAAGAAATCTGTGTTCAAATTTGGATTCTACTACCTAAATTTGTATAACTCTGGCTAAATTAATTCCTCTGCAATCTAATTTTTTTTTTGTAAACATAAACATAGATCCAACTTTTCAGGTCTTATTCAGCATGCATCTGTAGTAGAAACATAGGACAGGGATTAAGTACCTGGACTTTCCAAACCCTCCGTGTGCAATTCACTATGTAACCTTGGATAAGATATATGTATGCCTCAATTTTTCCATCTGCACATTAAAAATGGAACAGTGACTACTTCACAGTTATTTCAAGATTAAATTTATTAATGTTACTTGAAACACTTTTTATATACGCTTCATTAAACATAACAAAGCATGCTTGCTTTAAAAACAACAGAACAAAAACACCTACTAGTCTAAGGCATTAGCCTGCGGCTGGTGTTTCTCCAGACTAGCAGTTCCCTCCCATTGTCCTCCCGTCTTTTCTCTGACCTACTTTCCTCTGGCATTTTAGTATTCCTCAAGCTTCTGTCCTAGTGTCTTCTATTTTTTCATTTCTAAACATATCCTCTGAGCAAACAAATATACTCACATTATATCAATCACTATTTCAATTCTAATGATTTTTATATGTATATGCCCAACCCAGGTCACTCTTGGAGTTACTGACCTACAATTCTGTCCATTAGACAAATCCCCACTTTGATGTCCTTAGCACATCCAAATGTGAATTCTTGCCCCTCAAACCTCTTTCCTACTGAATGACATCATGAAACACTTAATAATTCAATCTGAAAATGTATGACTTAATTCTGCCTTCTTTTCTTATTTCTTTGTTCAATCAACTTAGTAGTTCTCAAATGTATCAACTACTCACTTCCTCCACATTGTTGTCAGCTTCTATGGGGAGGTTTTCTTTAGTGGTTAGTGTTGATGCTGCTACTGCTGTTGTTTTTTTATATATATATATATATAATTTATTTAATGTACACTGGTGTGAGGGTATCATTTCCCCAAGAACTGAAGTTACAGACAGTTGTGAGCTGCCATGTGGGTGTTAGGATTTGAACCTGGCTCCTCTGGAAGAGCAGTCAGTGCTCTTAAACACTGAGCCATCTCTCCAGCCCCCTACTGTTGTTTTTATAGGCTCTCACTACATAGCCCCAACTTCCTGGAACTTGCTATGTAGCCCAGACAGCCTTGAACTTGAGGTGGTTCTGCTGCCTCCACTTCTCAAGTACTGGGATTACAAGTGTGTGCCACCATGCTGGGCGTGACATTTCTACCTCAGATCAGACCAGGCTTGTCTCCTGCCTGAATTCCTCCAACAATCCATCTACCCATTGCTGCACTCTGCCATCTCTGTTGTCTCATACTACAGCCAGACTTTTCTAATCACAACCTTGATTATATATTATTTCCAAACTACAGTCCTTACATAGTTCTCCCACTGTCCTCAGAAAAACTCTTCACCGTGGTTAAGATCTGCCTGCCTCATGCCTCCCCAACCTCGCCAGTCATTTCCCTTGTGCTTTTGTGCACTGGCCATTAGTATATAGTTAACCTCTACTCTCTTTGACTTCCAGGCTTTAACAATATTCTCCTGGTCAGAAACATCCTCTTCTACTTCAAAACTTATCTACTGAAGATGGTTTAGTTTCCCAAGAAACAACACCCTGATTTCCATTACCACTTCCGCCAAGTGTTTGGTATTTTTAAAGGGTTTTTTGTTTTGGTTTGATTTTTTTGATACAGAGTTTCTCTGTGTGTGTAGCCTTGGCAGTCCTGAAACTTGCTTTGTAGACCAGGCAGGGCTTGAACTCACAGGGATCGCCTGCCTTTGTCCCCCCAAATGCTCGGATTAAAGGAATGTGCCACCACAGCCTGGCTTTAAAGGTTTTTAAATGTGCAATTCAAAGGGTTTTAGTGTATTTACCAAGTCATGTAACCATCAACACTAATTCTTCACCTCGAAAAGACACCACATATCTGTTAGTGGTTTCTCATTCTTGCCTTCTATCAGTCCCTGGTAACCACTAAATATACTTGTTTTGCTTTGGAGACAAGGCCTTACCATGCAACCAAGGCAGGTTTCAAATTCATGATTCTCCTGCCTCAACCTCCTAAGTGCTGGGATTTCAATAATGTGCCAATATACTTGGATTCTAATCCAATTTTCATGTTTATTGTTTTGTATATACTGAACATTAGTTAAATCACATAATCTTGTGACTTTTGTGTCTTGTTTAGATGAATTTTTAATTCTTAGAATCACTACAGTTCTGCAACAAAATTAGTTACTCAATATTTCCTGACTCAATGAGGAAACTGTATAGGAACAGAAAGAGCTTGGGCCAAATGGCTAGAGAGATGGCACAGCAGTGAAGAGGTGCTTATTGCTCAGTCATGAGTTTAAATCCTAACTTTAGGCTCACACAACTGCATGCTGTAACTCCAGCTCCAAGTAGTCCTTCTGCCCTCTTCCAGCTTCCATGGACATCCAAACACACATGTGCACATAAACTCATAAAGACACATGCACATATAAACAAAATAAATATTTTAGAAAAAGAATTAATGTTCCATGAAAATGATAAAATTTTAAGTTAGATAACATTAAATATAATTTATTTCAAATACCTATCTTTGTAGATTAGAAAACCAAAATCCCAAGAAATCATTGGTTTCCCAGAGTCTAAAACACAAGAAGTTGGACACCCAATAAAGGAGCACTATAATAGTGACTCCCCAGATGAAATTCTCCTTTGGTTTCACTTCATGCACATGACTTACTCCCTTGTTTCTAAATACTATAGCCTCTTTCTGGAGTTAGAAGTTTATCTCAAGATAGTAAAAAGACCCAAATGATTTTTCAAAATAGACAAAATCCTTTTAACTTCTAATTACTCTGTTATTGCTGTTTCTCTCTCTTTGAACGACTGTTTTATGGAGGTCTCCTATCCAAGTTCAACCCAATTAATTTTTGAGCTCACAAGCCCAGAGCCCCCAGGAAGTATGAATTTAAGAGATCGTCCTCTCTCAGAGAATACCTGTTTTGTTTTGACTCATTATCTGTGATAATTTGGGTGAGAATGAGAATATCGGCTCCTATAGTTAAATATTTGGTCCCCAGCTGGTGGAACTCTTTGGGAAGAATCAGGAGGTGTGGCCTTGTTGGAGGAGGTGTGTCACTGGGGGCTGGGCTGTCTGAGGTTTCAAATAGTCAGGCCATTCCCAGTACTTGCTGTCTTGCTGTCTCATGGGAGCTATTTCACTCTCTTGCACTTGTGCCAATTTCTTCCCTCTCCTCTCTCCCTTCCTTCTCCCCATCCCTACCCCTCCTCTCTCTCCTCCTCCTTCTTTCCCCTCTCTTCCCTCTTCCTCCCCCCACCCTACCTTGTGTTTGTAGAACAAGATATAAGTTCTGACTAGTGTTTCAGCGCCATGCCTGCCTGCCTGCCTGCTGTAAGGCAATTCTCTTCAAAAATTGGTGCTGGAACACAGGAACAACCACAGGAGTGGTGAGGACAGGACAGAGGAAAAGGATGAGGTGTCAACCCAAATCGCATGCCATATATGAATCTAGATTCCAGTATGTGGGAAAACATAATATTTATCTTTCTGAGTCTGGTTTATTTCATTTAACATAGTGGTCTCCTGTTCCAATGAAAACAACCAAGAGCTATTCATGGTAGAAACTCAAGGTGTACCAGTCTAGTTCTCTCTCCTCTCTCCTCTTTGTTTTTAACATGTGAAAATTTTCACCATCCAGGGTAGAAAAAACCGTGCTACCTGATGCTTCCGGTCCTCCTCCGCTCTCGGCCCCGAGTCTACTTCTCCTCAGAGGGCTTTCCACTTCCACGAAATAGCTCCAAATCAAGCCTCTCAAGGAAAAAGAGCAACAGAGAAGTCTCAACGGGAGACCACAGAACCCCCCCCCCCCCAATGCCTTCCTCCACGACCCCTGCCTGGGAGGCTTCGGCCTTCAGGCCTTCACTTCAGGCCTTCACCTCGGGTGTGGACAGCGGAGGCTTGGGCCTTCACCTCAGGCTCCTTCCCTCGGCCTCCTTCACCTCAGCCAGTGGTTGCAGCCAACGGCTTTTGCTAGGAAAACCCGCCCCTCTGGCTTACGGATAACCAATGGCGCTTTCCCGGCAGGGCCGCAGGTCTCTCCTAGGTTCACCCCTCAGGCGGCAGCTCCACCTCATGAATATGCAAATACGGCCGGCGATTCCCGCCCACCCTTCTGGGCAGGACCTCGTGCTGTGCCCTGAAAAACACGTGGGGACGGCCCAGAGACGGCGTGGGGGCCACGTGAGGGGGCGGGGCTTCTGTCCGGCTGGCCTGCCAAGGTGAGTGAGTGTCTGCTGAGGGCCAGGATGCCAGACCAGGGTTCCCTGGGGTCCGAGGGCGGAGCTGGTGCCCTGGCGCCCTGGCAAGAGCCGGAAAGGCCTGGACTCCACAGGAGCAGAGCTTTGCAGTCCTGGAGGGTGGCTTTGACCTCGTCCTTGGGATTCTTCTTTATGTTGGTGTGTAACTGAAACACGGCTATATCAACCTTACTTTGCGCTTATCTTAACCCAAGACTCCCCAGACCTTTCCTGTACTATGGAACTTTCCAGAACTATCCGAAGTTCCTTAAACCGCTGTGGTGGGATTTCCCAAGGCCGTAAATGAATGAAATACTTGACATTTCTTATTTTACCCCCACGGGAAAGGAAAAAATGAGGTTCTTAAGAACACCGGTTTAAAACATAATGAGTAAACCACCATCTGGGTTAAAATAGTCTGGATTTTCTCAACCTCAGCAGCGGTACCCCTCTCTTCAGTCTTGACAATCAAAATGGTTTCTAGATTGCCAGCAGTCCCCTAAGGGGCAAAATCGCATTCAATTCAGTTCTGCTTGGGTCTTTACTTTCCCGAAATAACCTTTTGTTTTCTTTTTAAGTTCCAACCACAGCCTTTTCCAGTCTCAATATTAATTTGCTTCCTGACTGGACCATTAACCTCCTCTCTCTGCTGGCGTCTGTCTTAGTTTGTTCTCTGTTGCTGTAATACAGACCTCATTACCAAAAAAGCAAAGTGGAGGAAGAAAGGGTGTGTTTCACTGTGTTTCACCGAGCGGGGCTTCCACTCTGTCTTGAAATGAAATCAGGAACTCAAGCAGGGCAGGAGCCTAGACGCAGGATAAGCAGAAAGCACAGAGGACTGCCGTTTCAGCTTGCTTTCTTACACAACCCAAGACAGCCGACCCAAGGGTGACTCCACAGCCTTGCCCACGGGCCAGTTTCTCAGCTGAAGTTCCCTCCTAGAGGATGATGCTGGCTCCTGTCAATTTGACGTGTGTGTGTGTGTGTGTGTGTGTGTGTGTGTGTGTGGTTTCTGTCAATTTGACCACTGTGTGTGTGTGTGTGTGTGTCTGGTTTCTGTCAATTTGACCACTGTGTGTGTGTGTGTGTGTGTGGCTTCTGTCAGTTTGACCAGTGTGTGTGTGTGTGTATGTGTATGTGTGTGCGTGTGTGTGTGTGTGTAACCAGGCCACTATCCTAATCGTCATCTATCTTGCAGTCTGAGCTCAGCCAACCACCACCATGATCAAAGACCTTCCTCCTTGCCTTTCCACTAGTGGCTGTCTATAATATTCAGTTATTTTTTCTCATTTTTATTATTCTGTTTTCTTCCCGGAACTTAATATGGGTTTCATTTCCTTGTTAACCTGTCCTTCCTATCTTGAATGTGCACGAGATAACAAGTTTCATCAGAGGACCTGTCTTTCAATATTTAGTATAGTCCCTGGCAAATGGTAGGCACTTGGCAAATATTGGTGAGCCAGGGATTGTTGTGGGTGCCTATAATTCTCAACCATTTGGAAGGCTGAGGCAGGAGGACTATTCTGAGTAGTTTAGTAAGTAAGGTCCTGCCAATAGATAGACAGATGGATGGGCGGGTGGGTGGGAGAGGCAGTGTAGGTATATAGCTCTGTAGAACCCCTGCCTCTTCAGCATGCAGCCCTCAGCTAAACCCTCATATCCCCAAGGAAATAAATATTGCCCCATCAGTGAGATGACACAGTAACTTGCCCTCTCTTCCTCCTAATTGTGTCGTCAGCGTTTCTCTTCTTTCCCACTGCTGGCTCCTTGGAATTCCATGTGGGACGTGAGTGGATGGATATGCAGCTGTCGTGAGTAAAGCCTGCCTGGTGCCCACTGCTGCCAAACTCTTGAGGGGATGTTAATTTTACTTCTTGCATCATGTTCATTGAAGGCATACAAGTAGATAATTGAATGAACCGATCACCGACTTAAGGAAAAGTGTTTAGATAATTAAAATTGACTGTGCTGGGGAAGCCTTAGAAACTATCCTCGTCTCCTCCTCTGCTTCACAGATGAGGGTTTAAGTATTTGCTCTTGGTCCCTGGGCTCGTTAGGAGAGCGGATTGCAAGCACAACCCTTGGTTCCCATCTCTTGTTGCAAGGCTTTTCCTTGTCCCTAGCCAAGCTAGTTTCTAATTACTTTTTCTGTGAGCCCAACCTGCAACTCAAGCAGAAATCCCCACCAAGGTGCTTCTTGTCTACCAAAGGCTTGAGCTTGGTGCTCTTAGATCAAGTCTACACTAGGCTAATGACCCAGGGAGCCCAAAAGTGGAATATGATACCCTCAATTTTGTGGCTGCCATCGACACCTGCTCCTCATCTTCCTCCTCTTTCCCTTTCCTCTTTTCTCTTCCCTCTCCTCTTCCTTCTCTTCCTGTTCTGCTTCTTCCTCTTTTTTTCTTTCCTTTCAGTAATAAAGACTGGAATTTGCCTCTACCAAAGCAAAGTACGTGGTTCATTTTGGGACGGAAGTGTTTACCTCTTTAGAGACTGACCAACAGGTAGAAACATCCACATTCTCAGAACTTTTATCTTTGTCAGAAATTGGCAGTTGGAAGTAAAATGACGTGTGAAACATAAAAAGAGGAGTGGGAGAAATCCTATCTGAGAGGATTTCACCGCCCAACCTTTCCTGCTTAGAGCCTTTGTATCCTTTGACTCATCCCTCAGTCTCTAGTCAGAATCTTCCCCTTGCATGCTGACAAGGGTTGGTTTGTTTTTTATATTTTGGTTGTTGTGGTTTGGAGGAATTGGTTTTTTGTTGTTTGTTTGGTTTTATTTGGTTTTGGTTTTTTTTTTTTTTTTTTTTTGAGATAGGGTATCTTTGTGTAGCTCTGACTGTTCTGGAACTCAATCTGTAGACCAGGCTAGCTTTGAATTCAAAGATCCACCTGTCTCCGCCTCCTGAGTGCTGGGATTAAAGGCATTAGCAGAATCGCTTGGGGTCCTAAAGTCTTCTCCCAAGGCCTGTGATAGCATCCTGTACCACAGAAGAGCAGCTAGTTGCCAAAGGTTGCTACTTAGACCGGGCGAAGCTGCATGTTAAATTTAGTTTGATCTGGGGAACCATTTGAGGGCTATCACAGTAGACATCATATTGCAGACAAACTGTATCCCAAAGAGGACATCTCTAGAGGCACGTCCCTCTCAGTGTACAGGACCGATACCAAATCCAGAGGGCAGAGGTTAGCCACCAGATAGGAAAGGGGAATTATTAACACGTTTGCTTCCAACCTTCATCAGGATGGCTGTCATCACCTCAGCCTCCAGTCCTGCTGCTGGTACTGTCGTGTGTCCTTCCTCTGCAAGCCAGCTGATTAGCTGTGGGGCTGTGGGAGTGGATGACTCAGACCCTGGGCTGGGAAGTTTAGAGCTTGGTGAGAAAGGGTGAGCTGCAAACACATTGGAAACCCAGAACATAGTTTGTATATAGTGATGGGGCAGAAGGGTGTGACGTGGGGCAAAGAAGAAAAACCTTCCACAGGCGCTGTCCAAACGGCAGAGAAAGGCGTTTTAGGAGAGCGCGCACATTCCCTTTCTTGGGTGATGACTAGCTTGTGTCACCCCGACAACAGCAGGCATTTTACCCCCCACTTGAGAACCAAGAAAGAAAAGATGGCATGAGCTCTTCCCAGTGTCGACGGATGGCAGTGTGCTCCCGAAAGCTAAATGAAGCCTCTGCCGTCTCAAGGGTCTCGCTCACTTAGGAGCAGAGCTGAGTGGACAAACCCCTCTCGTCTGTGTTTTCTTCCTCGACAAGGTTAAGGTGAATGTGGCCCTTCCGTGCCAGCTGTATCACTTCAAGCGCTCTCATTTCTGTTGGGATGTTATTTTATTTTGGTTTCCATGGGAGCATTCAGTAGTGTTGTGGTTTGAATCTTAAATGTTCTCCATCTACTAAAGGCTTGGTTGCCAGCCTGTCACTGTTGGTAAAACTTTTAGGAGGCAAGGACAGGTGGAAGGGCGGGAGGGCAGGAGGGCGGGAGGGCTGGAGGGAGGGAGGGAGGGAGGGAGGGAGGGAGGGAGGGAGGGAGGACGGTCACTGTGGGGTGGATTTAGCTCTGCTTCTTTCCTTCCCATTAGCAGTGAGGTGAGCAGACTGCATGGTCCTCACTGTGACGCACTACTTCCCCTCGGGCTGAGAAACAAAAGCGCCAACCAGACAGCTGAAATGATGAGCCAAAGTACGTCCACGAGTTGTTTCTCTCCAGTATTTTAGCCATGGCGCTGGAAAGCTAAAGTAAGTGGCCGTGTGGCTTGGAGTGAGAGTCCTCGAGGCTCAGGTGAATTTATGAGGTGATTCTGGAGTCCTAGGAGTTTCAGCAGTAAAGAAAGAGAAGCAAATTGCTTGTGAGATCCGAAGTTCTGAATGAAACTGACTACATTGTTAGATTACTTGGGATTTCTTTCCTTTAGAGAGAGAGAAAAACATCAATATAGATATGTGTGTGTATATATAGAGAGATATGTATGTGTACATCTATATATGCGATTATACATACATATGATATGTGTGTGTGTGTATACTGACACACACACACACATATCTACGATTGCCAACTTGGCTGAACTTCTGAACTCTCTTCATCCTCTGGCAGCTAAAGAGAAGCCAATCGATATGAAACAAACTCCCAACTGTAAAGTCTAAACACAAATGCCTGTTCCTTCTGCCTTCACCCTGTCAACCTACAAAACATGGCTTCCTGTGTAAGTGGCAATTTATTGTGGCCTTCACGCCCGCTCAGAGGTGCATATCAACCCCTGCCTCCTTGGGGGCCGATTTCTGACTGGCAGAGCTCTCCATGTGGATTGTCTGCTTCTAGGAAAGCCAGGTCTAATGAGCTGGAAAGGAAGTGACGGTGCTGAGTGACAGGCTGTTCTGCTGCCCGCTTGAGTGCCCAGGACTAAGAAACGGCACCAAGGCAAACGCTGAGTACTCCAGCATTGTAGAAATATTTGGCTACTTGGTTGTTTCCACTGAGTATCAAGTTTTGGGGACATGTAAAACGATGTTATTCTTCTTAATGATCATCCCTTAATATGGAAAGTTTCAAATAAAAAAAATGGTTTTGAAACTGGCTTTCCAGTTTGAAACCAGGAATAGCACAGGTAACAGACGATGAGAGTTACCAAAAGGTGGCTTTGAGCTCCAGTGAGGCCATATTGCAGCCTCAGCCCTGGGAGATTTCTTTTGCTTTCCTTAATTCACTCTTAACAGGTGATAATTAAATTTATAGTCTCCAATTGAGAGAGTCTGTAATTTAAGACGTAAAATTCTTAAGATCGCAGCATAGGCAGAACATAATCATGCAAGAAATGTGAAGCGGGCTCCTTAAAGAGCCTCTCTGATTAGAGAACGACATTAGTTCCTCACTGCCAGGAAGGAAGCTAAACAGCTGGAACCATGAGCCATCACAGGCAAATTACCGACTTCACGTTCCAGTGGGAGGAAAAGGTCATGACAAAGGCGTTGTTCCGATGTTTGCAGGATGGGCAGTCGTCTTCCCAGAAAGCTGGTGGGTGCCCTATTCTTAGTGCTCGCGTGTGCGCGTGTATAAGTGTGTTCACGTGGGCGCCCTCATGTGTATATGTATGCAGAGACCAGGGGTCCATCTCAGGTGTCGTCCATTCCTCAGGAGCCACCTCCTTTGTTTACTCAGACACAGTCTCTCATTGGTCTGGGACTCTGGTTAGGCTAGGCTAGTTGGCCAGCAAGCCCCAGGGAGCTGCCTGTCTCTGCTCTCCAACACTGGGGTTACAGGCATACACGTCACGCCTGAATTTTTTTATGTGGGTTCTGGGGATGGAACTGAGATGCTTGTGTGGCCGTCGCCTTACTGACTGGGCTATCTTCCCAATCCCAAGAACTGTGCTTTCAAATGTGCCAGGGACTTGTTAGCGCCACGTCTGCCAGCACCCAGCGCAGAAGGGTATGCTGTGGCAAGAAGGGGAGGCTCGGGAGGAGAGCTCTGCCTTCTAATAACTTGTTTTGCCACACTTTCTTATGAATAGTGCCTAGACATGAGACATGTTGAACTGACACGTTTTTGTTGTTGGGAGAATCCTAAATACTATCCAAGCAACTTTCAGGGATGTATTCAAATTCGGCATAGTAAGACTTATCTTCTAAAAGAAATATCATAAATGTCCTATTTTGGTTGTTTATTATTATTTTTTAGGTAGTCGTTTGTTTTTGCAGTTCTGAAGACTAAACCTAGGGCTTTGTACATTCAAAGCCAGCCCTGTATTGCAGAGCTATATTCCCAGGCCTTTTATACTTTTGTGTGTATGTGTGTGTATGTGTGCGCGCGCGCACATATGTGGAAGCCAGAGGTTGAGGTCAGATGTCTTCCTCAAGTGCTCCTCCCCTTTTGTTTTGACACAGGGTATCCACCCACTCAGTGCCTGCCTGGCCAGCTAGCAAGCTGCTGGGATGGGTGGCTCTTCCTGCAGGCGGCTCCCCAGTGCTGGGATTAAAGGTGCATGCCACCATACCCAGCTTTTTATAGGTGGTGTTGGGATCTGAACTGAGGTCCTCATGCTTGTGTAGAAATGCTTTACCATCTGACTTTTAATGTTTGAGACCTAGTTTCACTGGGGTACTTAGCTTAGGCTGGCCTTGAACTCACTCTGCACTGTCTACTTGCTTAGATTTAGAATCACCAAGAAAAGCAGGGTGTGGCGATACGTGTGTGTGTGTGTGTGTGTGTGTGTGTGTGTGTGTGTGTGTGTGTGTGTGTAATCTCAGCACTCAGGGGTAGGAAGCAGGATTCCCACTCCAAGGCCAACCTAGTCTGTATAGCAAGTTTTAGGCGAGCTAGGGCCACGTGGTCAGTCTGTCTTTAAAAAACAAAAACAAATGGAAAAAACAAATCCACAAGAAACCTAGAAGACAGTGCAGGAAGACCCTGGGTTTATCTGTGAGGGAATTTCCAGAGGGGATTAAGTGAGAGGGCAAACCCCAGAATGCAGGTGGTGCCCTCCCATGGGGACGAAGAGAAAGCTTGGGAAGTGCCAGGATTCCCCATAAGAACTGCCGTGGTCCACCATGCCTTCCCACCACGTAGCCGAGGTCTCCTGCAAGCATAAGCATGCAGGGACCATACACATCCTCCCTTAGGCCGAAGTTTCAGTGGGTGTTTTGGTTCCAGCAGTGAGAAGTGGCATGCTTCTCTACTTGACCATCCAGTGACTTTCTTGGAGGCCACTACCTGCTGGACGCTGCTGCCGATCCTGTCTAGTGCGGTCTTCACTTCAGCCATTGTAGTCGTCGGGGCCCGGATGTCTGTCTGGTTCCTGTCTGTGGTGTCCCCTTTTGTTGATATTCTCGTTTAAGTCTTGCACTGGTATCCATATTTCCTTTGGTTGACTCAGTTCTCCTATAGTTCACTGAGCTCTTTTCAAATAAGTCTTTTGAATTATGTGTTAGAGAAAGTAGATCTTAGGAGATTTATCTTGGTCCTTTGGGCTGTGTTTCCCCGTTATACCGTATGCAGTGTTATTTTGATGGTACATGAGCATTTGAAGAAACACTTGGCCTAGTCTTCACAGACTTCCACTGTCGGCCCAGGTAGGGGCTCCGTGTGCCTCTCTGGTTTTCTCTGGAGCTTCTTCTCTGTGTGAACCCATCCCGTTGTGGGAGGTTCTGCAAATCCGAGCTTCTGGCTCCCTCTGGTGTCTACATGCAGTACTGCAGATGGGTAGGTAGGTTCTCTGCTGAGCGCAAAGCCACCAGGAGCCAGCCTCCTTTGTTCCCAGGGGCTCCTGGACTTTACTAGTTACAACTAGAATCAGACAAGATAAAAACCAATCCTTGGGAAGATTCCCAGAAAGACAGAAAGTTGGCACACGTTCCATTCTTTCCTTCCAAAAGAAGAAACAAGAACTGGGCGCCTTTCCTGGTCACACAGCGCTGTCTGGCTCGTGGAAGACTGTGAAAGCCATGGAGACTTACCTCTTCGTTCTTTCCTACGTACTTTGTTGGATTTGGTGACTTTCAGTTAGTTCCTGGAGTTTTTGTTAAATCTTTATAAACTGTATATTGTGATATAAAGTCGGTCTATGGCCTATGGCTTTCTAGCCCATTATCTTGCCAACCTAGATTCTTAACTTTTTGGAATTGTGGTGTACTGATTATATGAGAGAAGCTGTGAAATCCTACCTAGAAAAAAATACACACGAAATATGAGATGTAAGCCAGGTATGGTGGCTCGTGCCTGTAACCTCAGCACTGGGAAGACGGAGGCAGGAGGATGGGGATTTCAAGTGAGTGAGAGGTCAGCTTGGGGTACATGTGGTCCCCCGTTGGTGTGTTTGTACATGTATATGTGTATATGAGAGAGAGACAGAGGAAGACAGAGGAGACAGGGAGACAGAGGCTGCATTTGTAGAGTGTTGCATTCATATACACATGACTGTATTCCTGTGCACGTGCCCTAATTAAAAAGTCTTGATGGCCTGTGCAGTAAAGAGTTAAATAAGCAACTTCGAGCTACTCAGACTGCACGTTTACAAGAGAACGGCAGCGGAAGATGGGCTCTGAAGCTTTGAATATCCTGCCTAGAGTCTTTTATCTGCCTGGAGCCTTGGGCCAAGGAATTATGCCGAGACCTTCGGTGACAACCTGTTTTTATGTGCCGGAGATCCTAGGCCTCATTATATCAGTTTGATTTCTGTGCGCACTGGTCATTCAACAGAGGTCTGTCTAAGTGTGTGACTGAACTGCCATAAAAGTCCTGGACCCTGGAGCTCACGAGAGCCTCCTCCTTCATGGCACTTTGTACAGCACAGCTGAGAGACGTGCTCTCTCTGCAACAGCAGCTGGATGCTCTCTCTTCTGATTTCTCCTGGACTTTGCCCCATGCACCTTTTCCCTTTATGTCCTGATCTCTAGCCTTTCATTGTGATTAGTTTAGCTGTGAGCATAGCCACATTTTCTGAGCCCACTAGCAAATTACCTCAACCTGGGGACCATTCCTGCTCTAAGCTGCTTATGCTGACGCGGCCAGCCTGCCAGGCCCGTGGCAATGTGTGACCTCCTGTCACTCAGCACTCTCAGCATGTGTAAGTTGGTCCCAACAGAATGTCACTTTCCACATGCTCCAAAAGTCCGAGGATTCCAAGGCGGGTAGGTTCAGACCTCAGCATCAACCTCCCCAGCTCCCCAAATCTCAGTAGAATGCCTGCATGTGGGTTGGTCTCTTAGCCTTCTTGCTGCTTCTAGTTTCTCTCAGCACAGCATTCGGCCATACCGCCCCCTCCCCCACCTGCCACACACACACACACACACACACACACACACACACCTGAGGGCGGTTTGCTCTGAAGCCACCTGTGGATACCAGAAGCAGAGGCGCTGTTGAACCTCACCTCCAGAGCCTTCTGTGGCGACTCACCACCTCCGCCTCCCGGGCTGCACTGTTGTGTTTGCTATTGGAGGCATCAAAGCCAGCATGGGCTTCGTACTTCAACTCCGTCAAAAGTTTGCCCTTATCAGAAGTTTTAGCAGCTTCCCGCTCTTAAGCATATGATTTATTTTTCTTTACTCGCTACCTCAAGAGTCTTCACCTTTAACCTGTAGGAAGTTATCCTCCCCTCCCGCCCCCATTAACCTCTTTCTCCAGTGTCTCTCTCCAGACCCTTCTCAACAGTATCACTGTCTTGTTTCTGCCACTATGGCGTTGGAATTATATGGTATGAGCTCTTTTATGTCTGCCTTTTTTCTTTGGCTTGCTGCTGTTGGCTCAGTGAAATTCCTCTGAGTTGTTTGCTTGTGTGGTGGTCTGT
This sequence comes from Alexandromys fortis, assembly GCF_014885135.2. Lineage (NCBI taxonomy): Eukaryota > Metazoa > Chordata > Mammalia > Rodentia > Cricetidae > Alexandromys > Alexandromys fortis. The sequence continues at coordinate 7,100,791 of NW_026067920.1, forward strand.
CCCTCTCATTGTTGAGACATATTCTGTTGGAGGTGCCACAGTTTAATTATTTCCAGTTATTTAGTTATTTCCAGTTCGGGGTTCCTGTGAACTAAGCTTCTAGTCATATTTATATCTAGTTGTTTATGTGGATATATTGTATTTCTTTTAAGTAAATGCTGAAGATGATTGCAGCGTCATATGGATGAGCATGTTTGTGAGGGGTTACCTAGTATTTTCTAATGGCTCTCCAGGTCTGAATTCCAGCTAGCAATGTGGGGAGGAGTCCCCCCTCTTCACCACCGCTGCTAGTCTCTTCCAGCTTCAGCCGCTTACAGAGTGTGTAGTGGTAACGTGGCTCTAACTGGCGTGTGTCTAGTGACTGATCGCGCCAGGCTTCTTTCAAAACCACATACCTGCTGCAACTGCAGTTCCAACAGACCTGACGCCCTTTCCTGACCCCTGTGGGCACCAGGCATGCCTGTGGTGCCCATTCATTCTTACAGACAAACACTCCTACACATAACAGAAAATAAACAACTTAAAGCTTGCATTTATTTCTGTGTGTGTGTGCATGGGGAGGAGTGGCAGGGTGCCACAGCACTCAGAGCTCAGAGGACAACTTTTGGAAGTTGGTTCTCTCCTCCAACCATGTGAGTTCCGGGGACTGAACCCAGGTCCTCAGGCCTGGCCACAAGCCCCTTTGCCCACTGAACCATCCCACTGGCCCTCTGAGCATCTTTCAACAGCTTGATTTGTCATTCTTTTGTTTTCTCTAGTGAAGTCTGCGTTCAAATTTTTTTTATCTATTTTTATTTTTATCCATTTATCTTATCACAAAATTATAAGAGCTCCTTATAGACACACATGTATGTTTGCATTCGTGCTAGTTTCTGAAGCAGGGTCCTGTGGTACATCAGACTGGTGGCAGTCTTGTGCTTTGGCTCCTTAGTGTTGGGGTTATAGGTGCACACCTCTTGTTATGAGGCTGTTTGTGGTCTGAGCACCAGCCCTTTACCCCAAACATGGCTTGCCTTCTGAGTCAGGGTCTCTCTCTACAGTCCGGGGTGTCCTGGACTCACTATGTGCAGTCCTCTTGCCTGACGTAGCCCTCAGAGTCTGGGATCCCAGGCCGTGGTGCCCTGCTGTTTCCTGGTGCTTTTCCCAGAGTGTGGCTTCTGCTTTCATTTTCCTAATGACATCTTGGGCTGAGCAGGCTCTGGTTTGAGTAAGAACATTTCACTCTTCAAGCACTTGCGTTCTGGTCACCTTGACTCAAGGTAAGGGCCCGGGGCAGCTTCTGCAAAGGGGTATGTTATTTCTCCAGCAGCGGCTATTTAAAGACTTTCCTTTCATGGGTGTGTGTGCGCCTTTAGGAGGCAGAGGCAGGCGGGTCTCTGTATTTCAGAACAGCCTGGTCTGTAGAGTGAGTTCCAGGACGGCCAGGACTATTATACAGAGAAACCCTGTGTCAGAAAACAAAACAAGAGACTTTCCTTTCTCCCACTTATATTGGCACCTTTGTAGGACTAATTGTCTCTGAATGTGTGGGTCATTATTGTCTTCTGTATAGTTCTACTAATCTATACATCTACCTTTATGCCTTTCCTGATTTTGATTCCCATGGTTTTACAGTAAGTCTTGAAAGTGTGTGATTTAACTTCTCTGATTTCGTTCTATTTTTAAGATTGATTTGACTTTCTTTTTCATTATAATTTTAGAACCAACTTGTCAGTCTCTTCAAAATTACCTGCTGGGATTTTGACTGGGATTGCATTGAATCTTTAGATCAATTGGGACCGTTTAGCATCTTAATAATTCAAGCCTTTAATCCATGACCATGGATTATTTCCCCACGTATTCAGGTCGTCTTCAGCTCTGCTCAGCAGTGGTTTGTAATTCTCCTTGTGCAGGTCTTGTGCGTGTTCTGTTTAATCCCTAGATACTGTCTGCTGGCTGGGGCTGCTATCACTATTCTTTGTTCACTTCAACTTGCAGTCATTCTTTATAGTAGAGAAGTCCAGTGGATTTTGTATGTCTGTGCTATTTAACCAACACAAAGATATCATGCAATGCTTAATATTTGAAAACCAAAAGTTCCATATAATAGGTATTGTTATTAGCTCAATTTAGAGAAGAGGAAACAGAAACCTGGAACAATGAATTAATTGCTAACGTCCCACCGAGAATACGTGGCTGGGCCTGGGAATTGATTCTGGAACCTGGCTTTAGATATCAGAAGTCCTCAGCCCTTTTGCTGTTTGGATTAGCAATGACTGAGCCCAAGTGTGTGTGAAGAGAGGCGGTGTGGTTGAGGACTGTCAAAAACGTTGCAGACAGCCGGGCGATGGTGGCACACGCCTTTAATCCCAGCACTTGGGAGGCAGAAGCAGGCGGATCTTTAATCCCAGCAGCCCCGGAAGATGTACAGTCCCACCCCCACCCCCTGATAATATAGGGGAGATATTGTCCCAGCAGCCCCAGCAGATGCCCAAAGCTTTGAATTCTAGTAGAAATTAGACTTTGAGTTTTGGGTTCGTATCTTTTCCTAGAAAAGCAATGTATAGTGCGGTGATGTGTTGAGCTGGGGACAGAGCAGTGAGCCGGTGTCCAGTCAGTCATGTGACCGTGGCAGTAAACAGCCAGCCCTACAGCGCGAGGTGTAGCTAAACTCCTTCATTCTGTAGCATAGGCACATTAAGTGAGTTTTTTGATTTGGCATACTTCCATCTTGCTATGAGCTTATCAACTGCATTGTGAACAAGGAGCGTCTGCCCTGTGGTTTTTCTAGTGTTGCCAGCACTCAGCCGGCAGTGGTTTACACCTGGGCGTCTTTGTACTGCTATTCTTGTGCTTTGAGGTGGTTGGTAAATACTGCGAGAGCACAACAGTTCATTTGCGGAGATGACTGAGTGGCGTGAAGGTGTGCAGTGTGAATACGCTGAACAAAGGGATGATTCCTGCAGAATGCAATGCATGAGATGCTGGGGCCAGGTCCCAGCGCCACAAACTGGCTGGAACAAACATAAGACAAAAGAGTAAAAATGGAATGGAATGGTGTGAGATTTTGTTACTTTGCTCTTAACTGTATTAAAAGTGAAGAATTTCAGAGTTATTGTTTATTTTTGGATTTTGCATTTAATAGTGCTGAACTGGAGTTAACTGTGGTGTGTTAACATCACAGCCTTGATAATCCCATGGATTGAGGGTATGGAATCAATGGTTTAAGATGGAGAATAAGGAACTCTATTCCTTGACTCAAACTGTACACAAACGATGTTTTCAGGTATAATTAACCTACATTCAAAAGTTCTGAAACTTCCCAATAAGGTACAGATCACAGGAAAATGTTCTCATGATATTGGGCTGAGGTAGATGAAGATTTTGTCATAACACAAAATGCACTAACCTGAAAACTAAGCATTGATAAATGACGCCTAATGAGAATTATGAGTACCCGAGCCAGTGAAATGGCTGGCTACAGCTCACCGTGCCAGAAGAAAACCAGCTCTCAATAGCTGTCCTCTGACCTACACACACATACACTGCTCACACATGCTCATACACATACATACCACACACGCGCACACACACACAAGTAAATACAGTTAATAACAACTGACTATCAACACATATCATTTTAAATGTATTTGTATTTTATGTGTATGTGTGTGTCTGAGAAGCGTGTGCCATGTGCACATAGTCCCCACAAAGTCGAGAAGAGAGTGACAGATACCCTAGAACTGGTGGTTGTGAACCATCTGATTTGAGTGTTGGGAACTGAACCAAGGTCCTCTAGTAGAACAGCAAACACTCTTAGCTGATAATCCATCTCACTAGCCCCTTGAAAAATATTATTTTAAAAGATAAGTAGAGGAGTTGGAGAGATGACTCAGCAGTCAAGAGTTCTTACTGTCCTTGCAGAACACCCGAGTTGGCTGCCAGCACCCACATGGAGATACACAGCTATCTGCAGCTCCAGTTCTAGGGGGATTTAACACCCCCTTCTGGCCTCTGCAGGGTCCTGCACCCATGTGGTACACATAAAGTCACACAGGCTCACAGACATGCACATAAATAAAAAGTAAATTAAAAAGAAAAGTAAGCCTGGCTATGGTAGTACACGCCTTTAATCCCAGCACTCAGAAGGCAGAGACAGGTGGATCTCTGTGAGTTTGAGGCCAGTCTGGTCTACAAATTGAGTTCCAGAACAGCCAGGGCTGTTACACAGAGAAACCCTGTCTTGAAAGAAAAAAAAGAAGAAAGAAAGAATGAACGAGAGAGAGAGAGAAACAGAGAGAGAGACAGAGACAGAGGAAGAAAGAAAGATAAGAAGTAGAACCAGGCATAGTGACATACACGTTTAATCCCAGCACTAAGAAGTGGAGGCAGGGGGATCTCTGAATTGCAGGTCATCCACGGGCCACATGGTGAGAGCTTGTCTCGAAGAAAGGAAAGAAAAATAGACCAGCTATGGACTGTTAAAGAATTCATATACAAAATTTTAAAAAACTCCTTCAAATCAATAAGTAAAAATTAGTGCATTACCCACCGAGAGACTCCTACAAAAATGTTCATGGCAGCTCTTTAATTGACTAAAATTAGACAAATATGCATCAAGAGGAAAATAAAACAATTTGTGATGTAGCCGTATAATGTAATATGATTAGCAATAATAAAAGAAATGGACTACTAATATGCAGAGCGCAGATGAATCTCGAAAACATGCTGGGCGAAAAGCCAGATACGGGGCTGGTCTAGCTCCTAGCAGGGCACATCCTGAACCATGCCTTGGAGCCAGCCTCCTACCAACCCCTAAAAGAAAACCACAAAACAATACAGACAACTGGGTGCACTGCACACACCTGAAGCCCCACCGACACAGAAGACTGGGTCAGGAGATCTCAAGTTTAAGGCCAGCCTAGGCAACTTAGCAGGACGCTATCTCAAAAACGGATGGCGGTTTGGCTGGAAACCCTGAAATATATACTATACAGTTTAATTCATAAGCCATTAGAAACTAAGCCAAATTAATATGTAAAGATACATATCAGACTGGTCACCTCTGGTAGACTGGGCATTGACTCGGTGAGACACCCGCGCCCTTCCCAAGCGGCAGATGTGACCTGTTCCTCGGGCCCAGGTTATACCATGTGTGTATATGTTAAAAATAAGGCAAATGTTTAAGAGTTGTGTACTTTACTATATATAAACTGTGTGCCAATTTTTAGGAGACAAGGTATCACTATGTAACTCTGTCTGCCACCTGGAACTGGCTACGTAGACCAGACTAGCCTTGAACTCACAGAGATACCCCTGCCTGTGTCTCCCAAGTGCTGGGATTAAAGGTGTGTGCCACCATACCCAGCCCTATAAGACAATGTTTTTAAAACTTTAAGTTAAACAAATTGCTGAGGATCCCCAAAGGCCTATTTTTTTTTATTTCTGTCTATCAAATTTTAGCACTTTAGGAATTGAAAGAGAAATTTTAAAATATTAGGTCATTAAAATACTATTAAATTCATTACATATTATGTAAATAATGTCTTTATGAAAAATAACTCTATTTTCTTAATAATGATAATAAAACCATCAAGCCTCACTGGCGCGTGCTTGTGTTCCCAGCATCTGAGAAGCACAGGCAGGTTTGCATTCTAAGCCGGCCTGGGCTAGTCACAAGGCTGCCTCCGAAACCAAAATCAAAACTATTCCTGAGCAAACCGGTACTCTGATTCCCTTGGTGAGAAGGGTGACAGTGTTGCCCTTTGTTAAGCTTTCTTTAATGTCGGGCTTAAAAGAAGACAGCTGAGTTCAAAGCCTGCGTCTGATTTAATTTGTTACAACTTCATATTAATCAGCCTTTGGAAACTCCAGTGTGTATCTAGGGGGAAAGCAAATGAAAAGACAAATAGCAGGTTAGAATCATTAGGAAAACAGCTTGGACCTCGTGACCTTCCCGAGTCTCAGAGAAGCACTGATGTCTCCCCTTGTGGCAGTTGACCCCCGGCTCTGCCTCGCTTCCTTGGCTTCTGCTTCTGTGCGTGGCTGGAGAAGAAATTAAATGCGGAGTGGAGTCTGCATGCCGAGTACAGCCCAGGTTTTCCGCAGTTCCCTTCCCTCCGTGACATTTTCCAGGTTCGGTGACTTTGGTGCACAGGACGTCTTTTCCCGTCGTCTTTTCTTCAGTTGGAGACCAAATTCCAAACAGCGGGTAGACAAAAGCACAGCACGGCAGAGTTGGTCTCAAGGTGACCTCTGTCCCGACAGTCCTAGGCATGACGACCACCTGATGACACAGCTAGAATTCGTGTGTTCTTCTGTGTGTTCAATATCCAATTATAAAGTACAAGTGTAGTCTCATTTGTGTCCTGTCTCAAACACTGTCCCCACCACACTCCACGTGTTGTGTTTACGTCACCTGCGAGCCATCAGGTTCCTGGGAACTGGAGTCACAGGGTGTCCTGAGTGACCCAGTGTAGTTTTAGGAGCGGAGCTGCCGCAGAAGCAAGTCTTTGAACCGCCAGCACATCTCTCCAGCCAGCGCTGAAATTTGTCTTTAAATGATTTGGGAAATTTCTGTACTACTTAGACCCAATGGTTTGATTCTGTCAAAGTCGGGAACATTCTATTCTCCACTCTCCCCATAAGTGGTAATAGATACATTAGGGTGCTTTCCTCAAAAATTATTTTAAACTGTGAAACGGGAACAGATCTTCAAACAAAACCTTTTATTTCCATGATACTTAATTGCCGCTTTCTAAGGAAGAATATTTTTAATGGCAAAACCTTGAGACAGAAAAGCAGGCTGCTACTCTACACTTGCTCAGCAAAGCGGCGAGAGTGGGCACCCAGGGCACGGTGTCCGGCAGTGAGAAGGAAGCTGGGGGGCCTTCCGAGTTGCTGGAGGGTGACTAGAGCCCCAAGATATGAGGTCTGTTTCTCAGGCAGCTCCGTTCCACCCCTGCACTTCAGGCTGCTCGGAACCTTTCAGAAGCAGGGAAAACACGCCCCGTAGTGCGCAATCATACTCATCTCCAGGCTTGGAGATAAACTCCATTATCAAGAGAAGGCTCGAGTCTCAGATGAATGTCGAGTGGCCCACTTACTCCCCACTGAAGTGGTGTTTTAGTGCTGAGACTCATTCTGGGCACGTGTGTGATGTCCTTGTGTAGACCTCTCCCTGGGAGCACGTGGATGAGAAACGTGCCTCCCAGGTCCAAAGTGTTTGCAGTGTCGCTAGCTGTGTTTTATGGGGGACACCAGGTATAGAAGGATTCCGACTAAGAGATGAGCAGGGTGGGGAGAGCATCTCGACCTGAAAATTCTGCCTAAGGTTTGCAGATAAGAAGCAAGAGCCCATCCTGTTCTACACAGCAGCCCAAGTGTGATTCCGTTGTCCTGCGTAAAACCCTACAGGGTGGGGGCGTCTCATGCCCACTCTGAGACGATAGCGCCCACTCAGCGAGTGAGGAATTAAAGCCCAGAAAGGGGCTCTGTCCACAAAGTCACCTAGTTAATGGCAGTGTCTAACTAAAACTCTGTGCAGTATTCTAACGCTGCTCCCTCGTACCGCAACAGCCATTCTAAGGGAAAAAACCCAAATGTCTGACCAGGCTATGACCCTTTGCTGGAGCTGCCAAAGGACCACCCTGGCCACAAAGCTGCTGTTTCCTGGCTTGCTCGCCTCCTCTTCTCCAAAGATGGCCCACAGAGTCCTTGTATGGGGCACCTCTCTGGGTCTCTACATCATCATCTCTATGCTAAGACTGCAGTGAGACTGGTCAAATAGTTTCCTGTCTCCAGCTCCTTGCTTGATCATCGCTACAGTCTCTTCTGCATTGTAAAACAGCGTGTTCAAAGGGTTCCAAGGATTAGGAACTGGTCACCTTTGGGAGACTATGATTCTGACTGTGTCAGGTAGAGCCTGGCTGGTATTGTCATGGGTTGCAATGGTGTTTGTGGTGGTTTGAAGAGGAATGGCCCCCATAGACTCATGGTGTTTGAATGGTTGGTCCATAGGGAGTGGCACTATTAGGAATGCCACTACTCCTTGTTGGAGCAGGTATGGCCTTGTTGGAAGAAGTATGTCACTGTTGGGGCCAGGCTTTGAGGTTTCATATGCTCAAGCTATTCTCAGTGTGGCTGGAGACAGGAAATAGTCTCCTTCTGATGCCTGCAGATCCAGATGTAGAACTCTCAGCTCCTTCCCCAGCACCATGTCTGCCTGTGTGCCGCCATGTTTCTCCGCTGTGACAATAATAGGCTAAACCTCTGAAACTGTAAGCCAGCCCCAATTAATGCAAAGAGTTGCTGTGGTCGTGGTGTCTCTTCACAGCAGAAGCAACCCTAACTAAGACAGCGATGGCTGCAAGGGGTTGAAAACTGCCACCAGGGCTGTCTTCATGGGAATTGACTGGAGCCCCAAGGAAAACAGGGACGAGCACTCCTACCGGACTCCTGTCTTCTGTCTTCCTACTGCTCCCAGTGTGTAAGATGGATCAAGAAGCCAGCTGGATACAGGGAGGTTTGTGTGGCAAAGCGGAGTGCAGAACGGCAGGCTGGGAGAATGACATCACTTTGTAACAAACGAAGACACCAGTGTTCTTGTCTCATAGCGGGGCTATGTCTCAATAAATCCATTTTAAGTTGAAAATACCCTAAATCAAAAATGTATTTAGTGCATGGTTGGTTTCCCTCATGTTATGTGGATGCCTGGGATATAGTGATATTTTATTTATGTTTTAATAAATAGAGCTTGCCTGAATATCAGAAGGGCAAAGTTAAACCATGAGAGGTCAGGCAGTAGTGGCACACACCTTTAATCCCAGGATTTGGGAGACAGAGGCAGATGGATCTCTGTGAGTTCAAGTCCACCCTGGGCTATCCAAGATCAATGCAGAAACAAACCCAGGTGGTGGCGCCTCACACTGTTAATCCCAGCACTAGAGGGAATATAAAACGGGAGGAAAGAGAGGCACTAGCTGCTTAGTCTGCAGTCATCCTGCCTTGGTGGCGGTAAGACTTCTCTAGTGGCTTGGCTGCTTTGCTTTTCTGGTTTTTAGGGCAAGCTTTATTTATTAAAGCATAAATAAAAATATCACAATGTTGGGACTGTATAAAGTGCCCGGAGTGGCTGAGAGTTCCACACTCGCATCGCTAGCACAGGAGTGTCCAGCATTTGAGAGAGAGCAGTTGCTACTCAGTGGGTATGATTTTCACACCAGCACGCTAAAACCAAAACTTTCTAAGTCTACCTAATGTAAGTGGGATGGTCTGCATGTGTAACTGAAAGCTCATAACTCCAATATGTAATGATTCTAAAGCCAGGAAGAAAAAGGCAATCCGGGCTGACTAGGCTGGCACATGTCTGTGATCCCAGCGACTCAGGGCACCGAGGCAGGAGGATTACAAGTCCAAGGCTAGCTGGGGCAATTTAGTGAGACCTGTCTTAAAATGAAAAGTTAACAAAAAAAAAAAGTGAGCATCTGGAGATATGGTTCCATGGTAGAGCACTTGTCCAGCCCATGGGAGGCCCTGGGTGTGGTACCCACAGGCTGTAAGCACGTAAGCCAGTAACACAGCTGTTCATTATCATGAACTATTCCACAGTGTGTGTAATTGCATATGCCACTGTTTTTACATCCTGGGGGCATGGTGGGTTTGTTACAGCAGCAGCAGCATAAACTGATGATTAATACATTGTACTGTCATTTTATGATGCCCACCATAGTTTCCTGTGACCGCTGCCTTGCGCAGACTGTCAACATGCAGCACATGGCTGTGTGCAGTGATAAGGCTGGTCGCTCCTGTAGAGTAGGAAGCACATAACAAAACAAGAAAACCCAGGCAGAGGGGCTGACCAGAAGAACACTGTCTTAGTTAGGGTTTTTACAGCTGTGAAGAGACACCATGACCACATCAGCTCTTATAAAAGAAAATATTTAATTGGAGCTGGCTTACAGCTCAGAGGTTTCGTTCATTATCATCATGGCAGGAAGCATGGCAACACGCAGGCAGACTCAGTGCTGGAGAGTAGCTGAGAGTTCTGCATCTGGATTAGCAGGCAGCAGGAAGAGAGAACGGCACTGGGCCTGGCTTAGGCATCTGAAACCCCAGTGACACACTTCCTCACAAGGCCACATGTCCTAGTTCTTTCAAATAATGCCACTCCCTGTAAGTCTAAGGGGGGGCATTCATTCAAACCACCATTAATGCCAATGGCAAAAGTGGACTAATTTGAGCAATTAAAGTGAAGCAGGAAGTTACATTTGTTATTAGAAAAGATTATGTGGCAAGGAGACTATTAAAGATGGTAATATGTACAGGCAGACCGCCCGTCTCCTGGAGACTATTAAAGATGGTAATATGTATAGGCAGACCACCCGTCTCCTGGAGACTATTAAAAATGGTACTATGTACAGGCAGACCACCCATCTCCTGGAGACGGCAATGCGGACTGTGTGTGTGGACTCATGTCAGCATGAATTACCTCCCAAAGTATGAAGCAGATACCCCCAGACACTATTTAGACTTTAATAAACAATCATGTAAATCAGTAAAGGAGATGGCAAATCCCCAGATACCATTTGGATACAGTTTTCTCCTAGGGCATGATGGCTCTTTTCTGTAAGCCCCGCACTAGGGAGGTGGAGATGGGGGATCAGGTGTTCAAGGCCATTTTGACTTAGTGAATCTGAGGCCACTCTGGCCCGAGTGAGACTTCCAGTTGTTAAGAGTGGGATTCCAAAGGTTGGAACCGTGTAGGCTGGAGTATGGCTCGGAGGTAGAGGGCTTGCTGAGCATGCTCAGTCAAGACCTTGAGTTTGGGTCCTAGCTCCCCCACCCTGAGACTGCAAAAAATTATTCGCAGTTCAAAGTTTCTTTTTTAGAAACTTTGGGGGCTTGAACTGAGCACCTTGCTAACACCCTAGCTCTAAGACACCTGCCAAGCCTGGGAGATTCAAAGAGACATTGTGCTGCCTAAGACTTTCTTTTATAAAATCTGTGCACATTTGAAAACAATTAAAATTGTCCAGAAATACCATTTTTCCTAACTTCTAATTAAAATAGTCCAGGAGCAAGCAAAAGGATGTTAAAGCTTATGAAAATGATAGTCTACCTGTCTACACGATTGAGCGCTGTCCTGGGAGCAGCAGTCTCCCGGTGACCCAAGCATGGCCTTCCTGAGGTGTGGGCAGGCCTTGCAAATGCTCAGGTTTTACCAGGTAGCAGAACTGGCACAGGCTTGGTTTGCTTTGGTTTCTATTTTTATCTTTTTCTCCATCAGGGCTGAGAGTTAACCTAGGTTTTATATCTGATAAGCAAGTACTCTACTACAGAGATCTGTCCAGGCCAGTTTGGTTTGTAATTCTGCTATTTTATTTATTTTGAGACAATAGCTCACCGTGTCTCCCCAGTTATCATAGAACTTTCTATGCAGATCTAGTTGGTCTCAAACTCCCAGAGATCCAACGTCCTCTGCCTAAGCTGAAATTAAACATGTGTACTACCGTGCCCAGTTGACTTGTAATTTTAGTTAAAAGTAAAATATATACTCTTCATAAATAAAACAAGAAAACACGCCACCACGAAAGCAGTCATCCTGAGAAGGCCTACCTGGCCTGGCGAGCCCTTTAAATCCTTGGCACAGTGGGAGCTTTGGGATGGGTTGGTTCAAAATGGATTTTAGGAGACAGTATAGCATTTGCCGTGGGGGAGATCCCTTCATACTGTCTCTGAAGAGAAAAGGCCGCACTACAAAGAACCCTGCTACCTGAAGAGCTAGAAGAAGCCCCCAGCCTCAGTGTGGAGGGCCCAGTGACACTAGGATCTCAGGCACGGGAGCTCCTTGGGCAGAACCCAGCTATTCCATACCAAAGTCTCAAACCATGGGGCCTTGTGGCCGCAGACGTGGACTAGCGTGTGGTGAGGGCGTGTCTAGGCATTCAGGGAGTTACAACACACAGCTTCACACAGCACCTGTGTGCCACCCTGGGCAGAAAGAGACGCTCCACAGAGACACCATGCCTTCCCTCTGACTACCAGACTGTTAAAACAGTGGATCCCAAGGAACAATCTCCTCAGGGTTCTCACACTAGGGAAGGAAAAGGCTGAAGCCTGGGCAGCCAGAGGAGGGATCTGTTTCCCAGGAAGAGGTTTGTAAGTTTTGACACCTTGTCGGATCACCTAGCAGGAGAGCCAGGAGCCTGGACAATGACGGTGGGACCACACCTTGACCAGAACTACCTAGTTATGCACACTTCTAGCCCTCTATTTAAACCTAAACCTCATGCCGGCACCCCACAGATGACTTTATGTGCACAGGGTGGGTGCACACTAAACATCTTCATTTGTTTTTCTTTCCCAAAGTGGCCACATTGAGTATATCTCCTTTCTCTGCTTGCCTGTTTAATTGACTTACTGAAGATGGGGGCTTGTTAGGGTTGCCAGACCCAGACTCCCACTCTTAATTCTAGTAATAACTGGAAGGCTGAGGCAGGAGGATCACTTGTTTGAAACCAGCACTACATTTAAGAGTACCCTGTCTCTTTTTTTTAATTAATTAATTAATTTATTTATTTATTAAAGATTTCTGTCTCTTCCCCACCGCCGCCTCCCCTTTCCCTCCCCCTCCCCCAATCAAGTCCCCCTCCCTCGTCAGCCCAAAAAGCAATCAGGGTTCTCTGCCCTGTGGGAAGTCCAAGGACCACCCACCTCCATCCAGGTCTAGTAAGGTGAGCATCCACGAAACTGCCTAGGCTCCCACGAAACCAATAGGTCCAGTAGAATCAAAAACCCGTTGCCATTGTTCTTGAGGTCTCAGTAGTCCTCCTTGTCCGCTATGTTCAGCGAGACCAGTTTTGACCCAGGCTTTTTCAGACCCAGGCCAGCTGGCCTTGGTGAGTTCCTGATAGAACATCCCCATTGTCTCAGTGTATGGGTGCACCCCTCGCGGTCCTGAGTTCCTTGCTTGTGCTCTCTCTCCTTCTGCTCCTGATTTGGACCTTGAGATTTCAGTCCGGTGCTCCAATGTGGGTCTCTGTCTCTGTCTCCTTTCATCGCCTGATGAAGTTTAATATTCAGGAGGATGCCTATATGATTTTCTTTGGGTTCTCCTTCTTATTTAGCTTCTCTAAGAACCCGAATTATAGGTTCAATGTCCTTTATTTATGGCTAGAAACCAAATATGAGTGAGAACATCCCATGTTCCTCTTTTTGGGTCTGGCTTACCTCACTCAGGATGGTGTTTTCTATTTCCATCCATTTGCCTGCAAACTTCAAGAAGTCCTTGTTTTTTACTGCTGAGTAGTACTCTAATATGTATATATTCCATACTTTCTTCATCCATTCTTCAATTGAAGGGCATCTAGGTTGTTTCCAGGTTCTGGCTATTACAAACAATGCTGCTATAAACATAGTAGAGCATATACTTTTGTTGTGTGATAAGGCCTCTCTTGGGTATATTCCCAAGAGTGGTATTGCTGGGTCCATGGGTAGGTTGATCCCAAATTTCCTGAGAAACCTCCACACTGCTTTCCAGAGTGGTTGCACAAGTTTGCATTCCCACCAGCAATGGATGAGTGTACCCCTTTCTCCACAACCTCTCCAGCAAAGGCTATCATTGGTGTTTTTGATTTTTGCCATTCTGACAGGTGTAAGATGGTATCTTAAAGTTGTCTTGATTTGCATTTCCCTGATCGCTAAGGAAGTTGAGCATGACCTTAGGTGTCTTTTGGCCATTTGAACTTCTTCTGTTGAGAGATCTCTGTTCAACTCAGTGCCCCATTTTATAATTGGGTTGATTAGCCTTTTACGGTCTAGTTTCTTGAGTTCTTTATATATTTTGGAGATCAGACCTTTGTCAGTTGTGGGGTTGGTGAAGATCTTCTCCCAGTCAGTGGGTTGCCTTTCTGTCTTAGCAACAGTGTCCTTTGCTTTACAGAAGCTTCTCAGTCTCAGGAGGTCCCATTTATTCAATGAGGCCCTTACTGTCTGTGCTGCTGGGGTTATACGTAGGAAGTGGTCTCCTGTGCCCACGTGTTGTAGAGTACTTCCCACTTTCTCTTCAATCAGGTTCAGTGTGTTTGGACTGATATTGAGGTCTTTCACCCACTTGGACTTGAGTTTTGTGCATGGTGATAGATATGGGTCTATTTTCATTCTTCTACAGATTGACATCCAGTTTTGCCAGCACAATTTGTTGAAGATGCTCTCTTTTTTCCATTGTATACTTTTAGCTCCTTTATCGAAAATCAGGTGTTCATATGTTTGTGGGTTAAAGTCAGGGTCTTCTATTCGATTCCATTGGTCGACTTCTCTGTTTTTATGCCAATACCAAGCTGTTTTCAATACTGTAGCTCTGTAATAGAGTTTGAAGTCAGGGATGGTAATGCCTCCAGACGTTCCTTTATTGTATAAGATTGTTTTGGCTATCCTGGGTTTTTTGTTTTTCCATATAAAGTTGATTATTGTCTTCTCCAGATCTGTGAAGAATTTTGATGGGATTTTGATGGGGATTGCATTGAATCTATAGATTGCTTTTGGTAGAATTGCCATTTTTACTATGTTGATCCTCCCAATCCAAGAGCAAGGGAGGTCCTTCCATTTTCTGGTGTCCTCCTCTATTTCTTTCTTCAAAGACTTGAAGTTCTTGTCAAATAGATCTTTCACTTCCTTGGTCAGGGTTACCCCAAGATATTTTATGCTCTTTGTGGCTATCGTGAAAGGTGATGCTTCTGTGATTTCCCTCTCTGTTTCCTTATCCTTAGTGTATAGGAAGGCAACTGATTTTTTGGAGTTGATCTTGTATCCAGCCACGCTACTAAAGGTGTTTATCAGCTGTAGGAGTTCTTTGGTAGAATTTTTGGGGTCGCTTATGTATACTATCATGTCATCTGCAAATAACGAAAGCTTAACTTCTTCCTTTCCAATACGAATCCCCTTGATCCCCTTATGTTGTCTTATTGCTATTGCTAGAACTTCAAGCACTATATTGAAGAGGTATGGAGAGAGTGGACATCCTTGTCTTGTTCCTGATTTTAGTGGGATGGCTTTGAGTTTTTCTCCATTTAATTTAATGTTAGCTGTCGGTTTGCTGTAGATAGCTTTTATTATATTTAGGTATGACCCTTGTATCCCTATTCTCTCCAAGACCTTTATCATAAAGGGGTGTTGAATTTTGTCGAATGCTTTTTCCGCATCTAATGAAATGATCATATGGTTTTTTTCTTTCAGTCTATTTATATGGTGGATTACATTGATAGATTTGCGTATGTTGAACCAGCCCTGCATCTCTGGGATGAAGCCTACTTGATCATAATGGATAATTTTTCTGATGTGTTCTTGAATTCGGTTTGCCAGTATTTTATTGAGAATTTTTGCGTCGATATTCATGAGTGAGATAGGCCTGTAATTCTCTTTCTTGGTTGGGTCTTTGTGTGGTTTTGGTATCAGGGTAACTGTAGCTTCATAAAAGGAATTTGGCAATGACTTTTCTGTTTCTATATTGTGAAATACGTTAAGGAGTATAGGTATTAGCTCTTCTTGGAAGTTCTGGTAGAATTCTGCGTTGAACCCATCTGGTCCTGGGCTTTTTTTGGAAGGGAGATTTTTGATAACAGTTTCTAGTTCTTCGCGACTAACAGGTCTATTTAGATCATTCACCTGGTCTTGGTTTAGCTTTGGTATATGGTACTTATCTAAAAAAATGTCCATTTCTTTTGCATTTTCCAGTTTTGTGGCATACAGGCTTTTATAGTAAGATCTAATGATTCTCTGGATTTCCTCTGTGTCTGTGGTTATGTCCCCCCTTTCATTTCTGATTTTATTTATTTGCGTGTTCTCTCTCTGTTGTTTAGTTAGTTTGGATAGGGGTTTGTCGATCTTGTTGATTTTCTCCAAGAACCAACTTTTTGTTTCATTGATTCTTTGGACTGTTTTCTGTGTTTCTATTTTGTTGATTTCTGCCCTCAGTTTGATTATTTCCAGTCTTCTACTCCTTCTGGGCACCTCTGCTTCTTTTTTTTCTAAAGCTTTCAGGTGTGCCATTAAGTCCCCAATGTATGCTTTCTCTGTTTTCTTTAAGTGGGCACTTAGTGCTATGAACTTTCCTCTTAGCACTGCTTTCATCGTGTCCCATAGGTTTGAGTATGTTGTCTCTTTATTTTCATTAAATTCAAGGAAGACTTTAATTTCTTTCTTAATTTCTTCCTTGACCCAGGTGTGGTTCAGTAGTTGACTGTTCAGTTTCCATGAGTTTGTCGGCTTTCTGGGGGTAGCATAGTTGTTGCCATCTAACTTTAATCCGTGGTGATCTGATAAGACACAGGTGGACACTGATATTCTTTTGTATCTGTGGAGGTTTCCTTTGTTTCCGAGTATATGGTCAATTTTTGAGAAGGTTCCATGAGCTGCAGAGAAGAAGGTATATTCTTTCCTATTTGGGTGGAGTGTTCTGTAGATGTCTGTTAAGTCCATTTGCTTCATTACCTCCAATAATTCTCTTAATTCTCTATTAGGTTTCTGTCTGATTGACCTGTCCATTGGAGAGAGAGGTGTGTTGAAGTCTCCTACTATTAGTGTGTGTGGTTTTATGTCTGCCTTGAGTTTTAGAAATATTTCTTTTACATAAGTGGGTGCTTTTATATTAGGGGCATAGATATTCAGGATTGAGATGTCATCCTGATGAATTGTTCCTGTTATGAGTATAAAGTGTCCATCTCGATCTCTTCTGATTGATTTTAGTTTGAAGTCAGTTTTGTTGGAAATTAGTATGGCCACACCTGCTTTTTTGTTAGGACCATTTGCTTGAAAGACCTTTTCCCAACCTTTTACTCTGAGTAGATGCCTGTCTTTGTGGTTGAGATGTGTTTCTTGCAAACAGCAGAATGTTGGATCCTGTTTTCGTATCCAATCCCTTAGCCTGTGCCTTTTTATAGGTGAATTGAGACCATTAATATTAAGTGATATTAGTGACCAGTGGTTGTTTACTCCGGTTATTCTTACTGTTTTCGGTAGTAGAGTTTGTGTGTGTCCCTTCTTTGAGTTGTACTGGTGAAGGTTCGCTAGATTCCTGAGTTATTGTAGTCAGTGTTGGCAATGTTGGATTCCTTGGGTTGCGATTTTCCTTCTATTACTTTCTGTAGCGCTGGATTTGTGGCTACGTATTGTTTAAATTTGTTCTTATCCTGGAATGTCTTGTTTTCTCCATTGATAGTGAATACTAGCTTGGCTGGGTATAGAAGTTTGGGTTTGCATCCATGGTCTCTTAGTTTTTGAAGAACCTCTATCCAGGACCTTCTGGCTTTCATGGTTTCCATAGAGAAGTCAGGTGTAAGTCTGATCGGTTTACCTTTATAAGTTACTTGGCCTTTTTCCTTTGCAGCTCTTAATATTCTTTCTTTAACCTGTATATTTTGTGTTTTGATTATTATATGGCGAGGGGATGCTTTTCTTTGATCCAGTCTGTTTGGTGTTCTGTATGCTTCTTGGATATTCAAAGGAATATCTTTCTTTATGTTGGGAAAGTTTTCTTCCATAATTTTGTTAAATATATTTTCTGGGCCTTTGAGCTGTAATTCTTCCCCTTCTTCTATTCCTATTATTCTCAGGTTTGGTCTTTTTATTGTGTCCCATATTTCCTGAATGTTTTGTGATGAGAATTTGTTGGCTTTGCTGTTTTCTTTGATCAGTGCGTTTATTTTCTCTATGGTGTCTTCAGAATCTGAGATTCTTTCTTCTATTTCTTGTATTCTATTGATTATGCTTGTTTCTGTAGGCTCTGCTCGTTGACCTAGATTTTCCGTATCCAGCTGGTCCCCAGTTTGTGCTTTCTTCCTTGCTTCCATTTCAGTTTTCAATTCTTGAACTGTTTCCATTACCTGTTTGTTCATTTTTTCTTGGTTTCCCAGGGTCTCATGTACGTATTTACTCAATTCTTCAAACTTTTTGTTATACTTCTCATCCATTTCTATAAAGGTGTTTTTTACATATTGTTTAAGGGACTCTATTGCTTTCATAAAGTCGATTTTTTCCACTTCTTCTGTGTTAGGGTGTTCAAGTCCTTCTGTTGTAAGATCATTGGGTTCTGGTGCTTTCATGTTGTTTTTCAGCTTATTGGGAGAATTTTTGCCTTGGCGCCTGCCCATCTCCTCCTATTGATGATCTCTAATTGGTCTTTTAAAACCAGATCAGGTTTCCCTGCTGGCCAGAGGCTCCTCTTGCAAAATTCCCTCGTTCTGTTTCCTGGCTCCTGCCAGGGGCCAAGATCCCTCTCACCCCTCAGACGGGTCTTCAGGAAAAGGACCAGGTTCCCTGTTTGCCAGGGACCTCGCCAACCAAAGGCCTACCTCTTTGATTTAATTGTCCTGGGGCGATCTGCTCTTGGTGTTGCCCTGGTCCGTCGCCTGCGTTGTCTGCCACTGTCAGTACCCGCCGGTCCCGGCCGCTGCGCCAGCTACGTCGCCCGGCCGTGCGCGTCCGGTTCCGGCCGCAGCTGGTGCCGTGCGCGTCCGGTTCCGGCCGCCGCTGGTGCCCTACCCTGTCTCTTAAAACCAAAACACGCCTCGTGTGAGCCCCAGAAGAGCTGCCATAGGCCAGCTGGTGGTGGTAGGGAAAGCACCGGAACTGCTGGCACCAAAGCCTAACGGTGGGGTGGGATTGGGCAGAAACATTTCCCTTGCTGATGGGTACACTTCTTTGTGGCTGCAGTTTGTTTGGGTGGGAGCAGGGATGCGGCCTTGCTTGATTTACCAGAAACATGAATTTTCGTTTTGATGAAAAATAAATCTCTACACTGGGTCCCAACTTGCTTTACATGTCTTTCTCCTGGCACTGGCTCCACATGCTCGCGAGTTTGAGGCCAGCCTGGTCTACAAGAGCTAGTTCCAGGACAGGCTCTAAAACTACGGCGAAGCCCTGTCTCAAAAAACCCCTGCATTTTTCATCTGAAGTGGGAGTAATGTCTGTTTTAGGGGTGCTGTGAGGTGACAATGGCTTAGCGTCATCCCTCCTCCTGTCTTCAGCCCCAGGCCTGAGCATGGCTAACTTCCTTAAAGACTGTTTTCCCGATTGGCTCCATGTGGCCCCTAGACTGCTCCGCAGCATCTTTCTCACACACGTCTTCTCTCAGTGTTCCCTTAGGAGGGCAGGGATCCAGGCTTGTCAACATAATCCAGGCCTGATAGAAGCCTGCGCTCCTATTGCTCTGTGACTGGCAACCTCAGACCTAATCAAAGGTTCTAGTAACTGAGCTAGGATGAGCTCACGTGTCAAATGGATGAGCAGCCACGTATAAACTTTCCAGGGATTGCATTCCTGAAGCGTGGAACTAAGCTCTTCCTTAGGAAACTGGGGGCTGGTAGCTCACACCTGTAATGCCAGTATTCTGAAGTGAGTTTAAGGTCAGCCTGGTCTATATATAAAGCTCCAGGCCATCCTGGGCTACAGAGTGATACCTTGTCTTTTAAACAAACCACAAACTCTCCCAGAAACCCCACACCTGGGTCCGGTATGGTCAGTCACAGCAGACCTGTCAGAGCCAAAAACTGGGTGCTCCTATCAGAAGAGCAAACTCACCAGGGAAGGAATGAAGGTGTGTGACCCAGAGTCATCTGAGGACTTAGGCCAACCTCAGACTGGTAGATCCCTGTGCTGGCCTGTGCTATGTCCACTTGACACAAGTTAGAGTCATCAGAGAGGAGGAACTGTAACTGAAAAAAGCCTCCATTAAGGGCTGTAAACAAGCCTGTAAGGCCTTTTCCTAATTAGTGATTTGATGGGGGATGGCCCAGCCCATGGGCTGTTTGTTGGTCCTGGGTTCTATAAGAAAGCAGGTTGAGCAAACCAGGGGGATCAAGTCAGCAAAGAGCACTCCCCATGGCTTCCGTGTCAGCCTCCAGGTTCCTGCCCTGCTGGAGTTCCTGTCCTGACTTCCTCTGATGATGAACTGTGATGTGGAAGCATAAGCTGAATAAACCCTCTCCTCCCTAAGTTTCTTTGGTCATGGTGCTTCATCTCAGCATCAGAAACCCTCACTAAGATACCCCTATCTCATTTTACATACTAAGGCCTTCAGGAGGAGAGCATCCATGCCCTGAGAAGTGTCCAAAGCAGGGCTGTGGATTGGGGTTCTTTTTGTGATCTTTGTGAAATAACATGAAGGAAAGTACATGAGACACATACTCAGAGGCTGATGAATGGTACTAGGTGTACTGATGACATTCACCTCCCATTGTAGTCCTGGAGCCTCTTCTGCTCTCCAGACACTCCATCTGCCCCCTGAAATCTGCCCATCGTCACTAGACAACCTTGGTCTTGCTGGTGTCTGTTGTCATGGCCTTATATCCTCTACAGAGTATTTCTTCTTTCCTAGTTTCCAATTTCATATGGATGGGATTGTACAGCACACGATTTCAAACACTCAGTATTTTTCAAGACCCACGCATGTAGCCATGGCCTTGCCAATGGATGGTTTTGCTGTGTCTGGCTTGTGTGTTCTCCGTGCCTTGGTGTGAAGTTGGCATTTCAGACTGCTTACAGAGGCAGGAAGAATTTGGAGGGAAGGAGACAGGGAAGAACCTGAAGTAGTTTTGGGCACAGAGAACAGTGTGGTTGGAGGGGCTTTGCCACAGAAATACAGAGTGAGCTTGGGTGGAGATGGGTTTACCTGACAGTTGCGTTTTAAGACCAGAGGGGTGTGCTTCCTCCAAAGTCACAGTTGCAAGTTAGACAAGCAAAAAGTATCACTGTGAAGTTGGCAGGGACAGCACCCTTATTTCTTTTACTCCTTTGGGGGTTCCAGTTCAGTTCTGTGTGCCTAAGAAGACCAGGCAACAGAGTTCACTGCAGAGTTCACTGCCTATAGAAGATGAAGGAGTCACAAGTTGGCTGGCCAGTGCTTCTGCTTTCCCACCAGGGGCATGCTGGTGGCTGGCTTGGAGGCGAGGTTACCTCAGTCCTGAAGAATCTGACAATTGCTGGCTGTTCCCATATCATGTCCCCATATGCACTGACAAGTGAGGTCCCATGTGTGGTATATCCCAGGAGGACTTTCTGAAGCCAGGGCAGGGCGCCCCACTATTGCCAGAAAGCCTGACTTGGACAACACCTTTCTCTAGTATTTCGGCTTAGATGGTCAGAAGTATTTTCTGTCCCTGAGACCTGACAGATGTCCCGCTGCTCTCTGTAGGTGTAGTAGATGTTGGTGCCTGGAGCTGGCAGGCTACAGTTTCACAGCCACAGAGACTCTGGCAGGATGCCGTCCTCACACTGTAGACCAAACAGACTTTTGCTAAACATAACTTACTTCCTCACTGGCTCCTCAACATCCCTACTGAACAAGAGTTTGCACAATCCTCAGATGAGCAATGATAGCAGAGTGGTGGTCAAGACCACCTGAACTAGGCAATTTAGGGGGCTAGACATTAGGTCCACACACTGGGTCACAGTCCCTGACAATTTAGGGGGCTAGACATTAGGTCCACACACTGGGTCACAGTCCCTGACAATTTAGGGGGATAGACATTAGGTCCACACACTGGGTCACAGTCCCTGACTTCTAAGCAGTTTGTTTGGTTGTCATAGTCACTAACAACATCAGCTGCAAACTAATAAGATTTTGTTGCTTTTATTTTTTTAAAGCAGGTACTGTATAGTTCAAGCTGTCATCGAATTCACTGTGTAGTGAATCTGAGTCCAAAAGAGAACAAACCTAGCTTAGAAATTGAGTTTAAATGCAGGCTGGCCCCATTAGACCTACAAGTTACAGGAGTGAGGACAGCTCCCCACAGGAAACAAAGCAGTTAGTACCTACCTGCTTCTTTACTGAAATGTTGGCTATTCCTTGGATACTTTAATACAGCTTGGATAGCAAATTCAGTGGGAATCAGTTATCTATGTGTGTGGTACTGAGATTGTACCTAGGGCCTTGAGTGTGCTAGCCCACCAATGGTGCTATACCCATCCTTTTAAAAAAAATGATAGGCTTTCACCAAATTGTACAGATGTACTGGCTGATTTTGCATGTCTACTTGACACAAGCTGGAGTCATCAGAGAGGAAGGAGCCTCAGCTGAGGAAATGCCTCCATGAGAGCCAGCTGTAAGGCATTTTCTCATTCAGTGATCAATGGGGGAAGAGCCCAGCCCATGGTGGGTGGTGCCAGCCTCCAACTGTTAGTCCTGGGTTCTATAAAAACGTCAGCTGAACAAGACATAGGAAGTAAGCCAGTAAGCAGCTCCCCTTCATGGTCTCTGCATAAGCTCCTGTCTCCAGGATCCTGCCCTGCTTGAGTTCCTGTTCTGACTTCTTCCTTCAGTGATAAACAGCAATGCTGAAGTGTAAGCCAAATAAACCCTCTCCTCCCCAACTTGCCTTTTGGTCATGGTTTCATTGCAGCAACAGAAAGCCTCCTAGAAACCAGGATGGACTTGAATTCACTCTCAAATCCAGACAGGCTGTGGATTGGTTGTCCTGCATTGGGCCTGTAAGTAGCTGTTATTATGGGTCTGTGCCACACTAGAAACACCGCAGCCCTTTGGTCCTGCACTTAGCCCCCTCCCCTGCTTTAGACGTTTTCATCTTATGGCACTACTGCCCACCTCAGCTTGTTTCATGTTTCCCCTGCCACTTCCCACATCCAGCTGAAGGTAATCCGCAGTCCTGGTGGTGCAGTGGCTGGTACAAGGCTGTGTTGCTCATTTGCTGGGTGGACAAGAAATTCGTGGGGCATACTTCTGCAGCACCGATCTACAGTAAATCTTGTCACCTCAGTTCACTCTCTGCCGGCTATAGGACAGGCCTGTGTGGGCCTGACGCAAGACATGTCTTGCCTGAACTTTTAACTTTGCTGCCTTTCCGCACTCACTCACCCTGTGCTCTGGCACAGTTCTCACACCTGCACTCCTGTCCAGACTCACACTGGCTGACTTGGCTAGGCCATCATCTCCCTGGGTTTCATTCTTCCTCAGAGCTATGCTCCTGCAGTCAGTAGACTGTAGAGAGCACCAACACCGTCCACTTGACCATGACAGCATTCTCCTAGCAACTCCTTCCCTGTCCAGTGTCTCCACTCACAGCCACCTGCCCCAGCACTGAACATACACAGCAATGCTGGAAACTTCTGATGTGGGCAATGCAGTGAAATACGAGCCAGAGGTTCTACAAAGCACATAGCCTAGGAAATGCTCTCACAGGACAGCCATTGGGAAATGGGAATGACCAATCAGATGCTTCACGAAGGTAATCTGGCATGCGTGTGGAAGCAGAGTAGTTAGCTAGTTCTCAGTTCGCCATGTAGGGAACCAACTCAAACAACCCAAAGCTCAGGTTGTCAGACTTATCAGTTGAGGCATTTTGCTGGTTCCTGCACTTTTTGTTTTGGTGAAACTCTGGTCTCTCTTTTGGTCGACTCTGAGAAGCTTTGCAGGTCCCAGGTCTGTTGAGATAATAATAAACCTTCCAATATATTTATTTACCTGTTTTTCCATAAAAGGTGACATTTTTGAAGACAAATAATACTGAAGGCACATGCCATCTTGTGGAACAGCGAGTCAGGGATGCCCCTGAGTCACTAATGAAGCCTGGACAGAGTTTCGGCCTCCAGTGACATATTAAATGAATCACTTACAGGGTATATTCATAGCTGAAAGGTGCAAAGCCCCATGGGGGGGGCTTGGCCAGGGTCCCCATAATGGGGGAGGGGTACAGTGTCAGGACAAACAGATGATCTTGCCTTCAGCCTGGGTGGGGATCTAAGGCATACCTGATTGGCCAGTCTACCTGGAAGGCTCAGAATGGGCAAGATACTGGAAATGACCTCCTAACCCTTCACCATTCCCTTGGCATTACAGAGCCCTGGGGAGCAGTTTTAGTTGCTGGGATTCATTGCTACCTGCTATGGTCAGAATTGTAACCAAGCTTCATAAACAGACCAAGTAGAGGCATCCAAAAGCAGCATACAACTAGAAGGCCAATTTCTACTTGGCAGTCATTGGGAAGCATGCAATGACCAGCTTACCAGATCCTGCAGGCTGGGGAGCACAGAGGTCAGGGGGGGCCCTATTGCTTCACTCCTTCCGCTGGCAAAGCTGGGCTAGAGGTCTAGTCCCAGGAGGGTGGGGGGCGTGGGCACACCTAGTGCAGGGGAGGAAGGCCCTCCACTGAATCTGGCACAGTCATACGGAAGTGCAGCTCCCATTTTGAAAAGTTTTTCCTTGGAGGGTGGAGGCTGGGACTGGACCTTACCGATGTAACACTGAGCTACTCTCAGCTCAGCCGCTCGGTCTTCTAGGAAGCAAGTGTTACAGGAGGTCACAGAGCTGGAACCCGAGGACTCCTGCTCTCAGAGAGCATCAAGGGGCACAGGGGCAGCTGCAGCAGAAGCACCAGCATATATGCACTGAGATTAAGAAGGCCAGATGGGGGCTGGATGGTGGCACACACCTTTGATCTCAGCACTCAAAAGGCAGAGGCAGGTGATCTCTGAGTTCAAGGTCAGGCCTGGTCTACAAAGCCAGTTCCAGGACAGTCAGGGCTACACAGAGAAACCTTGTCTCAAAGAAAAAGAAAAAAAAAAAAAGGTGGCCAAATGGTTGTGTGGTCCCTGGCGACATGAGCACAGAGTCCAGGACATCAGGGATCGGCAAAAGAAGGGCAGGAACACACAGCCCTGCTACAGGCAGAAACTTCAAGAACTTGCTTTCCACTTTTCAGGCTCAGGGACAGGGAGGAGCCGAGTCAAGCTGAAAGAAGAGCCCCGTGCCATTTAGTGTTATGTGACTGACTTAACTATTTCTGTGCCCACCTTTAAAGTTCTAAGATTTCTGATAGAAAAGCTGGGATCAGGATTTGGCAATGAGGCTTTGTGGCATCGTATTTTAAGACTGGGCTGACAGAATGGCACAGCCGGTCACCAAGCCTTAGTTTTGATCCCCAGGTCCCACATGCTATAGTAGAAAGAGAACTGACTGCTACAGATTGTCCTCTGATCTACATACTGTGCCACATACACATATGCACATAATGAATAAATAAGTAAGTGTAATAAATGTAATCCCAGCCCAGAGACTAGAAAGATGACTCTGTGGTTAAGCAGCAAGAGGCTTACTGCTCTTTGGTTGCTGGAAAACAAGTAGGTGCTTAAAAACCAAATAAAATTCAATGGCTGCCTTTCAACACAAACCTGCTATGCACTAAGTATGAAACAGTAAAGATTCTAAGTGCTGACGTGGTTCTGAGAAAGCCTCTGTCATGCAGCAGCTGCTGGGCCCTACACAGTCTCAGGGCAGTACTCTCTCAGTCAGCTCCAGCTAACACATGTGCCAGCCTGTGGTAAAAGACAGGCAGAGGTAACTACCACAGATGTGCAGTCGGTCCTTGTAATGCCCAAGTGCTCTGAATCACTGAGGAAATGGTTTAGAGTGCTTGGGCATGCTGGGAAGTTCCTTTGCCAAGGTCTAGAGTTGAAATGTGTCATTTTCCTTTGCCAAGGTCAGACTCGAAGCTCCTCAAACCACTTCTCCTATGTGAGGGGGAAAAGGACAAAGAGATTAAACTACAGGGCAAAGAATCAGAACTCGTTAGCAGATGCCACTGTGCGGACACTCAACTTTATTCACTTTATCTATATATTTAACAATTCTAAAGTATTTACTTCTTGCTTTGACAAAAAAATGAAAAATATAGGAGCATTGACTCCTCTTTAGGAGAAAAGGGTTTTATGTACAGCTACGGAGAGTTACGGTTCCTCCTTTACATACAAAGAAAATATTAATAAAAAAGTGCTTCATTGATCAAAAAGGGCAAAGAGCTGCAAGCATTTATTCACACTGTACAACAGACCCAAGAAACCCGTATCATAACCTCTTGGCACCTGTCACTAGGAACTGCACAATCTTCAATTACACCAACCTTTCCCTACCTGCACCTCCAGACACAGCAAGCATGGAGGAGCATGTCACCCTGTTTCACTAGAGTCGGCCTCTGTGTGACTTGTTGCTTGAGGAATGAGCAGTGCTCTGATACCCTGGGCTTCGTTTCAGCCAACAGTGCTAGGGAAGGCTTCTGGACTTCTCGCACCCACACTCAGGAAATATGCAGAACCATCTTCCTGAGACACAGAATGCCCATGGTCAGGTAACAGCTTCCAAAGGAGAGGGGCATGGACCAGGCCAGCTAGAACTGAGGTGTCCACCCAACCACACCCAGCCCTCACACTACACTCTGTTCTGTTACCAGCTCGCGGCTTTTAGAAGAGCCAAGCATGGCCCTGGGGGTGGGAGCAGGCACAAATAGATGCCAACAATTCAAAGCACAAACCAACTACTCTCCACCCTTCCCACACCCACCTCCACCACAGATAATTACTGCTCTAAGGCTCTTTTTGGACCACATCAAAACTCCTCATGTCATTTTCTAAGAACCCTGCAATCACCAAGTGGTTCTTCATTCGTAGCAAAAGCCAGAATGTGCCCACTCAGGCAGCCAGAAACAGGACAGGGGACTCCTGGGTCCTTCCTACTGCCCCCTGAAGTAGGGGAAGAGGAGGACTGATCGTGTGGAGAGCTTTGTAACTGTGGGACTCTGCCCCTCAAGGGGAGATGCATGATTGGTTTACTTTGGGAATGGGGACTTGTGGAACCCTGAGTCTGGATTTTCCTGTGTTGGCGGAGGAAGAGATTGTTTGTAGGACCAGGCCCCAGAAGAAGCTCCAGGCGCCTAGGCCCATGCAGGTCTTGAGCACAGCAGCAGGGCACTGCAGTCTGGCTGTTCTGCACCTTTATCTGGAAGCCCAGGCAAAGGGAGCCCTACCCAATCTGGTCAAGTTAAAGATAGAATCCATGTGGGCCAACATGTCAGCTACCCAGCCCCTCCGTAACTCAAAAGAAGCACAGACCCCTCTTTCAAAGTGAGGCCTGTGGAGTACCTCACTGTGTGCCCTTCCTCCCAATGTCATCCTGTTTTTACCTGTGAGTTGGGATGACCCTATCCCTCCCCAGAATAGCACTCTCCAGAAAGGTCCTTCCAGCCTCCCCGGCACAAAGGTTTACCAACCGGCTCTGCCGTAGCTGTGATGTGAGGAATGGTCACTTATGTTAAGCTGACTTTCTGTTGTGCTCACTCAGGCCTTCATTCTGGCTCCTTCCACTGGGAAGCACTGAGTCATTCCCCAGCATGCCAAAGAGCAAACAGCTCAGCAGTTATAGGGGCCTGGCAACCTCTGGGCTTCCATTTAAAAAAAAAAAAAAAAAAAGTAAGACAACTGGGGGCATTTTTCTTTTTAAAAGGCAAAGAGGGAACATGGAAAGGGAAGGGAAGATGAAACAAAAACCAATTTACAATCCAGTGGTACATCCCAATCTCTGTACAGGTTGTTCCATGCCCCCATTCCAAAGTGTATGGGCCTCTCGGACTGCCCAGGCTGTGTATGAGCCTATGAAACGAACAGCAGCATGGCCTCTGCCACCCCAGGTCACTGGCTTCAGTTTGAAGTGGCAGCAATAGGCTTATCCAGTTCAAGGTCAATGCTGGAGCTCGTGGGATGAAGGCTGCTGTAGCAAGACTTGCACACTCGACTGGGTTCAAATAACTGCTGGCTAGGAACTGGAACCTTCTGGTTACAACAACTGGAGCAGAATACGTTCCCACAATTCCTTGAGACAAAAAAGAAATAAAATAACATCAGTTTCAGCTGGTAGGTTTTTGTGGGAAAAACCCAACTTCAGTAAGCATTTGCCGTGTATAGTCTAGATGTGCTAGGAACATGTTCTCTTCTCCAGGCAGGAAGACGCTGAGTAGGAAGACAAGTCTACCTAGTAGAGTCACTTTCACTTCAGGCTGAGGACATGTGGCTGCCTCACCGCTCCAGCACATGGCTGTCAGATGCACAGAAAGATGCTCAGGAGAGCTAGCTCTCTGTGGATAAATGAGCCCAGCACTGAAGCAGCTGCCAGCTCAGCACTCAGTTCTGACCTGGTGACACACCCAGTGGCTGCACTGACCTTGGTACTGGCCATCTGGGTAGCTTAAGGTTACAGGGAGGCAAAAGGGAGGAGTTGACCTGTGGGTCCCTCAAAGAAGGAAAACAACTATGCTGCCCAGCTGGGGATGGAGACCCTACCTAATGGTCATTACCTTAGAGGCAAGGTGGATGCAGACTGCTACCAGCAGCATGCAAAGCCAAAAGTCAAAGCAGCACTTGACACATGCTCAGCGTGAAAGGGAAGGGGAAGGACAGCCCATGAAGAAACATATGCATGTATACATCCCTATTAGACAGCAGTCAGTTCAGCTATGGTTCACCACCCTGCCCCATGCATCTCCAGGCTCCCCTCTCCTTTCCACCAAAACCCCTACTTCTTGCATCTGTGCAGCATTGAGCTGCACAGCTAAGACTGACAACCATCACACACACACACACACACACACACACACACACACACACACACACACGAAAGGTAACTAACACAGGATGGGTCCGGCCTACCTTACAATCCTACATTTTCTGAGCCCTAAAGTCCAAACCAACACTGATCAACATAGCACAGGAAACTCCAAGGTACTTGACACAGCTCTCCAGAGATGAGAAGAGAAGTTAATAGGAAAGCTTCCTCTGAGCTAATTTCTCAGTCACCCAATTCAGAATGCAGACCACACTGGGTAGGAACCACTTGAGCACAGGAGAAGCAGACACTGACAACCACATGAGACAAAGCAACACTGTAGAAGGGAAGGTGGGACACAGAACACAAAGCCCTACGTTTCTAGAATAAGAAGCACTTCACAACTTTCTAAGAAGCACGAGTCAACAAGAACTTGTGATTCTTGAACACAGGAACAGGAAATCTCTGGATGCCTATACTTGTTTGACGTACCTGCTTAAGTTCAGCTTTTTTCAAAGCCTGACATGAATTTGATCAAGTAAGTTTTTCTATCTGACTTCCTTTGGGAGGCCCTGAAAGACCTAAGTGGAGTCATGCATGCTAAGTAATTCTCTGGAAAGATCGTATTTGGTCACTTCTGTCTCTATAAAAACAAAACAAGGAAGCAATGCCATTTGACACCATCCTGGCATCGATGAATGACTGTCACCTCTCCTCCTCAAAAAAGTCCTGAAGCCCACTGGCTTCCCCCAAAAGATCATCAAGAAGTAACAGCCCAGCTTGCCTGTACAGTCCACAGGGGAGCACAAGGCTACAGCAGACACGCCCCTGGCACTCTCTTTCACCAGCTGCAGTGGATCCCCGTGCCCACCTGCCTGCCTGTGCTCTCCCTTATGAGGCTTCAGGCCAATGAGTGCAGAGAAGGGAATGGCAGCATTAGTGTGGAGAAGTTATTGTGGGTGTGCAGACATCACAGACAAGTTGTTGCAAATGCTCACCACGTTTGATCAACACGGTCAGTGTCCCTGAAAGGAGGGGAAAAAGAGCTCAGAAGAGAAGCCATTTGGTCTAGGGGTATGGGGTGGGGGAGTCCTATGGTCCTAAGAGTGTCATCTGTCTACAAGGAGATTTTTCCATCACTTTCAATCCAGGCTCACTTCTACATATGGGCCACCGTACGATTCTAATAAACTTCCTATCCTAAGAACACTAGACATCTACCAGAGAGTTACCCCTGCCAGGACAAAGTAGCCTTAGTAACTCACTGCTTAACCTGGGAGAAAGAAGTTAGGAGCAGCAAGGATTGGAGACTGCCCTCAGTTGTGTCTACTATTCCCCGGCCACAGCTTCTCAGCAGTAGCACAGGGAGCAGGGAGCAGAAAGAAGTAGGAAAACCAGGCTTCCTGCCCACAGCTAGAAAACTGTTTTTGCTCAAAGTAGCTATCATCAGTTTTATGCTGGAAATAAGAAATGAAGATCTGCATGGTAGTTGTTACCTCACCAATCTGGGAAATGAAACAAAGTATGCCCACATTTCAAAATTTAATAGTGATCATTGAATTGGAATAGAGTTCCCAAATGCAGTTCTGGAAGGACCAATGTCAGAGGCACAAAAATGTGACCCCAAGGGTAGTTCACACAGAACACTGCTAGTAAGGTTCACCTTCCCACCCTAAAAGCTACCCCAATGGCACCTGCAGTGGTGCTTCCTGCTGGCGAGCCAAAAGGCACTGTCACAGGCATAGCAGTGGGCAGCCAGGTGGTCAGGTAGCCAACGGGTCATCTGTAAAACACATGGGACCGGGTTAGTGACAGGAAGTGGGCCAGTCAGCTAAGTCAACAGAGTCACACCAGGGGGAACAAGAATCACAGGGACTACATAGGCTCCAGTGGTACCAGCGGAGCAGGCCTGCTGACAACGGTTCAAGGAACGTGTCCAAATTGTTTGCCTGGAGGGGACTCTGCTCTCCCCAAGGCAACATGGCAGCAATGGCACCCTGATCTGCCATGAGAGCTGGCAGAGGCAATGGAGAGAGAGGGCCAGCTTACTGAGTATCCCTGGCTTAGAGTTGATGGACGTGGGTTCCCAGACACAGAGATGCAAAGGCTCAATTCTACTGTGAGTTTCCTTCTTTGGTGAGGGGCATGGGGCAGGGACTGGAGTGGAGAAGAACTGTAGGACACCTGTATGGATGGCACGCAGAGCAGGGGCTGAGCCTGTACCTCTGTGTCCTGTTTATCCACCTGCTCCCAGCTGGCTTCAGAGAAAATCTCTGTGCTGCAGCGAGACAAACATTTCTGATCCAGATTGCTTTCCGAGTCGGGGATTGAAGTCTGTTGGCAAACAAACACAACTGAACAGAATGAACCTGTCTCCTCCCGCAGGAGAACAGAGCACTGGGGTCTGAGTGCTAAGGTGCCAAATGTGCAGTTACACCAGCCATCCAGATGGGCTGACCAAGTGCAGAGGCGGGGCTGGGCTCAGAAGGCTACATGGATTTTGTGAAG
Source organism: Alexandromys fortis (assembly GCF_014885135.2). Taxonomy (NCBI): domain Eukaryota; kingdom Metazoa; phylum Chordata; class Mammalia; order Rodentia; family Cricetidae; genus Alexandromys; species Alexandromys fortis. The sequence continues at coordinate 7,131,656 of NW_026067920.1, forward strand.
TGGCACTGAGTGGAAAGTTGAGTCTTAGGTTCCAGGAAGCAAGGGAAGTGAGCGAGATGGAGAAGGACCCTGTGTCATCTGTCTGGGGCCCTGGTGATCTAGTCCAGCATTTAATGAGAACAGTGATTTGGATATGCCTGCCTTTTTCTGAAGGACTCTTTGGGACATTGAGAAACCATTATTAATTAGTATGAAGAAAAAGCTAAAAGTTCCATTGGCTGTAAAGTCACTAGTGGGATGATTACTCCAGAACCTGCCATACACTTGTAATGGCACCCATCAAAGAAGAAAGCTCCTCTGGGAACCCAAGAACGCTGACAGCCTTGTTTCTAGCCCCCAAGCCTCATCAGTGCTAAGCCCAACAATGCTTAAAAAAAAAAAAAAATTCAATCCCTTCTCTCCATTTCTCCTGCCAGCACCTGCCACAGAATGCGTATAATCACTTGTACAAAAAAGAACAAAGCTCTCAAAGTTCCCGAAGTCTAGGAAAGCAGGCAGCTTACTAGTGAGGCAGGACAAACACTCCAACATAACAATATCAGCACTGCTCTATAAATACCATTGTGAACAGGCATGCAAGCCCTTCTAAATATACAATATTTTTATTTGGGGGTGGAGTGAACTGAGACAGGGTAACTGTAGCCCAGGTTAGCCTGAAACTCAACTATGCAGCTCAGGCTGGCTTCAACCATGTGGAAATGCTCTGCCTCAGTCTCTCAAGTGTTTGATTACAGGCGTGAGCCACAAAGCCTGATTGACACAGGACCCCATGTCATGCATTAACTCTCTCCCATTTTCTTAACTGCCTAGAAGGGAATGGAAAGTCAATACAGCAGAAAAAAGGCAGACTGTTGTCTCCATGTCCAAGGCTAATTCCTAAACAATCTCTCTCCACACAGCAATTTAAGACCTTTCTAGTCCTTTCAAAATCTGTTCCAATAACCAATGCTTCAGGTGTAAGTGTCATCTCTTTGGATAGCTTTAAAGGAATCATGACCTAACTTACCACTTCATCCCCAAAGTCCCCATTGAAGCGCAGAGAGCTGGTCAGGTACTGGCTCTCCAGGCGACTCTTCAGCTCCTGGACTTGTTTCTTCAAGGTCTCCACTTCTTGCTGGTGGCCAGACTCTATCTGACGCAGGCGCTGTTGGATTGTATCTGTGTATACAGGCATGCCATCATCATCCAGGTGGCTGCGGGAAGGCTGGTCAGGGCTGCTGGTAGTGGATGGCCTCCCTGAGTGGCTATTCAGCCACTTGTGGTGCAAGTTCCTTGAGTACAAGTGAGCAGAGCTGCAGCTTGTGGCAGATAGTTGGTGGCTCAGTGAGTCCTTATTCCTCCCAGTCTCCCCATTGGCACAGTGTCCATTGGGTGTGGGGTACTTCTGAAAGGTGCCAAACCCTGAAGGCTGTTCTGAAGCCTTATTTTCAGTCTCTAGGGCACCGTTGCACACAATTCCCTGTCTATATTTGTCTAATGGCAAGGCACAAGGAGCCCGCATCAGGCTGAGGGTGTTACCAGGGGATGAAGTCCTATATAGCACAGAATCCCATTGGGGCCTCTCAGCAGACCTGGGCTCTGGAGCCATGGGAAGCATGTCCCTGCCACTGAACCTACCACTGCTTGCCAGGCAAGGTCTGTGATGGAGCTGGGGCATACTCTCTGACTTCACTTTATCCACTAGTAACGTGTGCATGGAGCTGTTTGTGTGTGGTCCTCTTGTCTCAAATGGGACTTGGGAAGGCAGCGGAGAACTAGACTGTGAGGTACCAAGGCCAACTTTTGCATCTATTGGGACAGCAGGAGCTACATTTTCCCTGTCCTCTGCAATATTCTCTACTTGAGGCTGCTCCACAGGGACCTCCTGGGAGTCCTCTCCCCTGAGGGGAGCCTGGGGTGAACTAGAGAGAACATTGTGTTCATCCTGCTGTTCAGGAGTATCCTGTGAGAACAAAGGCAGGCTGGGGTCTAGATGGTTTCTTAGAGTAGCATCATCTAGCTCTGGTTCTTGGTGAAGTACGACTGAGCCCTCAGTCACCATACTGCTCTCCTTTGCTAGGAGTGTCTCCTCTTTGATATCTGGTACCTCAGTGTGCGCCCTGTGGGCAGGTTCTTCTGTCCCACTCTCCTCTTTGGTGGCCTCTTGCAAAATGTTCTCCATCTGCCCTTCAGCCACACCAGCCGCCACAGATAGCTCAGCACCTCCAAGCAGCCTGCTGGGCTTCCGCAGGCTGTCCATAGCAGGAGCCTCTTCCCCAGAGCCAGCAAAGCTGCTCAGCTCCAGGGAGCGCCCATGCTCCTGCCATTTCTCATTCAGGCTGGGGTCACTGCTGCGCCGGCTGGCCAGAGGCACCATGTTGTCACAGGCTGTGGTCAGATTGTCAAATGATCTAGTCTTGGGTAGCCTAGAAAAAAAGAGTTTGGGGAAAATGAGAATCGTAGAGGCTATTTGGAGCGCAGTCGGGACATGTTTTTAAATATGTCACTGTTTCACAACTGGACCATTACAGCAACATCTCTGAAACAAGGCTCAGATTCCTGCAGAGGCAGGGTTCTCCATCAGCACTGCCCCACTGTCAGTCCCCGCCTCTATAAGCTCAAAGCATATACAATTTCTTTTTTTCTGGTTTTTTGAGACAGAGTTTCTCTGTGTAGCCTTGGTTGTCCTGGAACTCAATCTGTAACTAGGCTAGCACTGAACTCAAGAGATGCCCTGCCTCTGCCTCACAAGTACTGGGATTAAAGGTGTGCGCCACCACTGCCTGGCACATATTTCTGAAAGCCATAAAGTCATTCTTTTATTTATTTATTTTTCTCTCTTTCTTTTTTGATTTTTGAGACAGGGATGCATGTATCCCAGAATGACCTCACACTCTCTACATAGCCTAGGAATGACACTGAACTCAATCTTCTGCCTCCACCACCAATGTGCGGACAGTACAGGAATGTGTCATAAATGCCAGGGTTATACAGCACTGGAGCTCAGACCCAGGGCTTCTTGCAAGTATTCTACCAACTGAGCTGCACTGCAGTCTTCAACAAGCATTCCTCGTGAAGCTTCTTCGTGTCTCTCAGGTAGTGGCAGAGTAGCTTGCTGGTTCTTTGTATTACACATTTTAAGTTCATTTATTATCTATCACTACAATCTTAATAAGGTTAATTCACAAGTGGCCAAAATTTCTCTCATCTCAACAGCATCAGAAGACCAATCAGGACCCAGAGGAAGAAGCAGAGAGTAGTGGGTAAACAAACCAGAGAGTCACAAAGACCTCAATGGATGTGGTCCATCTAAGAAACTTCTCATGCATGTAGCAGAATAATGTAGCAACAGGCCAACTCACTTCCAGAAATAAGGCCTTACTATTTTCCTTAAGAAACTCGACAGTGGTGGCACATGCCTTTAATCCCAGCCTTCAAGAAGTAGAGGCAGGCAGCTCTCTGTGAGTTCAAGGCCAACCTGGTTTACAGAGTGAGTTCCAGGCCAGCCAGGGCTACACAGAGAAACCCTGTCTTGAAACAAACAAAACAAATCCCCAAAAAAAAGCAGCAGCAGTCAAACTTCAGCCAGATGTGGCAGTTCATACTAGTAAATCACATCACTGCAAGTCTGAGGTCAGCTTGGGAGGGAAAGGCGGGGGGGGGGGGCAGGGGGGGGAGAAGGAGAGGAAGGGAGAGAAAGAATCCCACCACACAGGACTTGAGACTTGTGGCCCCGAGCTCACCGGCTTAAGGGGGGATCGTCAGGGCTGGAGCCTGGGGCTGGGTATGGTGCACAGCTGTCATCTGTGGGAGTAGATGGAGATGGACAGGGAAGGTACACTGCACTCCACAGCATCAGATTCCGCACATGGCACACGGGGTACAGCACCTAAGGAGACGGGGAGGACACAGGTTTATACAGACCCCCAAAGTCTCTCAGAAATGTCTAGAAATAAGGAACAAGAACAAGCACACCCAGGTGGGTCACAGATAAACAAGGAGGTAGTGTTAGTAAAGGAAGGTCTGTCTCCCAAGAGGACAGGTACAGAACCATGGGGTCTGTCTGACAACAGTTTTCACTTAAAGAGGCTCTCGAGCATGAAAACCTAATGGATCCTTTAAAGACTGACATTATCTCAGGTGGTTTTTACTGAATGACTGACTTTAATATTAGCCTGATTTACTGCCTAAGAATCATTCTGTTAGACAGTGAGTGTCCGTTTCCTCAAAGTTCAGCTTCAGCGGAACTGCCAAATCTGGTTTACAGACTTACTTAATCATGTGAAAAATAAAGGAATCTCCCTCCCTTCCCAAGGAAGGAATGAAGCAGCATACATCTTTTAAATGTAATGAGAAGCGAATCAATTGCAGCAAAGTAATATAACCTCTGATTAGCCTGCTTTGATTTCTAAGGGCTTAAAATGCATCTGACAAAGGGAACATTAATACATTTTGATACACAGACATATGCGCCTCTTTTCTTTGTTTAGCAGAAGGTGCTCTTTGAGGGGGAACAAAGTCTTAAAAGGCCTGCTAGCTCTCCATGTGGAAAGAATCACAGACAGACACATGCCAGCCTCAGAAAAAGCTTTGTGTCTGACAGAAAGATGCACTGGATCCTATTGTCTGGCTCATGGGGACAGTAGCAGGTACCTGGTAGCTGACCCTTCTTAGCCATAAAAGGCATCTGCAAAGGTGCCCAGTGCCTTCCCTCTGCTGAGCTGAAACATGCTAGGAACGCAGTGAGCTCTGGAGGTGATGTAGATATGAATAATCTGCACTGGTATGGATTTTAAGGTCAATTTTGTTATATGTATATGTATTTCTGATCTTGATTAAGGTATTATGATTGTGTAGTTCATTTTTAAAATGTAATGTATAATTAGGAAATATAGGTTGTTAATGGATAATCATTGATAATAATAAAGCTTGTAGTCATGTTAGATTTTCTAGATAGAGATATACTTCAGTTAGATAGGCATTCTTCATATCTTTCAAAGACTGCAAAATATGGCATTTAAAATATTTTAATAACTTAGGGCTTTTCATGACAATGAGACACGTCTGCTTCTGACAGCACCAGCTACTTCAAGAGGAAGATGGGCATTGAAGAGGCTCCTTATGGAGTTTGATAGCCATTTGGGCAAGAAACTGTTCTTGCCTGGACCGTTGCATAAACTGGACACAGAGAACCCGCAGAGAGAGGACTGCTGAACTTGCCTAAAGGTGAGATGGTCTTTCGGGGTTCCTGATTCATGAAAGAGTCTGCGAGACATTCTGCAGGACACAGCAGAAAGTGACTGAACTGTCTTTGAAATTTCCTGCTTCATGGAAATGTCTGCTGGATACTATGGGCCTGAAGGCCAAAGATGGATGCCCCAACGGTACAGAGGAACTTTGGGAGACTGTCGAGGCAGCGAGATGTCTCTGTCAATTCTAGAGTTTTGGATTTCTTGTTTGCTTAGGTAATATTATATCCTTCTGGAGTCTTTGATGGAGTTGAAGAATAGATAGATAGCTATAGTTTTCCTTAGTTATGATAAAAGATAAAGTAGATATAAATATTGTAACTGTAATTCTTACTTGATAACTGTTTTGTTATATGTAATTTTACTATGTTAAAGTTAAAGCCTTTCTTTTTTGTTTAAAGAGAAAAAGGGGAAATGATGCGGGAGTGATTTCTTATTAATAAAGAAACTGCCTAGGCCCATTTGATAGGCCAACCCTTAGGTAGGCGGAGAAAACAGAACAGAATGCTGGGAGAAAGAAGCTGAATCAGTGAGTCGCCACGATTCTCCCATTCCAGACAGATGCAGGTTAAGATCTTCTCTGGTAAGCCACCTCGTGGGCTACACAGATTATTAGAAATGGGTTAGATCAATATGTAAGAGCTAGCCAATAAGAGGCTAGAGCTAATGGGCCAATCAGTGTTTAAAAGAATACAATTTCCGTGTAATGATTTTGGGTAAAGCTAGCAATGCAGACGGCCGGGTGCCAGGGACGCAGTCCCGCTCCTCATATTACAACATGGAGGAGGTACTGGCAATGACTCATGTCTAAGGTGGCAAAGTAGAGATGTGTGCTACACCAAGAACCTTGGTTATGGGCAGGCTAGAGCATTATCAGAAAAACAGGCTTTGCTTAGACAAAACTGTAGAAAATGGAAAAATGGAACCAGAACCTTGAGACAGCAGACATATTTTTGCAAAAACAGGCACTACTCAAACCGGCTCCCACATGGTGACCCCATCCCCAAATCACTTCTGCTGAACAGAGATGGGCTCAAAGGTACATACGGCTTCTGACTGAGATGAATACAGTAGGTTTTTGAAAGCCTTGTTGCCTGCCCGAAGAAGTGACCACACAGAGCATGTCCGTTCCTGAGTCTGCTTTTCCCCTCTCTCCTTGGCGTTGTTGCACAGGAATGTTCCAAACAGGCAGGAATAGGTATGCTGTACCAGTTTCACCTGCCAAGTCCAATCGGGCAAAATCAAACAGTAAGGTACATGGTATTGGAAAGGAGGTCAGCCAAGTGAACAATTCACCATGACATCCCTGAGAACACCTCAGCTCACTCAAGGATATGGGGTGTATGTGCATAGGCAGTCTACACATGGCCTCCTCTTCACAATTACCAATTGCAGGGCCTGATCCCAACCACCAGCACTTCTATGTCAAAGACAATCTAATGCAGGAGGTAGACTGAAGGACAGCGGAACAGGGGCTGAAGCAGGAAGAGTACACCTTCCACCAAAGAAGAGGGAGCAGACAGCATTGGTAGAAGGACTGCAGAGGAGCATGGCACATTCAGATTGTTCCTATTTCTACCACTTTTTAGACCATACATTTTAGAAGTCAAGTTTAAAACAAACTCTGTTTACAGAGGAAAAGCTAGTGCACCTAGATTTATTGTGTGAAAAATAAAATGCCTGTTAACTGCTATTGCTATTAAATAAAACAGTCCCTCCAAATTAAATGTGAAAATGCATAGTTTTGGTGAAAATGGCCCACTAACATTTGTATCAACATCCCCCTAAGTGTAGGTGGTTCCCAAAATGTAGAATCATTAAGTCCAAACTCACAAGGAATGCTTCATTGAACTCAAAAGAGCAAGGAAATTGCCTCTGAAGCTGATGAACACAGTCAAGCCACTGCAGAAACACTGGGCAACGTTCGTTCAGATCATCTGAATTCTCCCCATGACCACACCGGTCAGCAAATTTATGGCCAAAATCCAGCCATTCCATCTCCACAAGGACTTGGAAACCCTGCAGGGAGGCACCAAGGAGAGATCACTTGTGTAGTACCATCACCTGTGACATCCTGAGTTCCATGTCACCAGTGGTAATCAATCTCCTTTAACAGCCTCCTGGTAAGTCCCTCTGGCCCAGGCTCAGAGCCAAAGGTTCTCTCCCTAATGACACACCCATTTACACACACGTCTCAATTCACCAGCTTCATTCAATATTCAAAATTTAAAGAACACTGACACAGCCTCTCTCATTTACTACATAAATGCTACCTACCTACCTAAATATCTCTTTTATTAATTTTTGTCTTCTATGTTACATTTACAAAGCTACATTCCTCAGCACAGATTTTTTATAAATATTTGTATTTTATGTCACTTTATGTTTTTGTTCTTATATCTTTAACCCATAATGATTATTTCAGAGCAGATGTTCCAGAATGCTGTGTGGTCCTGTCTAGACCCACCATCATAAGCATGCAGACATTCTTTTGCAGAAGCTCATTTTCCTGAGATAGACAAAATTTTTTCAAGTAGAGAAACTGCAAAAGAGATGTTTATGTCCTCAGCACCTGTCATCTAAACCATGTTCTACTGAGCGAGGTAAAGAACTGGAAAGAGACACAGCTCTAGGTGAGGAGTATGATCATAACAAAGTGGCCGTTTCCACAGACCTAACTTCCAGTCCCCAACCGACAGTGCAACCCTCCTAAAAGTTTTCATCAACCTACCCTGAATGCTTGCTTACTCTTGCTCCCCTCTTCCCTCCTTCCCTCCCTCTCTCAAGACACACACTCACCTCTACTGTTCGGTAGTAAGGGTCCAGCAGGAGCTTAGCCAATGCCACAATCTGGGGAGTACGGTCCCAGCCATCTGAGCAGTGCACTAACACAGGCCGTTGATCACGGTCCACAGCATGTACTACAAGAAGCGCTGACTTCAAGAGCACAGACAGGTGGTGTAGCCACTTTGTGCTTTCAAGAGCTGAAAGCCAACTATAAAAAAGAAGATAAGAAAAGACTGATTTTTATGATTTTATGGTATCATATCCAAAGCCTATCAAATTAAAAAGCAATTCCCTAAGACCTTTGTCTCTAATTACAGTGATAAAAAAGTCTATTTATAAAGCATGTCCAAATGAGAGAGTCAAGCTCCAGAATCAAGAGAGGACAACTTTAGAAAAAGGACTGTAATAAACAATGGCACACCGCACCTAGAGCTTTAAAAAAAAAAAAAAAGACCATTAATTTTTAACTGTCTATATGGGAGGTGGTGTGCACGTGAGTGCAGAAGCCCAAGGAGGCCAGACGTGCTAGGAACCAAACTTGGGTCCTCTGAAAGAGCAGGATGTGCTCTTAACCATTGAACCATCTCTCTTCCCTAGCCACACCCTTTTTTCCCCCTGCAGTGGTGGGAATGAAACTCAGGTTCTTATATGTTAGTTAAGTGTTCTATCATTGAGCTATACCCCCAACCCTCCCTGGTTCTGACTCTCTCTCTCTCTCTCTCTCTCTCTCTCTCTCTCTCTCTCTCTCTCTCTCACACACACACACACACACACACACACACACACACACACACATTTATTAGCTTGAGACAGGGTCTTGTTATACAGTATAGGCTGATCTGGAACTCAGTTCTCTTAGATTAGCCTCCAAGTGCTGGATTTACAGGTACATACCACCATACCTAGCTCTTCACAGATAATCTGCCAAAACAGGGGTGGGTTTAGGAGAGTAATCCTAGACAGGCACATACAGTAAAAATAATAGCTCTTATGAACACTTCTGAGACCCATAGAGATTTTATAGAAGGTATTTATTATCAACTCTGACCTGACAACAAAATAAAGAACACACACACAAATATATTTACAATGAGATATAAGTTGGATGCTACACAAGAATGGTACAAACATTACCCATGATCCATGTCCGAACACCAACCAGTGTTAAGTCTTGACTATTTATTGACTAAAACCAGGTAAGTCCAGTAAGACGATTAGCGTCATGCAAAGTGATACAATGGCTACATAATATTTCTAAGTTAATTCAGACTTAATTCAGAAAGGATCCCCCTCCCCTTTTAAAAAAAATCCTTTAGGGGTTATCAAATAAAAAAGAACTGTCTCTTTGGCAGAAGGTCACATATCCCACCACCACCCAAACTGTTTTGACAGTTCATGTATATGTACTTCTTCCACCCCTTATTCGCCCAAACAAGTTCTGGTTTTTCCCAAATGTGGCCAGATTTGTGGTTTAAGGTTGAAAGTCTAGCCTTTCAAACACTGAAAGAGAAGGAATAAAAACTTCTGTTCAGTATCTCTGAGATGGCTTTGTCAAGGTAGGGTCTAGATGAGGCCTCTAGGACAAAGCTGGTCTATTAAAACCTGAAGACTGAATGTGAATTTTCATTAAGAGTCTAAGTAAGAAATGGAGATCTTTCCTGCCAGGCCAGCAAACAACAGAACAGTGCATAAGTATTCTTTACAACTAGACTGTAGCTCAGAGGCTGACACTGTCTCCATCATTGCTGGACCCCAAGCTTTGCCCCTAGTATGGAAAAGTCCTTCTATTTAATGAAATGTAAGTTTGTCATGAGTACAATTCAATTTTGAGACTTCCTAGCTCAAAATTAAGTTTATCTCAGACACACTTAAAATACTGATGGAAAATAAGTTTGCCTTAAAATAAATCAAAAGGCTGAAGAGATGAGTAATTAAACTATCTCCCTGCTGCTGAAGAAGTAGCAAACAAGACTCCAGCGGAAAGTTCTCTTAAACCTGATTGAATGGTTATGAACTAGCAGCCAGCGGTGTCTGTGTCTGAGAGAATCTGTGCTGCAGCCAGCCACCAGAGGGAATGTCATAGCACTCCTCTGTGCTAATGTCAAATTGGAACAGAAACACATCATTCCCCAGCCTGCCACAGCCCCAATGGATGGCCTACTCATAGTGTCCATCATTGCTACAGCTTCTTTTTATCCATAAAGATTAAAATACCCAAATACAAAGCATTATTTCTTTAACAAATCCTCCAGTCATTTGGGCTAGGAAGAGGCTAATTAATTTCTTTTGCATTCAAAATGAAATTTTGTTTTTAAGTATTTGTTTTTTACTAGACACACACATACACAGACACAAGCATGGTTCTAGTAAAGGCCAGAAGGGGGCATTGTATCCCTTAGAATTGCAATTAATGACACTTGTGAGCCACTATGTGGGTACTATAGACCAAATCTGGGTCCTTTGCAAGAACAAGTGTTCTTAACCACTGAACCATCTTTCTGACTTCAAAATCAAGTTTTTAAAGAAATAATTTAAATATATATATATATATATGGTACTAGAGACTACTCAGTACTCATCTAGTCTTTTTGTTTTACATAAAAAGGGATCCTGAGCAATTAAGCTACACAGCCAAAGACACCATCTCCAGAGTCCTCACACCAACCTTAGGGGAGAGAAGTAGCTGGGCCCTGGAGCTAAGTGACAAATGCAAATGGATAATCCTCAAAGGAAAGTAGTCAGCTGTTCTTTGGTCAATGCAATGGTCTGAATGAGAATGGCCCCATAGGCTCACATATTTTATTGCTTAGCCACTAGGAACTAGCACTATTTGAAAGGGCTAAAAAGATTAGACATTATGGCCTTGTTGGAGGAAGTATGTCACTAAGGGTGGGCTTTGAGGTTTCAAAAGTCCATGCCAAGCTTAGAATCTCTTTCTCTGCCTACAGATCAGAATGTAGCTCTCAGTTTCTGCTCCAGTGTTGCCTGCATGCTGTTTTGCTTCCTAGCATGATGATAATGGAACTCCAAGCAAACCCCTCAATTAAATGTTTTCTTTCATAAGAGTCACCATGGTCATGGTACCTCTTCACAGCAATGAAACCCTAAGATGGTCACCTCTCCAAAGGACATTGCTTCATCCTCAGGGCTGACTGATAAATCTATTCACTTTTTCGACTGGTTCATTGGTTTTCATTTTCTTTTTCCAAGACTGGGTTTCTCTGGGTAGCCTGGCTGTCCTGGAACTTACTCTGTACACCAGGCTGACCTCAAACTCAAAGAGGTACCTTTGCCTCTGTCTCCCTAGTGCTGGGATTAAAGGTGTGCTCCACCACCACCCAGCAATTTAATTACTTTTACCAAGAGTCAGCACAAGCAGTCTCAGGAAGCACCTGATGTTATAAATCCAGTTAAGAATGCAAAACAAACTAGATGTGACTATGCAGATCTACTGAGGGGACCCAAGGAAACAGCTATGGGCTTTAGCACAAATACCTAAAAAAGAAAATCCTATCTTTATTGGCACATCTCTGTCTTCCTGAAATAATAAAGAAGGGGCTTTTAAATATTTATCTGTTTTACAGAGTACTGCTCCTAATTTATCTTATACTCAAGCAATCCCCTTGCAGGGGTACTACATTACCTTCCTCGCTGCAAATTCCAGCTATTCTTTTTCTTTTTTTTTTTTAATTCTCTCATATATTATATCCTGACAGCAGTTTTCTCTCTCTTCCCTCTCCCCCAGACCCATGCCCCAACCCTTACCCTGGAGGAGGAAAAGGATCCCACCCAACCATCAATTTTTAATAAGCAATAGAATTAGAACATTATTACTGAGTCAAATTACTTTAGAAATGGAAGCTAACATGTAAAAAACCAAACAAAAAACTGACTTAACAAGTTTAACACATAGAACATAACGAGAAACTGGAGAGATGTTCAGTCAGTAAGATGTTGGCTACACACATATGACAATCTGAGTTGGAGTCCTTTAGTATCCAAGTTAAAAAAAAAAATAGTTGACCCTGAAAACCTTCTCCCTTAGACTAGCTTTCATAATACCTGAAGGGGCTATGCAAGCTTCGAAAAGGAGGGAGGCTGCCAACAGTCCTACCCAGCTGTGATACCTATAAACCACAACAATGACCAGCATGGTATGAAATCCCTAAAGGTGCAACAGTGACACTCATGTCTTGGCAGTAACCAACCCTGCTCAACAGGAGAGAAATCATGATTGGTACTGGAAAACAAATACCGAAGGGTAGTGAGAGCATGGACCTTAGAGGAGAATCCACAAGCGGCATGTTACTAACCCAGTATAATTCCCAATTGAATTGTAATACTTATCCATTTACTCACAGATAAGTGGAGTTGTCACCTTTCATCAAACAAACGTCTCTGCAATAAGTGGAGACCACTACAGAAATCACAACTGGCTAGAGTGTGTGTCAGAGAACAACTGGGTGTGCAATGCCTAGCGCCAATCGGTAGACACATCTACAACACAGCTCCTGTACCTAAGGCTCAGGGAACACTGTAGAAGAGGGAGTGAGCGCCTGTAAGAGCCAGGGGACCAGGAAATCTGCTGTGAAACTGTGTCTCCTAGAAGTGATAGAGAAGTTTTTCACTCATGAAACCTGAACAATATGGCTGCCTTAATAAGATCTGAACAAGTATACCACCAACAGAAATGCTAACTTGGAAAGGTCACTCTCACAGGGTTCCGCCCTGTGACAAAGAACTAAATATTAACTAGGTAATACTTACAGAGAGAGAAAGTCTTCCATGGAGATGGAGTCCCTAACTAGTTCTCCAATGCCAAGCAGCCAGACTTGAAATTCTAACATACAATCAGGGTATGTGTGTGTGTGTGAGAGAGAGAGAAAGACAGAAAATGGTGACTTCACATTAAGACACCTCAATTCGGCTGGGCAGTGGTGGCACATGCTTTTAATAGCACCTGGGAGGCAGAGATAGGCAGATCTCTGAGCTTGAGGCCAGTCTAGTCCACTGAGCAAGTTCCAGGACAGCCAAGGCAACACAGAGAAGTTTTAAGTTCAAAAATAAATTAAAAAAAACCTGCAGAAGAGCTGGACTGCTTTGCCAACAGCTCAGGTTTTATACTGCCTGGTTCATATCTACAGAGACTGAAAGTATAACTAAAGTTCACTACAGAAAGAAAATACAAAAATAAATAAAATAAAAAAAACCTGAAGAATATCTACAATCTTGTTTTTGTTTTTGTTGTTTTGCAGTAACAACAAAAGAAGCACACAGACCAAAGCCCAGGCCTTACTTTCCAGGATCCGGCATCTGTGTACACAGCAGTCGCAGAGACTGGAAACTCCGCCGGATAGAATGGATGTTTGCCATTCCCATAAACACAACTTCACAGTTTGGGTAATACTCTGGAGAGAAAAACAATAAAGAAAGCATAAATACATTCAATTTAAGGATCAGATGAGCAAATTTAACAGCAACAAAATGGCAGCACTCAGACAGAAGGGGCATGACAGATTCAGAAAGGGTATCTTATTAGGTTTTTGTGTTTACTACCTCAATTTTCACCCCTGCTTCTCTCTTTCTGTCGGTCTCTTTCTTTCTTAAAAGATTTATTTATTTAGTATGAATGCTGTGTTCTATCCACATGTATGCCTGCAGGCCATGGTTGTAAGCCACCACGTGGAGTCACCATGTAGTTGCTGGGAATTGAACTCAGGACCTCGGGAAGAGCAGCCAGTGCTCCCAACCTCTCCAGCCCTACCCCTGCTCTTCTAAGAAGTCTACAGCAAGTGTACTAGGAAGTAGTGATTCACATATGTATTGTGAGAGACAAGAGTGCTTTCAGGAGACCAGACTAAGAACCAGAGCCTCCAAGCAGCACTGACAGACCTGGAGAGAGACTAGCTTTCCTATCACGCAAAGTTGGCACAGAGGAGGAAGATGATTGGCACTTTGTCCAAAGCACACGAATGTCAAGGATCCAAAGAGATGCCTGGCTTCTAGATGCAGAGGAATGTGCCTTGTCATTTATCCTAAATTAAGTCCAGGTTGTGAGTGAGCTGCACTTACAAGGACAGATTATCAAGGGACGATCATACACTCACCTGGGCATTCACAGCCTCCTCCTTTGGCTCGATTTGCCACAGCTGCTGCATAGGAGCGTGCATCCAAGATCAAAAGTTTCTGTGGCTGGAGAGCTAAACTTTCTGCTCCTGAAGCATTTGAAAGAGAGGAATCTGCAGACATCAAGAAGAGGGTAAAAGCTAAATGAACCTAGTTTTCCTAGAACTGTGAAAAATCAGAACCAGAGGCATTTATATTACAGTAAAACAAAACAAAATAAAACTCAAAGCAACAAAGTCCCCTAACTAGACTCTGGTACACAAACTTGGCTTCAGTCTACCCTGTTTTGCCTTCTGATTAAAAATTGATGGAGCTGGAGAGATGGCTCAGTGATTAAGAATACTAACTGTTCCTCCAGAGGTCCTGGATTCAATTCCCAGCACCCACATGGCAGCTCATAACTATGTGTAACTTCAGTTCCAAGGTATCTGACACCCTCACACAGACATACATGCAGATAAAACACCAATGCACACGAAATAAGTTATTTTAAAAAAAAGAAAACCAATAAGGAATTATTTTACAAAAGCAATTCTCACATCACATGAAGACCCATATTGCCCAATCTCTTACTCCCATTTCTTTTGTTTTGTTTTTGTTTGTTTGTTTTGTTTTTCAAGACAGGGTTTCTCAGTAGCTTTGGAGGCTGTCCTGTAGTAGACCAGGCTGGCCTTGAACTCAGAGATCTCTCTGCCTGCTGAGAGCTGGGATGAAAGGCGTATGCCACCACTACCTGGCTCTTATTCCCATTTCTACCGCTGTAGTTCTTTCATAGAAGCTGGTATTTCTCAGGCTGGAGAGATGGCTCAGAGGTTAAGAGAACTGACTGCTCTTCCAAAGGTCCTGAGTTCAATTCCCAACAACCACGTGGTGACTCAGAACCATCTGTAATGAAATCTAGTGCCTTCTTCTGGCCTGCAGGCATACATGCAGACAGAACACTGTATACATAATAAATAGAAGGGAGAAGAAGCTGGCATTTCTCTCTGTAGACTGGTGAAAACCCAAATCCTCATTATAAACACTTCATTTTTTCATGACGACATGGAAGACAACACTAGGCTCTCAAATCAAGCTTGAAACAAAAGGTCTTCCAGTGATTTGTCAAGACCTGTCAGTCCTCAAACAATCTCACTGAATTCTCTTTTACAAAAGTAAGTATAGCCAGGTGTGGTGGCACATACCTTTAGTCCCAGCAATCAGGAAGCAGAGGCAGGTGGTTCTCTAGGAGTTTGAGGCCAGCCTACTCCAAATAGTGAGTTCCAGGAGAGACACTCAAAAAACCCAAAGTAACATTGTGTCTTCTAAGAAAAGGCCATTTTTTAAGAAAAGCTTCCCAGGTGCTTTTAAATACTGACAAGATTGCTGGGCAAAAAATTGGGATCTTGGGGGTGGGGTGGGATGGGGGTAAGGGTAGATGGGGAGAGAAAAGTGAGAAGGGGAGGATAGGGGGAACTTGGGGAAACGGGATGATTGGGGATAAAACAAGTTTGGATAGAGGAGCAGGGAATCACATAACTTAATTAAGGGAACCACCTTAGGGTTGGTAAGAGACATGAACCTAGAGTGGCTCTCAGGTGCCCAGGGCAATGTCCCCAGTTAGTTCCTTGGGCAGCTGAGGATAGGGAACCTGAAATGACCCTATCCTATAGCCATACTGATGAATATCTTGCATATCACCATAGAACCTTCATCTAGTGATGGATGGAGATAGAGACAGAGACCCACACTGGAGCATCGGACTAAGCTCCCAAAGTCCCAATGAGGAGCAG
>NW_026067920.1:7147877-7155785 GCF_014885135.2 Alexandromys fortis
AGGGAAATGGGAGGCTGGGAGGAAGCAGGAATTTTTTTTTTAATTAAAAAAAAAAAAAAAAAAAACCTGCTGTCATGGGCCCAGAGAGCACCTTACCGAACTCCACATCAGAAAGATCTCCGCCATTGGGAAAGTCCCGACAACTGTTCCTAGTGGAACCCTTGCTGATACTTGATTGGGAGTCAGAAGCACAAGCTTTGGCCACTGACTGCACCAGATGTTCATCGTCAGCATTCCGCCAGCCCCACCAGCTAACCTCCGGTTGTCCACAGCGGGCAATGACAGCTCCATTGCTCTGGTGCCTGTGTGGAGGCAAGAGACAATAACTACTATTTCAAGACCCCAACCTGATGCTCTGTACTCACATAAAAAGTATGGTAGGTGATTATAAGTTCTTTAATGAATAGCTTGACACTAGGTAAATACTGAATTGGCTTCAAATCTTTACAATATTAATAGGGGCAGAAATGAATAACAATGTAGCACAAATAATAAAAACCCAGAAACAGATATTGGGATTCAACCTGAAGATCAGGAAAACAAAGCAGACAAGCCACTAGAGAGCTCTTACCTCTATGAAATCTTTACTGAAAGAGAGTGAGTTCCTGTCTCATCCTCCCTTATATTCCACTCTCTGGGATTAAAGGTGTGCACCACCACTGCCTCGTCTGTACAGCTGACTAGTGTGGCTGTTTTGCATTCTGATCTCCAGGCAAGCTTTATTTATTAAAATACAAATGAAATATCACTACATAACAAAACCTACATAACTTTCTCAATTATCATCCCATTATAGTGCTCTCTATAAAGTTACCAACAAATGATAAATGAATATTCTCAGAGAAAATAAACTAACACTCACAATTTAGATATTCAGAATGTTTGTTTGAGAAATAAGCTTTTTTAAAAAATTATGACTACTATAATTCTACTATGTAAAGTACAAATACCTCATTTCTAATACTGAATCCAATGCATTAGATGCTAAAGTATAGAACAAATTCCTTTCCTCACTTCTGAGGGTCCACTATAGTACCCATGCTTATTACTGCTGGCTTGAGGATTCTTTTTAAATATTGCCCATCTCGGCAGCTGTAACATTCACCTGGCCCACAGTGGACTCCTGAAGTTATTTTTCTTAGAGGCACAGCACTCAGTGACCCAGCCAGTCATGCCTCCTTCCTCGGGCTCATAGAAGGAAGAAATCACAATCCCAGTAAACCTTACTTTGACAGATCCTTTTCCAAAGGCAGAACTCATTCTCAGAGTCTACTCTGAGATGCTATTAAAACCTCAGGTGTTTTCCAGTATGTCAATTTAAAAGTTGGGGAAATGTAATAATTAGTAGTAAAACAGGAAAAAGGTTCAGACACACGCTATATCATCAATACTGGAATGTGTCACATAAAGTGAAATAAGCCCATCACTGATGACAGACATTGTAAGATTCTGCTTATATGACACATTCAGAACAGGTGAATCTAGAGGAACAATGTATTACTGGGTATACATTGGGTTAGAGCAGCTGGGGAAGGAGGAACGACTGCTAATGAGTATGAGGTTTCTCAGGGTAGTGAAGATACACTTAAGACAGATTGAGAGATGGGTTATACAACTCTAAATGTAGTACACTAAAAACTGCTAAAGTAATGACATACTTCAAGCTTATTTTTAGTTATAAAACTAATCATCTGGCTATATATAAAGATGGAGGGCTCAGTGGGTGAAGCACATGCCTGGGCAAGCCTGGTACCCTGCACTCTATCCCTGAACCCATGAAAAGGTGGAAGGAGGCAACAGACTCCACAAAGTTGTATCACATGTGCTGTGGTATATGTGCCCAAACACACCACACACATATAATAAATAAATCAATGAATAAATAATATTTATAAATCTTTTTAAAAAGATTTTTGTATATATTTTATATCTGTGTATGTGAATGAGTCTGTGTGTGGAAAGAGAGAGGTCAAACAAGGACAACAGATCTCTAGGAGTGCAATTATAGGCGACTGTGAGGACCCAATATGGGTGCAGGTAACCAAACTCCCATTCATTTGAAAGAGCAGGAAGTGCTCTTTATCACTTAGCCAACTCTTCAGCCCCAATAAATACTTTTAAAAAAAAAAAGTCTCCCAATTCTATACCCTGAAGAAAATGCCCATATTTTTAAGAATGCTCCTGAACACACACACATGTAAATCTCACACAAACAGTACAAATGTGTTTACACAGAACACAGTGCTCCATTCCTGTTTCTTCTTTAGGGAACAACTGGGGAAAGTTTGCTTTTAATTCTCAGATTTACAAGTAATAAATTAATTTGGTAGCAATCAAACCATAATAGAACAGTTTGCTAATAGGTTTTCAATCCTCCTTCACTGTGAGCAGCAGGTAGAAACAGTACACATTATTACCAACACCTCATTGGCTCACACACAAATGAAACAAATGTCAGAAAACCTAATGGATTCTTGCTGTGCCTCCCTAGTAGGCTGGGGAAGTATAGAGCTGAATGACTGCAAAAGGCTTCCCAAAAGAGGGTATTGGGACTTTCTGAGGCTTCCTCTGTCACTGCGAGGCTTTCCAGCACTGAGCCAGGACCAGCAGACTGTACTCTTCATCCTGGGTCTTAGGTTTCTCAGGGTCAACTTGGTCACTACAAGTAGCAGAAGTCTTTTAATCTCCGAAAATGCTTGATATTTCATCAAAGATAGCTCAAGCCAGATAGCTACAATTACTTTAAAAGGAAAAGTATAAAGAAAATAAGGTAAAATAAACATTTAATATCAGGACTCAGGAGACAGAGGCAGATGGATCTCTCTGAGTTCAAGGCTACCCTGGACTATACAAGACAAATCCAGAAATAGATCCAGGTGGTGGTGGTTGGCACCTTTAATCCCAATGTTTGGGAGTCACACACCTTTAATCCCAGCACTAGGGAGGTGGAGACAGGAGCAATATGGCTGGGTGGAGAAAGAAATATACAGGGGAAGAGACAGGAACTCAGTGAAGTGTGGAGTCTGAAGATTCGTGAAGACAGGATCTGAAGATTTGGAAGAGGTAAAAGGTCTCTCTAGTGGTTGACTGCTTTGCTTTTCTGATCTTCAGCTTGAATGCCAAAATCTGTCTCTGGGTTTTTATTATTCGTGCAACAACCTACTAAAAAATAGAATGCTTACATTTTACATGAAAATGCAATGGTTTTAACTGCCTCTAATTCAATGGTCAGACAAGCTCCCCATAGATACAGTGTTTCAAATGACTACAGATGAGGGAGGCCTCCCAAGATCTTGCTGTGTTAGAGCAACTCCACAGTTCTAATCAGTGCTGCCACAGAACTGCTGTTAGTTATCTCAGAAATCACTGCTGCAGTCCACAAATAACTAAATCGAGGAAATATTGGATTTAGAGGCGCAATTGCCACCTTTGGTAGTTTGAATAAAATGTGATGGTTTGGATGAGAACGGGCACCATAGGCTCATAAATTTAAATGCTTAGTTATCAAGGAATGACACTTTTGAGAAGGATTAGGAGATGTGGCCTTGTTGGGGTAGGTGTGGCCTTGTTGGAGGGAGTATGTCACTGGGAGTAGGCTCTGAGGTTTTAAAAAGCCCATGCTTACAGATCAGAATATAGCTCTCAGCTATTGCTCCAGCTCCATGATCCCTGCCATTATGATAATGGACTAAACCTCTAAAACTGTAAGTAGTCCCCCAATTAAATGCTTTCCTTTATAAGAGTTGCCTTGATGTGGTTTGAAAAAAAATGGCCCCCAAAAGGAGTGGCACTATTAGGAGGTGCAGCCTTGTTGGAGGAAGTGTGTCACTGTGGGTGCAGGTTTTGAGGTCTCTTTTCTCAAGCTTCACTCAGTGTGACAGTCGATTTCTGTTGCCTCTGAGTCAAAATGTGGGACTCTTCAGCTTGAGCATCATGTCTGCCATGGTCCTGAAGAAAATGGACTGAACCTCTAAAACTGTAAGAGAGCCACCTCAATTAAGAGTTGCTGTGGTCATGGTGTCACTTCACAGCAACAGAATTGTGACTAAGACAACACCTCTGCTGGCACTGAAGAGTGGTGGAGTGTCCCGAACAGTCTTCAACACGTCCCTCACAAAACTAAACCTAGGAATCCAACTTGGAGATCAGAGATGTAAGAGACACATCCTGCGATAAAGAATAGCTCCTGGAAGCCTGCTTGATTTACATGGGCTACATCAAGAACGTTCAAGTGTAATCTCTATAATCTTGATTTTCTCTCAAAGACTGAAATGAAAATTTCCATTTATGTATATATATTCTAGGGTCTCTAGAATTTGGAACCCTGGAACTCATGCCTTCTAGAATAACATTTTAGAAAAGAAAAAAAAAGCTAAATGTTTTATCACATTCTAAGGAGCTTTTCTTACCTAGTACAATTGTGCTTTCTGCCTAAGGGAGGATTTATTTGAAGCCTGTTACTCAAAAGATGAAAAGTATTTCCCCCTTCTGCTCCAAGTCAGCAAGTCTCACAAATGCCAGGCATCTGATCTAATACAGCTCCCCATCACAACAGCAGCCAGCTTCTTTTCCCATTCTCATAAATCCCTTCAGCTTTCACTGCTAACTCACATGTCAATTCTCATCACTTGAGTGATAGGTAAATTTGGTGACCTACTTTTCCAGTAGTGTATGAAAACAAAAGTGATGAAAATGGAAAGCGAAGGCTTAATGGTTTCCACTGACTTTCTGTGTTCAGGGTGGGCATTAGAATTTGCCTTCAACAGACAGAAATGCATTAAGGAATACACTTTCCTAGGCCTCAATACTTGAGTGCAATGACTTCTGGTGGGCAGTTTTGAACTAAGCCATGGTTTTAGCTCACCTTGGGCAGAATCTAAAAAGTCTGCACACCAGAAAAATTAAATGGAGACTGTTCACATTACAAAACACAATAACAACTTCGTAAAACTGTAATATGATTGTGTAAGAACAAAGAGGTCACTGACTTATCTCTGAATCATTCATCTGTTCCTCTAAACCACTCCTCACTCATGCTCCTATAAGCAACTTTAAAAGCTGTAACTGAGCCGGGCGGTGGTGGCGCACACCTTTCATTCCAGCACTTGGGAGGCAGAGGCAGGCGGATCTCTGTGAGTTTGAGGCCAGCCTGGACTACAAGAGCTAGTTCCAGGACAGGTTCCAAAGCTACAGAGAAACCCTGTCTCGAAAAATCAAAAAAAAAAAAAAAAAAAAAGCTGCAACTGGTCAGCAAGCTAAACCAGATGGAACCATTTCTTAGGCCTGTAGTCTGTGTCCTATCTGGGATTAATAGAGGTTCATTCATGTCTTCCCACAAGAAGACACATACAGCTCTCATGCCTTGGATTTCCTAAATTTTCCATCCAGTCTCAGCATTTCTAATTCTATCTCAAAACAGGAGTCTTTCCACATGTCAAAGTGACAACCACAGACACCATTATAGTTCATTCAGTTCTATTCTAAATTTCACCAATCTTTCAACACAAAAGCCCCTGCTAAGGTTAAATGCAATGCAGGAAGCACAAGAAAGAATGTTCCTCCATACACACACACACACACACACACTTTTTTTGAGACAGAATTCGTAGGCATGGCTGTCCTGGAACTCGCTTTGTAGACCAGACTGGGCCATGAACTCACAAGGGTCCATATGCCTCTGTCCCCAGAGTCTGGGATTAAAGGTGCACACCCCCACAGCCCAGCTTAAATATAACACCATTTTTTTTTTTTAAAAGACAAGTTCTCCCTGTGTAGTAGCCCTGTCTAGCCTGGAAGTCCTTATATAGACCAGGATAGTCTTGAACTCACAGAGATCCACCTGTTTCTAACTCTGGCCCAGACACTTTTCTACTAAAATGATCCTCAGTGTCTACTCACACCACCAGCTAGTGTTCTGGACACAGTGGGTGTTGGTATATTTCTTTCTGCAGGCACAGCTTCAGCAATAAGGAAGCATGGACTTGCCAGGGATTGTCTCTGAACCCAACCTCACCTGTCACTTGTCAGGTTAGCAGCTGTAGAGTCAGTGAGCAACAGGTGGTGGGGCAGTACTACCAGCCTAACTGGGACTGGTCTGGCTTACTTACCTGTAGATAACAGCAGGGATGCGCTTCCAGGATCGGAAGCCTGCCACGCTTTCTAGTTCTTTGTCAGTGATCCAGGCAGGTACTATGAGCTCTTGTGGATAACTACCACACAATCTGTTGGATAGAAGAGGATGGTGGTGAGAAGAAAGGAGGAGGAGAAAGGAGTGATATTAATATGGGGGACTGAGAGAGAGATGCAGAAGCAAACTATAGAAGCCAGTACAGGATCACTGTTCATGCCACCGCAGAGCCAGCTAAATGGGCAATGAGGGTGGCTGCTTAGCATGTTCAAGGATCTGTATTTATTCTCTAGCACAGGAGAGAAAAAAGTAACAGAAGAGAAACTGAAGGGGCATTATTTGAGTTTTTAGTCTCCTTAAATGAATGAGAAGCCATTATTTTGCTTATATTTTATACACATTATCTTTGATGGTTCAATCTGATTCTACCTTTTGTAATCTGATAAATCTAGCAATAAAACAATGAGAGTTGAGGGGCATTCTCACTCTCCATGATAATTTTGTTATAATTTGTGTGTGTGTGTGTGTGTGTGTGTGTGTGTGTGTATGTATCTTATTTTTAACTACTGGAAAAGCCACTTAAGTTGCAGGAAGAAAGCAACTATGTCACTTCTCTTAGCTTCAGTTTTCCAGGCTCTTGTCAAAGGAAGCATGAAGAGGACAATGCCTACCACTTCAGACTTCTAGACACCTCCTCAGATTAACTTACTCAATCTCTGGTTTGAACCAGGAAGTCCTAATGTAAGTAACAAGTGCAGCCAAGCAATATATAGATACAATACCCAGAACTGATCCCAATGAGCTAAATTTGTAATGTGAATAAGCTATTAATCATAATTTCTATAAAACACACCACAGAAGAAAATATATACTCTCTCTATAAACATGCTGTCTCTTGCTTGCTCTACCCCCCCCCTCGCCCCGCTCTTGATTAAAGTAGCGTGCTTGTGTAGTTCATTTTAAAATGTAATGTGTACTTAAAAATATAGGTTAATAGATAATCATCTATAGTCAAGCTTATAGTCATGTTAGTTAAATTTTCTAGCTGTACAGAGATATATTTCAGATGGATAGGCATTCTTCAAAAACTACAGAATATGGCATTTAAAATGTTTTAATAACTTAAATTTTTTCATTACAATGAGACACATCTGCTCCTGACAGCACAATTAACTCAAGAGGAAGATGGGCATCAAAGAGGCTCCTTATGGAGTTTGCTAGTCATTTGGGCAAAAAACTGCTCTTGCCTGGACTTCTTGAAGTTATATACTGTATGAACTGGACATACAGGACCCACCAAAAAAAAAAATGACTGCTAAAGTTGCCTAAAGAAGGTGAGACAGTCCTTTGGGGTTCCTGCTTCATGAAAGAGTCTGCCAGACATTCTACAAGGCACAGAAGAAAGTGACTGACAAACTGTCAATATAGGCGAAACTCTTTAAAATTTACTGCTTCATGAAAAAGTCTGCTGGATACTATGGGCCTGCAGGCTAAAGATGGATGCTCCAACATTACAGAAAAACTTTGGGTGGCTGTCCAGGCAGCAAGCTATCTCCGTTCTAGAGTAACTAGATAATATTATATCCTTTTGGAGTCTTTGATGGAGTTAAAGACTAGATAGTTATAATTGCAGTTTTTCTTAGTTATAATAAAAGATAAAGTAAATATAAATACTGTAACTATAATTCTTACTTAATACCTGTTTTGTTATATGAATTTTACTATTCATATATTTTACTATTCATATAATAAAACAGAAAAAAAAACAAAAAAAAAACAAA
>NW_026067920.1:7156037-7172197 GCF_014885135.2 Alexandromys fortis
CTGTGGGAAGTCCAAGGACCACCCACCTCCATCCAGGTCTAGTAAGGTGAACATCCAAACTGCCTAGGCTCCCACAAAGCCAATACGTGCAATAGGATCAAAAACAAAATGGGTTGATTTAATGTGAAAGAACTTGCTAGGAATATGCTAGAATCATTGGTCAAGCAGTGTTTTAATTAACACAGTTTCTGTGTGGTTATTTCGGGAGGCTGGGATTAAAGGCCAGGAAATGAACAAGCAGTATCTCACTATATCCCCCTTTCCCTCTGTCTCACTGTGCGCTCTCTCTCTCTCTCTCTCTCTCTCTCTCTCTCTCTCTCTCTCTCTCTCTCTCTCTCACACACACACACACACACACACAACTTTAAAACAAAAGGGTATATAAATTCACAAACCATCCGTGCTATCTAGTTTTCATGTCAACTTGACACAAGCTAGAGTCATGTGGGAAGAAGGAAACTTAAGAAAATTCCTCCATAGGATTGCCCCATAGGCATATACTTGATTGATGACTGATGTGGAAGGGCCCACTGTGGCTAGCGCCACCCCTGGGAAGGTGATCCTGGATGAATGGTACAGAAATCAGTTGAGCAAGCCATGGAGAGTAAGCTAGTAAGCAAACAGTACTTCTCCATGGCCTCTGCTTCTGTTCCTGTCCCCAGGTTCCTACCCTGAGAATACCCCCTGACTTCATTTGATGAGGGCTGAGATATGAAAATGTAAGCAAAAAAACCCCTTTCTCTTGAAGTTGCTTTTTGGTCATGGTGTTTTCAGCAATAGAAATCCTACCTAACACACCATCACCTTCATCACCCTCTCTTACTCTATCCTATGCATTATTACAAGATTAGGACTTAGGAGTTTTGATCACTCTACACTACAGCTCTTTCTTTCCTGCTCTCATTTTCAGAAGATAAAGAATCATATGTTTAAAAGTCACTGAACCAGGAAGATGGCTGTGGTTGAGAAAAGCTACACGAACTTCCTAACATCCATTCAAGCTTGTTTTTTGTTTGTTTGTTATGTTTTCCTAGACAGGGTTTCTCTGTACAGTCCTGATTATCCTTGAACTCATAGATCCACTTTGTCTCTGCCTCCCAAGTGCTGGGATTAAAGGCATGTGCCTCCATTCAAGCTCTTGCCAGTGACTATGGCAACTACTCTAATATCTCATCTTGTTCTTTTCATTTTGTTTTAGGTTCAAGACTAGACCTGGACCTCATTCTTTGGCAGTAGGATGACTGTTTCACAGTGCTGGAGACTAACTTACTCATAGGAATCAGTGATTGTTTGTGCACTGTCTATTAGACCCCACCCCTCTTTCTACTCAGAAGTCACTGTAGGTAAGCAGCTCCAGGGTAGGGAAAGAGGGTTCCACTCAGCAAAGCCTATGTAGCCTCAGATTCCTATGGTTTTTCTTTACTCCAGTTTGCCTCTGAGAGCAGCTCCATGTGAATGAAGCACTTGTACTTTTGTAACCCCAGGTTCTTAACTTCTTGGCTAGGCCCACATGAAGAGCTGCAGTAAGTGGTAGGTTTTCCAGTTAAAATTGGCCAAGCACAAATAGACCAAGAAAATGACTATTATAATTTGAGGTAACTGAAAAGATCAAAGGATGATTAGTGCTGAAAAGAAACTTATAAGAAGAGATTCATTTCAGTCTCCTGGACAGTTAGTTTACAGAAACTAAGACTGACAAAAATCACAGTATTTAGCCATCTTTTCTCTAAGCATTTACATGTTTTAAGGGAACAGATAATGGATGAACATTTAATAATAGTTATTTAGTATTTAATGGTTAAATAGTCAAAGCTGTGAAATTTTGCCATTAAGATTAGAAATGAGGGATTAGGGCTATTTCTCAGGAGGAAAGTGCTTGCTGTGCTATCATGAGTACCCAGGTTCATTTCCCCAGGGCCCATGTAAAAGGCTGGGTATGGTGGCTTATGTTTATAATCCTAGTACTGGGGAGGTAGAGACAGAAGGTTCCTTAGAGTTTGTTGGTTAGCTAGTCTTACTGAAGTGACAAGCTCCAGGTTCAGTGAGAGACCCTATCTCAAAAAATGTGACAGGTGATAAAAGAAGACACTTAACACTGGCTAGCCTCTGGCCTCCGCCCACACCTACACAGATGCATGTACACGCACATATTTGGAGTGTGTGTGCGCGTGCGCATATGCACACACACACACACACAAACACACACAGAGTGTCTGTTCTTCCTTTTAAGGTCACTGGTCCTATCTCTAACATAGCACCAAAGTGGTGATGAAAATACTACTGCCCACCCTAAGCACAGTATCATCTAGACATGCATGTCGAAGGAAAAATGGAGGACTGCAGGGGTTAAAGGAGGGTTCCAGGATCTTATTAACTAAGGGTCATTTCCCACTCCAGGAATATTGAACAAAAGATTCCAAAAGAACTCTGAAGAACATGAATTTAGAGCTAATAAACTAAATTCCATTTCAAAGTACCTACGTTTAATGTTCTGCCACCTGAGAACTGGGGCTCTACAAATATCCATGTGACTCACTTGTATTTCTCATTGATGTTGGAAATCCTCCAGGCGTTGTTCATATCAAAACCCATCCGCTCCACTTCATTCTTAAACCTTGACGTTACATGCTCCCCTAGAGACAGAGAGAGACAGCAGAAATAAAGAAATAAATAAAAATTTTCAAAATGGAAAAATGGTGTGGGACCATGGTCTATATTCTGTCAATTATATTTTAAATAAACACTGATTGGCCAGTAGCCAGGCAGAAAGCATAGGCGGGACAACCAGACAGGAAGTAGAGGCGGGTCCATGAGAACAGGAGAATTCTGGGAAGAGGACACAGTCCTGTCCATCCACAGAAGAAGCAAGATGTGACTGCCTTGCTGAAAAAGGTACTGAGCCATGTGACTAGCATAGACAAGAATAATGGTCTAATATAAGTTATAAGAGTTAACAAGAAGCCTGAGCTAATGCGCCAATCAGTTTATAGTTAATGTAGACTCTCTGTGTGATTTCTTTGGGACTTAACAAGTGCAGGGAACCAGGCAGGACAGAAACCTCCGTAAACAGAAAAACAAAACCACTACTACTTTGCTCTGTTCTATTTACATTGTTGTAAAGGCAGGAATGTATACATAAATAACATATATTTAGCTTTATTTGAAAAAGTAAGCAGAAAGAAAAGAGGACTAACTTAGATTAAGAATTATGTCATTGCCAAGTGGTGGTGGTGCACACCATTGATCCCAGCGCTCAAAAGGCAGAGGCAGGTGGATCCCTGTGAGTTTGAGACTAGCCTGGTCTACAAAGTGAGTTCCAGTATAACCAGGGCTACACAGAGAAACCCTGTCTCAAAAACCAAAACAACAACAACAACAAAGATATGTCATCTTAGCCACTGCACACCTTTAATCCCAGCACTCAGAAAAAAGAGGCAGACAGAGGCAAGTATATCTCTATGAGAATTCTAAGGCAGCCTGGGGGTTTATATAAGAAAGACCTTATTGCAAAAAAAAAAAAAAAATGTTGGGTTGCTTGAACTTTCTGTGGGTATTGCTGTGCTCATTAACTACACTCAATTTTTCAGAGGGCAAATGGTCTGGCGGAGGTTAGTATGACACATCTCTCTGTCCCAAACCCTTTCTTGTAACCACACAGACTACTTTCCTACCCCCCACCCAAACTGACAGTATGCATAAAAAGAAATAAAATCTGTCTTTAAAACCAGCAAGATTAGTAACATAGATCTAAAATTCTTCATGTAAACCTTCTGGGTCACGTTTCAGGACCTGGGAATTCTCTGGCTTTTAGATAGCTAAGACAGTGCATGTATGGAAACACTACAGTCACAATTCCAAGGGAGCTACTAAGGCATTCCTAGTTCCTCAGAGGAACACATGCACACTTCACACCACATGAGGTAACTGTCAGCTCAGATAAGGTCAAACTGCAAATAGGTTAAGAAATGCCTTCTGGTTTTCAGAGATTGCAGCAATCAGGCAAGTGATCACAGGATCCTAACTGACAGTGACCAGAAGTCCCAGGGAACACCCCATTATTAAAAGAAACTCTAGGCATTTGTAAGAACACATCCCATCCCCTAGCTATAACCTGGTCACATTTCTCATGAATGTGGCCCTTTCTCCCTGAAGACCCTAACAAAAGTAGAGCCAGACCTACACTTAAAAGGCTTTCCCATTTAAAGAAGTGCATGTTCTAAAGCATAACTTACTAAACAAAAGTATCAAGCAGGCTCCTAATGTGTACAACCCACATTGCCAGCTATAAAACAAATGTTTGCCGGACTAAAAGAAAGCACAACAAATAAAATACGCAACAGACTGCTTTAGAGAGAAGGATAAAGCTTTGCTCTCTCTGGGGAATGAGCTTCAGAGCAGGAAACACCAATTGCTTGGATGAAGGCCAATCCTGTAAAACCATGTTCCATTTAAACTACTTTTCTTGAGTTTAAGCTAAGGTATCACATGCTTCCGGAAGATGAGCTATAAAAAGATAATGTTCAGAGCAGCAGGAAGGAATAACAGTTAAATCTGGTCCATTTGGAAAAGTTTTAGAATCGATGTAACAGACTCTCAAATAGGGTACTAAGCTATCTGAACTGAGGTGTCATCTGTCTACAAATTGTAAAGAGTATTGGCCCTTTCATTTAAAATATAAAGCTGTAAAATTGTGGAAACTTTCAAGTTTGTTAAAAGGAGATAGCTGGAGAGATGGCTCAGTGGTTAAGAGCACTGGCTGTTCTTCCAGAGGTCCTGAACTCAATTCCCAGAACCCACTCGGTGGTTAACAACTGTCTATAACGGTATCTAATACCCTCTTCTGGTGTGCAGACCTATATGCAAACAAATGCCCACATACATAAAATACATGCATACATACATACATCTTTAAAAGAGAAAGGTGTTGTTATCCCTTCTCCTGATATACTTTTAGGTTTTACAGAGGTAGAATGCATTTTTATTAATGGTCTTTTATATTAACACCTTGATTTTAGGATAAAGTTATCCTAAAAGGATCCTGTGATTTTAAGAAATAACCACTGGCTTCTGGGCACCATCTTAGCAGATAATCTATTGTTTAAAACTGAGCTATGCTGGAGACCTAGAACAGGAAACGGCCATGGGGCAGGTGTTTAACCTGCCACAGCCAAAGGGATCTACAGCTTGAGAGGCAGTTGTGGCCTGGAGCAGATCTCATTAACTGACACTAACTTTAGAGTTAGACAGACTTGAGCTTGAGGTCTGTAGGTAGATCAGGCTCTGGAGTCTGAAAACTCTGCAGTTCCAATGATCAATACTCAGGGGGTTAGAAAGCATGGAAACAGGCCCTTCACCCATGCAGATCTGAATGCTGTGGATGCTCCTCCCACTCTCCACTCTCTAGCTAGGACCCAAGGGAAGTCTACAGGGGTATAAGAAATCTGTCTAGCCCACCAACCACAGAGATAAGTGTGGCCATCAGAAGTTTTTTTTGTTTTTTTTTAATATTTATTTATTTATTATGTATATAATATTATGTCGGTGTGTATGTCTGCAGGCCAGAAGAGGGCACCAGACCCCATCACAAATGGTTGTGAGCCACCATGTGGTTGCTGGGAATTGAACTCAGGACCTTTGGAAGAGCAGGCAATGCTCTTAACCTCTGAGCCATCTCTCCAGCCCAGAAGTTTTTGGTACACAAACAAGAGAAGCTATACAAATGAAGATAGTTAGAGTAGACATTAGATACAGGCTCAAATCAGCATAAATCTGAAAGACTAAGAATCAACAGGTACAGCTAACCTTTCCCTTCCTCACCATGCATGTAACTGGCAGTCTGCCATCTGAAGCTGCTAACATGTCAGCTTTTCCTTTCATTCCTCCATTTCCTTTATAGTATTTTTGTGGTAATATTTTTACTTATAACACTTTTAAAAGGTTTTTATTTATTTTAAAAAATAGTATGGATGTTTAATCTGCATGAATGTCTGTGTATCACTTGCATGCTGGTGCCCATGGAGGAAAGAAGAAGGCATAGAATCCGCTGGAACTGGAGTCACAGATGGTTGTTGAGCTACCATGTAAGAGCTGGGAATCAGACCCTCGTCCTCAGGAAGAGCAGCCATTGCTTTTATCTTAATTGCTGAGCCATCACTGAAGCTCCAACTTTTAGGTCTTTAATTCTTATTCTTCATAAATTAATCTAGCATACTATTATCCTTTCCTTACTTGGTTTTTCCTTTTATATTTCTTATTATCTTTCTTCCTATGATATTTTTTAAATATTTATTTATTTATTATGTATACAATATTCTGTCTGTATGCCTGAAGGCCAGAAGAGGGTGCCAGACCTCTTTACAGATGGTTGTGAGCCACCATGTGGTTGCTGGGAATTGAACTCAGGACCTTTGGAAGAGCAGGCAATGCTCTTAACCACTGAGCCATCTCTCCAGCCTCCTCATTTATCTAATTAAAAAAAACCTCACAAATAGGGTATCATTTTCATTTTCCCTTCCATAACTTCCCCACTTGTCTTTTTCTTTATGTTAACCTTCCCCTGTCTCCTACATCTCATCCACTTACTGCTCCAGTTTGCCCTGAGGAGTTTTAACCTCACAGCACAATCTATATTAGTTTCACCATTCTGCCCCACAGCCACTTCTAATGTAGGAGTGAGCTTTAATCAGGCTTGAATCAAGTGGGTTCTCTGTCATATACGGTCTGACATTGCCATTAGAAGGCTTATTTTTCCCTTTCTCAGTGGGAGGAAGGCCCCAAGATTAAGCTTCTCACTAAGAATACTTTCAAATAAAAAACAGAAGCAACACCCGAACTAGCAGATTCACAAATCACAATCTAGGAACAGAAGAAACATGAAAGGTCAGAGCATTTTAACTCCCCGACAGCTGAAATTAAGGCACTGCCAGATGAAAGATCCAAGTTTATTGGCGAAATAATTGGTGTTCTCAAAGAACATGCAACCAGCAACTAAAGAAAAAAGTCAGCAAGAAACAGACAAAGCAGTGAATGAAAAAAATCAGTAACATGGATGATAAAACAACATGGAAGAAAATTTTAGCAAAATTGGTGTTTTATAAAAAAAATGTTAAAAATAAAGAACTTGGTAAATCAGATTTTAAAAAAATAAAAACAGTGGAAAGCATCACCAACAGACCACCCATGCAGAACATTCTCAGGGGTGGAGGCCAAGGACAAGAAAAGACCATATTAAAGCATTAATAAAAATAAATAGCCAGGTATGGTGGTGCACACTTTAACCCCAATAATCATAAATTCAAAGTTAACCTAATCGACATACAGTTCCAGACCAGCCAGAGCTATACAGTGACACCCTATCACAAAACAAACAAACAAACAAGTGAACATAACAGTGATAAATACTGGGACACAGTCAAACCTAAGATAAAGATATAAAAGGCCCATATATTAATAGAGAACAATTTATTGAGAAGACATAACAGCTGTAAAGGCATATGCATCAAATGTTGGGGCTTCCAATTTCATAAAGCAAACATTAATGAACACAAAAGGTCACATAGTTCCTTCCGCAGCCAGTAATTGTGGATGACTTCTATACCCCACATTCATCTTTAGACATGTCATCAAAATAAAAATTCACAAAGAAAACTTCAGAATTAAACTACATCATAGATCAAATGAATATAATAGACTTCTACAAAATATACAGAATATACATTCTTCCAGTAGTCCCTGGAACCACCTCTGAAATAGATCACATCCTAGTGAAAAGTGGAAAGCTTATAGCTTAAGTAATTAATTTCTTTAAAAAAAGCTATTTGTAGACATTAAAAAACCACACTTGCCAGGCGGGCAGTGGTAGTACACACCTTTAATCCCAGCACTCGAGAGGCAGAGGCAGAGGCAGGCAATCTCTGTGAGTTTGAGGCCAGCCTAGTCTACAGAGTGAGTTACAGGACTGGCTCCACAGTTATTGAGAAACCCTATCTCAAAGACAACAAAACCAACAAAAAATGAAACCCACAGTCATGTCACACAAACATAGTAAAGACAATACAAACATGTATAAAAATGAATGCTTTAAATTTTTTGGATGTTATATATTTATTTATGCGGGCTAGGTGTGCATACCACAATACATGCATAGAAGTCAGAGGATAACTTTCAGGAGTCGGTTCTCTACTTCCACCAGGTAAGTCCTGGGGATCGAACTCAAGTCACCAGGCTTGGTAGCATGTCTGTTTACCTACTTAACCATCTAGATGGTCCAATACATATTTCTTTAAAATAACTGAAATATTTTTAAGTGCTGAACAGATGGTTCAGTGGTAGTAAAAGTGTTTCCCATGCAAGCCTGACGACCTGAGCTCAGATTCCAGGAACCCCTGTAAAAAGCCGTACACAGTTGCACATACCAGGAATCCCAGCATTCACAGAAAAGAGGTGGGAAGTATAGATAAGAGGATCGCCCAGAAACTAATGAGCCAGCTAGCTTGGAGTACACAGCACATCAAACAACATGGTGGAAGGTGAGGATCAACACTCAGTTGTTTTCCAACCACCACATGCACGCTCACTCACAAACATGTAGATACACATATGCATAAGAAAGTGAATAAAAACTTAAAAATCAGAGATCTCAATAAATAACCTAATGATGCACCTCCAAGGACTTACAAAAATAAGGGCAAGTCAAACTCAAAAACTGCCTGGCAAGAAATAATAAAGATCAAGGCAGAAATTAACAAAATGAAGAATAAAAGAGCAATACATAAATCAAACAAAAAGCTTGCTTGTTGCCAAAAGAGGGAGAGAAGACCAAATTAATAGAATTAGAAATGAAAGGGCCCAGGTAGAGAAACTTGCCGCCTAGTCTGATGGCATGTGCTCCATCCCCAAGATCCACTTGGTAGTAGGAAGAGAAACTGACTCCCATGAGTCGTCCTCTGACCTCAAATGTACTCCCCTCAGCCACACACACAAATAAATGAAAAATAAATGCAGTTTTAAAATTAGTGATGAAATTAGTGGGAAAGTTTTTAACAATTTTTTTAACAAATCCCAATAAACTTAGAAGATCATTAGAAGATAAATTCTTGGATATGTATGCCCTCCTAACATTAAATTAAGAAAATAGAACAACTTAAACACACCCACAACAAGCAAGCAACAAGACTAAAGTAGTAATAAAAAAGTCTCATCACACCTTCAATCTTCAGTATTCTTCAAATTGTTCCATAAAATACAAAGGGAAAAAGTACTACAAAACTCATTCTACATAAAGTCAGGATTACCCTGATACCCAAACCGGATAAGAACACAACAGCCAAGCAAGCACCAGTCAATTTCTCTGTTGAAATGTCTAAAATTTTCTCAATAAAATATATGCAAATCAAAGTTAAGAACACATTAAGAGGATCATATACCATGACCCAATAGATTTCATTCCTGAGAAGCAATGTTCAACATATGTATATCTATAAACATAATAGAATAGATAGATACACTTATGGCTATAAATCACATGACTATCTCAACAGAGGCAAAAATATCAATATATCATAATTTAATACATGATAAATCAATAGTACTAGAGATGAATCTCAGATCATCGGGCTTAGCAGTAAGCTCCTTTACTTGGAAAGCCATCTCACCGGCCCTTCATAACTAATTTTAATATATCAGATTAGATAAAAGCAAAGTGGCATTTCCTCTAAAATGAGGAATGAGGGTCTTATTCAATATAATACTTCAAGACTTAACTACAAGAGCAAAATAAGAAAAAACAATAAAAGAGATACAAATAAGAAAGTAAGGATTTTACAAATGTCATAATTTAGAAACCCTAAAGGCAACCTCAAAGCAAGGTGTGTGGTATGCACTTGTAATACCAGCTCTTGGGAGGTAGAGACCGGAGGATCAGGAGTTCAAGGTCAAGGTCGTTCTTCCTATGAGGCCAGCTTGGGCTACATGAAACCATGCCTCAGATTGAATGAATGAATGAACAAACAATCACCAGAAAAGTCTTGGACCTAATAAACTATTCCAGCAAGGGAGCGGAACAGAAAAAAATCAACATATAAAAAAATTAGTAACATTTCTGTATGCCAAAAAAATTCCATTCACAATAGCTTCAATAAATGAATGAATGAATTAATGAACCTTACCAAAAAGGTAAAGACCTCCACAATGAAAGCTTTATGACATAAAGAAATTGAAGAAGTCATTAGAAGAAGAAAAAACTTCTTGTGTTCACTGATACGCAGAATTAATGTTGTAAAACTGGCTAGCTAGTTGCAATGCATCTACATCAAAATTTCAATTACATTCTTCATAAAACTACAAATACAACCCTAACTTTTGTGTGAAGCATAAGACCCTAAATAGCCCAAAACCACCTTATGCAGAAAGAAATGCTGTTAGTCTCCCAAACTTGATTATACTACAGAGCTACAGCAACACAAACCATATGTACTGACACACAAAATGAGACATGTAGACCAAAGAGAGAATAGAGTTAGAAATAAATTGACACAGATACAGCCTTTTGAGAAAGGTATCAAATTATACTTGGAGAGCCAGACAACTTAATAATGCTGTGAAAGCTGGATTTCTACATGTAGAAAAATCAAACTAGAATCCTATCACCCACTATGTACAAAATAAAAAATAAAAGTAAATTCAAAAGACCTGGATCTTTGGAATGCTAGAGGAAGAAAACAAAGATGGAAATTCAAATGAAGTCCAGCCATAATGTTTATCTATACTTTCCAAGAGCTGGGATTACAAGTGTGTAGCACACACCCTCAAGATATAGGAAACTACCTCCTGAACAAGACCTCAATAACTCAAGGAAAAAAACCCTAAGAATTAATAAATGTGTTCCTATGAAAAGTAAATGCTTACACACACAGCAAAGAAAACAATCTCTATAGTGAAGAGATGGACCACAAAGCTGAAACATCTTTGCCCACTACATATTAGACAAAGGATACAACATACATACAAACATACATACCTAGAGAAAAAAATTACACACACAAAAAGAACAAAATAAAAACAAATCAATCAATCAATAAATGATATGATGAAGTGAACAGGTAGTTCTCAAATGAAGAAAAACAAATAGCCAATAAATATTTGAAAAAGCATTCAATATGCCCAGCTATCAGGGAAATGCTAATTAAAACTGCTTTGAGCTTTCATCTCACCCTAGTTAAGAATGGTTATTGCCAAGAAACCAATAACAACAAACACTGGCCAAGAATATAGAAAGAGAAGAAGAGCCCTATATATTTCTGGTAGGAATATAAACCAGTAAGCTCACTATATAAAGTAATAGAAAGGTTTCTCAAAAACTCACTACTATATATACCCAAAGGACTTTTTATTTTTTGAGACAGGGTTTCTCTGTGTAACAGCTCTGGCTGTCCCGGAGACCAAAGTGGCTCTTGTAGATCAGGCTGGTCTTGAACTCACAGAGATCCGCCTGCCTCTGCCTCCCAAGATCTCCCTGCCTTTTCCTCCAAGTGCTGGGATTAAAAGTGTGTGCTATCCTTAGCCAGTAACCCAAAGGACTCTTAGGTCAACTACCAAAAAGTTATCTGTACACCCATATTTATTGTTATGCTAGTTATAATAGGTAAGAAACTTGAACAAGCCTAAATGTCTAACAATAGATGAATCAATAAAAAAAATGTTATCTACACAATGAAATTTTGTTTATTTACTAAAAATTTTACATGTATTTGTGTGAATTTGAGAGGTACACATTTGCCTCAATGTTCACGTGGAAATCAGAGGACAATTTTCAGGAGTCAGTCTATAGGCCCTAGTGATTAAACTCAGGTCTTCGGGCTGTACAGCAAATGCTCTTACCAGCTGAGCTATCTCACTCACCAGTCCCCATCTCTCAAGCCCACATCTGTGTTTATTAAGCCAGAAAAGTAAATACAAATACATCTAGAGCTGGATTCTCCTTAAATTTCCATCCAAAAATTCCAATGTCTACACTGATAAAACAAGCCAGGCGGTGGTGGCGCACGCCTTTAATCCCAGCACTTGGGAGGCAGAGGCAGGCGGATCTCTGTGAGTTCAAGACCAGCCTGGTCTACAAGAGCTAGTTCCAGGACAGGCTCCAAAACCACAGAGAAACCCTGTCTCGAGAAAAGAAAAAAAAAATTAGGCATACTGTAATATCACAACTTACTTTACTTAAATTTTATTTATTTATTCGTTAACTGTGGGTGTGATGTATATGTGTGAACATATGTACCATTGCATGTATACCCGTAACTTTGAGGAACTGGTTCTCTCTTTCTACTTTTACTTGGGTTCCAGGAATTGAATTCAGACTGTCAACTTAGTGTGGCAAATGCTCCATCTACTGAGTTACCTCGCTAGGTTTTTGAATGACTTTTTATTTCTGCTTCAACTCTTCCTGTTTGCCTCCTCTGCTCCCTAATCTACCTTCTCAACCTTTAATATTTCTTGAACTACATTTATACACTCCAAGCATTTTAATTTTATTGGAAATAAATTTTTAAAACAAATAGACAATCTTACTCATAGGCCACAGTGTGAATCTGCAATTTTTTAAAAAAAAAATCTAGCTCCCCGGATGATTCTGACAGGCAAGGACGCAGACTAGCACAAGTCAGAGAGGTTAAAAGATACCCTTTCAGATTTCTAAGTGATGGGGAAAATCATTTTTTCTATGTATCAAGGTTCCAGAAAATCCTTGAAGTACACATTTCTTGGGCTCTGTCCAATGCCTGAAGACAGTCAACCCAACAGTAGTGTAGGACCCAAGCCCATGTTATCTACAGATATAAACAAGATATAAACAAGATGGGCACTTCTTACCAGAGGTCAGAGAGTAGACATGGTACTATTAACGTAACAGATGAATGATCAGTCATCTGTCACTCTAGTTTGAATTTAAGCCTGATTTCTACTACAGAGGCAGCACCAACAAGCTGACTATGACAGAGAATGGAAACTTGGTGGTTAATAACAGCCATCAACCTGATGAGCTCTAGAGCCACTTCAGAATTAAGTCTTTAAGCATACCTGTAAGGAATGACATACATTAGGTTAAGTGAAATAAGACATGCCTATTCTGGCAGTACATTCCCTGGGCAAGGCCCTGAATTAAATAAAAAAGGAGAAAGTGGTCTAAACACTCACTGTTCTCTGCTTTCTGACCACCGACACAATATATGCAGCTGGCCCAAGTTCCTGTTGCCATGTGTGGTGGTTTGAATAAGAATGACCCACACAGGCTCATATATTTGAATGCTTAGCTACCAGGAAGAAGAACTCTTTGAAAGGATTAGGAAGTGTGGCCTTGATGAAGGAAGTGTGTCAATGGGGTTGAGCTGTGAGGTTTAAAGGCCCATGTCAGGTCCAATCTGACTGAGATAATTCCTACTTGAGATGTAGCTCTCAGTCACTTCTCTAGCACCAAGCCTACCTCCCTGCTGCCATGCTCCCCACCATGATGATAAAGGACTAACCACTGAAACTATAAGCAATCCCCAATTAAATGCCTTCTTTTATAAGAACTACCTTGGTCATCGTGTCTCTTCACAGCAATAGAACAGTGACTAAGACATGACTTCCTCACCATGATGAAGTATCATGGACTATGAGCAGGAATAAACCTTTCCATTCATTGTTAAAGCACCTTTTGTTGGGAATTTTGTCATAGCAATGAAAACTGTAACTATTGTTGAAGCTGAGGATATGACAGTGAAGGTGACAGTTCTGAGTCCACTGCTTGCCTGAATGTGGTTAAAGTAGAGTCAAGATTTAACAAGGACTTCCAAGTTTTGCAAATGAATCCATAACAATGTTAAGACCTCTTCCAAGGCTGAGTAAGTCCTAGAGCACTGGCTGCAATGTGGCTGGTTCCACTACAACATGCTCAACAGCCAAATACTAAAATTACACAAATACCAAGACATCCCAGTTCCCTGCCTGCTGATACACTCAGTACTTAGAAGGAGAGAAGTCAGGAACCACTCTATGTATGACTAAAAAACTAAACCAACTACTGTACCTCGGCATCCATGCTTATGGTCTCATTTTCTGGGGAAGACTATACAAAGGCATCACTCTGAAATATCTCACGTTGTTTCATCCTTGAGATGACATAAAAATATGGCTGTCTGGAATATTCCTATTTTGTGAGTAAGCTGTGGCCACCAACATTCAACACTATTGGGAAAGCACTAGAACCAGGATAGCTGGAATGAAAAATGCTACCAGAGTATTTATTTTTTACTCAAATACAAGTTTTCTCTGTATATTACATAGTAAAACTATGTAAAAGAAAAATTCCAAACATATTCTTTCTCCCACTCTCTTTCTCTAATGTCAGTAAAATTCCATGTAAGTGGTTAACAGGTTAACATCAATGTGAACTGTGCATCTTTTTTTTAGTGCTAATGATCAATTTTTATACTTTTAGAAATAATTGTTGTATGAATATAGTTCCTCTGAACAATAAATCATGTTACTTCTTTTAATTTTTATTATAAAAAAATTTAAATTTCATTATACATACCTAATCCAAGTTCCCACTCCCTCCCTTCCTCCCATTCCCTCCACTTCCCCCCCCTCCCCCATCCATTCCTCAGAGTAAGGCATATTGCTTTGGGGAAGGTGCAAGGCCCTCCCTACTATATCTAGGCTGAGAAAGCTATCCATACAAAGAGAAT
Source organism: Alexandromys fortis (assembly GCF_014885135.2). Lineage (NCBI taxonomy): Eukaryota > Metazoa > Chordata > Mammalia > Rodentia > Cricetidae > Alexandromys > Alexandromys fortis. Next base: position 7,170,761 of record NW_026067920.1, read on the forward strand.
AGGTTCCCAAAAAGCCAATACAAGCAGTAAGGATAAATTCTGGTACCACTGCCATTGGCCCCTCAGTCTGTCCCAGCCATGCAACTGTCAACCACATTCAGAGGGACTAATTTGGTCCTATGCTTGTTCCTTCCCAGTCCAGTTGGAGTTAGAGAGCTCCCAATTAGCTGAGGTAAACTGTTTCAGTGGGTGAACCCATCATGGTCTTGACCACTTTGCTCATATTCTCATTTTTCCCACTCTTCAACTGCATTTTGGGAGCTCAGTCCGGTGCTTCACTGTGGGTCTCTGCCTCTGTTTCCATCAGTTTCTGAATGAAGGTTCTATGGTGATATTTAAGATAACTATCAGTCTAACTACAGGGCAAGGCCAATTTGGGCACCATCTCCTTTACTGCTTAGGGTCTTAGCTGGGGTCATCCTTGTGGATTCCTTGGAATTTCTCTAGAACCAGGTTTCTTGCTAACCCCATAATGACTCCCTCAATCAAGGCATCTCTTTCCTTGCTCTCATCTCTGTCCTGTCTCCATCTCGACTATCCCATTCCCTCAAGTTCTCCTTGTCCCTCCCCTTTTCCGTCCTTCTTCCACTTCTCCCCTCCCTTCTCTCCCCACTCCTATATTCTCAATTTTGCCATGTGATCTTATCTATTTCGACTTTCCAGGTGAATCTACATATGTTTTTCTTAAGGTTTGCCTTGTTACTTAGCTTCTCTAGGATCATCAACTATAACCCTAATATCCATTGTTCATAGCTAGTATCCACTTATGAGTGAGTACATACCCATATTCATCTTTTTGGGTCTGGGTTACCTCACTCAGAATGGTATTTTCTAGTTCCATCCATTTGCATGCACAATTCAAGATGTCACTGTTTTTTGCCACTGAGTAGTACTCTAATGTGAAAATGTGTTCTATTTTCTTTATCTATTCTTTGGTTGAGGGGCATCTAGGTTGTTTCCAGGTTCTGGCTATTACAAATAATGCTGCCATGAACATAGTTGAACATATGTCTTTGTAGTATGATTGAGCATCTTTTGGGTATATGTCCAAGAGTGGTATTGCTGGATCCTTAGGTAGGTTGATTCCCAATTTTCTGAGAAACCGACATACTGATTTCCAAAGTGGCTATACAAGTTTGCATTCCCACCAGTAATGGATGAGGTCCTCTTTTAAAAGTTTGTTGTGAAGTAACGGGTAAAAGACAAGCAAGCCTTACAAGCAAAACGCAGGCAACTCTAAGTCAAAGAAGGTCTCATAGAATTAGTGTCACAAACAATGAGATGCAACAAGCTCACTTCTAAGTTACTATTCTAGGAGACAATAGAGAAATAAAAACTGAAATAATACGCAACGGTTAAAACTCAGCAAATGTAAATATAAGATTTGTGCATTTCACTATAACTTTTTTTTTTTTTTTTTTTTTTTTTTTGTTTTTT
>NW_026067920.1:7175255-7194197 GCF_014885135.2 Alexandromys fortis
CCCTCACACACAGACACACACACACACACACACACACACACACACACAGGCTCTGGAAATAATAAAGTAAATTGGGATACAGTAGTTTCAAGGGTAAATGTTACATGACTACTATTTTAATTTTTATACTTTTTATATATTTAAAATTATGTCCAAATAAAAAGTGTCTGTTTATATAACAATATTCACTAAAAATAAAATATTTCAGGAACTAACTAGTCAGTCAGAAATTATTCTAACAAATGGAGCCTTCAAAAGACATTTTGCTAACAAACTATGTAACAACAATTTAAAGAATATTTTTGCCAATACTTCACAGCCTTACAAACACACCACCTACCTGATAACTTTGCAGTCTTTGCATGTCAAATGAAGCTGGAATATATCACGGCATTCAACACTTTCTATAAGCTGTAATGGAACCTAAAATTAAAAAGGATAAAGTCCTCTTAGTCAAAAGGCACTGATGTTGCAGGCACACTCAGCCCAAATGATTAACAGGGAAAGAAGCAATCAGAGCCACAAGTTTAGCTGGACCAGTAGTGACTTACTAGAGCCCATCAGAGTTTCCCCTTCCCTAAATCAATGACCTCAAGTCACATGATGACCACCAAAAAGAGGTAGGGACTTTGGAAAAGAAGAGGGAATAGATCCTTGAATATCAAACTCACAAGGTCATCTCTCAAGGTTCTACTTTAAGAAGCTATGATTTGCAGTAACACAAAAGCTGAAGAGCTCTACACAGAAGTACTACAGGTCTAGTGCAAACAGGACTCCAAGTGTTCATTGTTCCAGATGGCAGAGTAGATTCATTCCTCAGTTCTTAGCAAAGGAGACTTCTGAAAAAGGAGGAGGCTTAACTGCCTGCACGGCACACCAGTAGCCACTGGTCAGAGTCTCTACTCAGTAGAACAGAACACAGATAACAAGAAGTTATACAGTAGTCAAAGAAACTAAAATAGGCTAGATCCAACTTGCTCAAAAACAACAACAACAACAGCTCAAGAGCCTTGTTTGTCAAGTAGGACTCAAGGCTTGAGTGAATTGGAATGGTCCCCCTCCCTGCCAACTGGGTCAGCAGGTCCTACTTAACAACAGTGGACAGAGATCGATACGCCAGTGAGACAGAAGAAATGTCTCTCAAGTGTGTAAAGGACCCTCAGGTTGACGCAGTGACATTCTTTCTGAAAATATCTGACTTAACCTCCAACTACAAAAGCATTTTCCAAACAAGATATGAAAAAAATAAAAATTCATTTTTTTTCAAGACAGGGTCTTATGCATTCCAGGCTGGTCTTAAACTCCCTATGTCACTAAAGACAGCTACAAACTCTCTTACCTTCCCAAGTGCTAGAATTACAGTCTATACCACCATGGCTTTATTTGGTGCTTTGCATTTAGGGTTTGTTTGATGCATGCTAGGCAAGTATTCTACCAACTGAGTTACAATCAGCCCTGAGTGCATTCTCCCACCCCACCCCACCCCTGAGACAGGGATTTTCTGTGTAGTCCTAGCTGTCCTGGAACTCACTCTGTAGTCCAGGCTATCCTCGATCTCATAAAGCTCCATCTGCCTCTGCCTCCCAAGTGCTGGGATTAATGGTGTATACTACCCCCACCCAGACTACATACACTCTTAAGGCCTTGTGAAAAAGAGTAGCTTACTTGTCCCTAATGCTGTATCAAACCCAGTCAGAATGTGGCTATAGGAACTGCAAGTAGCACTGCAAAAATTTGCTTAGGTTTGTTCACTGACCATGCTGCCTCCAAAGAGTAGCCCCGTGTCAGCCCTGCTCATTTCAGAGCTGGCTTACTACAAACTCTGACCTACTAGCTGGCAGAATAACAAAAAAGATCTTTCTGGTGTATGGTGACCAAAGGTAACTGCTAGACAAAGGAGAATACCAACAGCTGTTAGACTGCCACCTGTTAGGCACTGAGAGACTGACCAAGAAACAAAGTTTTATAAACCATTTCTGCTTTAAACTGTGTTTACATTATATTCTAAGTTTATTTATTCTGTGTACACACACACACACAACACAGTAAGCATACATGGGTCAGAAAACAACTATAGGGAATTGGTTCTCTTCTTCCATCTTTATGCAAGTTCCAGGGAGTAAACTTGGGTCAGCAAGCTTGTCCAGCAACTGCCTTTAGCTTCTGAGCCATCCCTTCCACTCTCAGTCTATGTGTTTGATCATAATACTATTACTTATGTATAAACTTTATTTTCACCCCACAAAATATTCTCGTAAGAGCACCAACTAGAGCACTGGTAAAAGAGAATAGACTCACACAGGAGACAGGTTTTGATGACTGCAAAGTAACATGAAACAGCCATCACCCAAGAGTCTCATGCCACCCACTGTGGTTTCAGAAATAGCAGATTAAGATCAGTCTGTTCAATTACACAACAAAACCTGTTTTAAACTTTCATAAATCCCACTTGAACACTTAGTTGCTTAATAAATTATCTAAGTTTCAAAGAAACATAGTTTGGAAAAAATAAAGAATAGACAATTGCTCATACCAGGAATGCTACAAATGGACTCTCCACAGAGGTATTTCACTCTAGGAACTGTAAACTTGATGTTTACTGAGGTTGTAATAGATAAAAGGAATAGTGCTCATTGTATCCAAGCCTATAAACAGTCAATGTGCTGTGAAATTAAAGAGAATATTTGATATTGGGTAGCTATTTAAAATTTACTGGCAACTTTTTTTTCTGAAGTGCTAAAAATGCAAAGTAGGGCATGCCACCAAAGAGATAGCACATTTGGATTCTAATGGCTTAAATATGCATGATTTAGATAAAATGACCTTTAATAGTTTTTTGTTTTGTTTTGTTTTTTTTGTTGTTTTATTTTTGTTTTTGTTTTCGAAACAGGGTTTCTCTGTAGCTTTGGAGCCTGTCCTGGAACTAGCTCTTGTAGAGCAAGCTGGCCTCAAACTAACAGAGATCCACCTGCCTCTGCCTCCAGAGTGCTGGGATTAAAGGTGTGCGCCACCACTGCCTGGCTAATAGGGTTTCTTGATCGCCTGTGTTTTGCTGTAGCATTTATCTGCTGAAGAAAGAGCAGAGGGTCGCAGAGAGGGGAAGGGAGAAAGGCAACCACTATCAATCCTCTGGTCTAGATCTAGGATCTGTTGCAGGAGGAATAAGCTATCTTGTTCCTGGAATGACCTCAGGAACCCTAGCACTGAGGTGTTCCTCAATAAGAAATGTGCATAGTCCCTACAATGTCAAGATAACTTTGTATAATCATTTTTCTGTGCAAACACAGTGTCTGGGGTTTTGTAAGTGACACATGGCTCTAAGACTTAGAGATTTTTTAAAATATTTATTTATTTATTACGTATACAATATTCTGTCTGTGTATGCCTGAAGGCCAGAAGAGGGCACCAGACCTCATTACAGATGGTTGTGAGCCACCATGTGGTTGCCGGGAATTGAACTCAGGACCTTTGGAAGAGCAGCCAGTGCTCTTAACCTCTGAGCCATCTCTCCAGCCCCAAAACTTAGAGATTTAAAATGCTAGAGAAAACACTTTCATCTAAGGAAATGGATTAAAAGTAAGCACAGTTGTCAGTTTCTTAAACATTAAAATCACACTATGAAAAAATATCACAATACAATCTACTCATATAGTTACTATAAGAAATAAATGATGAATGACACAGGCCTAGTCACAGAAATGCACTGTTTTAAAATGAACTTAAAATCCAAAAAGGGGGAGAAGATCTAATATTCATTTCAAATCCATACTAATTTCAAGTCATTATTTACTGAGTTGCAGGTATCAAGAGACATATTGGATCCTAAAGACACAAAGACAAATCAACAAAGCGTTACAACATGTCTAGTAAATGCTGTGAAAGTATGTTTACATACAGAAGCAGGCCACTGAGTGCAATTACTGCCAAGAAGGGAACAGACTTGAGCAAAGCTTCACAGAGGAAGTTACTACCTGAACCAAGTTCTGAGAGATGAAGAGAAAGTCCCCAGGCATGAGAGAAGGGAAAATGTGCAAAGTATGAGGTCTGCCAGAGGGGCCCAGAAAAGCCAGTTTTACTATTAGAAAGGAGACAGAAAAGCTGACAGGGACAAGGACCACAGCTTCACATCATGCTGCATAATTGACTTTCATAGAACAAATAAAGAAAATCATAGAACAAATAAAGAAAACAGCTTTAAGATGGTAGATGATGTGATTTTCTGACAGACCCTATTCCCAAACAAATCTAAAAATAGACCTTTAAGTATTTAGCCAAATCTAGTGAGCTGATAAATGGGATGATATGGGAAAATGTAATGAGATGAACCTTTATCATTCTCACAGGCAACTGAATTATAAGTTCTCTGATGCCAACCACTTAAAGAACAAAAAAAATTAAGTTTAAGTTGAGTGGTAAATTGACTCCCTCCCCTAGGACATGGCAGGGAACTTTCAATTGCTGGTTTGTTTTTGTTCCCCCCCCCCCCCAGACAGGGTTTCTCTGTGGCTTTGGAACCCGTCCTGTCTTGTAGACCAGGTTGGTCTTGAACTCATGGAGATCTGATGTGGGAGGGTCATATATCAATCTGTTGATTTCATTGGTTAAGCAATAAAGAAACTCCTTGGCCCTGATAGGTTAAAACATAGGTGGGAGGAGTAAACAGAATAGGATGCTGGGAGGAAGAAGAAGTGAGCTCAGACTCAACAGCTCTGCTTTCTGGAGCAGAGGCCCTGCTTCGCTCTCCTGGGCATACGCATGAAGCTCTGACCCAGGATGGACGTAGGTTAGAATCTTCCCGGTAAGCGCACCTTGGGGTGCTTACACACATTATTAGAAATGGGCTAGTCCAGGTGCGAGAATTAGCCTAGAAGAGGCTAGATAGAAATGGGCCAAGCAGTGTTTAAATGAATACAGTTTGTGTGTTGTTATTTCAGGCATGAGCTAGCAGGCGGCCGGGGTGCTGGGGACACAGCCCCGCTGCTCCTATTACAACAGAGATCTGCCTACCTTTGCCTCCAGAGTGCTGGGATTAAAGCGTGTGCCACCACCACCCGGCACCATTTCCACTTTTTATCCACTGGTCAGAAATGATCAAATCCAAATGAACTATTGTGGTGGTTAGTTTTGTTAACTTGACACAAACTAGAGTCACCTGAGAAGAGCCCCCCCCCCAGGAATTATCTCAATCAGATTGGCCTGTGGGCATATTCTTGATTAATGATTGATGTGGGAGAGCACAGTCCATGGTGGGCAGTACTACCCCTGGATTCTGCTTCCATTATTGCCTTCAGATTCCTGCCTTGACTTTCCTCAATGATAGGCTGTAAGCTGTAAGGTGAAATAAACCTTTTCTTCCCCAAGTTGCCTTTGGTCATGGTGTTTATTACAACAACAGAAAGGACCCTAGAACTCTGTGAACATAGTACATTTTCTTTTTCCTTGGTGACTCTGGTGTGCACTGTTAGCTAATGGACTGAATAGAGACATAACCCAATTATAGAAGGCAGGCAGAAGAATTCAGGTCAAAATGGCTCGAGAACGTGAGTGAATGAATGAATGAATGAGTAAGTAAGTAAATAAATAAGTAAAATGTCAGCTCAAAAATGACAGCCACTGATCTTATAAATCACAGGCTGCAACTTGAATAGTTAGGTAATTTTTAGAAAGATGAATAAAATTAACGCAAGCAATATATTTCAAAGAATCCTCCAAATCACATAATCTGAATGTAGACCTGAGCTCTTAAAGACATCACAACACACTTCTCTGCACTGGCACTCAAATGCAGAAAGCCACAACACCGGCAAGTAAAGGGGAAAAAAATACTCCCACTGGTGGAAACTGGTGAAGTTGTGGGGCTTTCTGGGCTGGTTCACTGAAGACTACCAAGGACAGAAGTGCACTGGAAGAACCAGTTCTACTTAGTGGAACCTCATAACCAAAAAAGAGCAAATGCACTCATAACAACTTCCAACTTCCTTTGCATTAGTAAGAGTTCATTATGCAAATAAACAACATACTAACATGGATCCTTACCAATGTAGGAGCCTGATATGTCAGTCTGTAATAAACTTTGTACCTTTATAAAGCTTAATAAAGCAGCAGCATCTGGTACAAGTATTAACTAACAATGGATACCTCAGCAGACAAGATGAATTGTTTTAAGTAAATCATAGGAGTACCTTACCAAACAGTCCTTGAGCATGAAATTAAATGAGAGAAATGCACAGTACAAAATGCTTTCAAATACCCAAGCCTGTACAATTCTTATTTCTTCCTTTTCTTATCTACCTTACAGGAAGGATGGTTAGTAATCACTTACATTAACAAGAGACTCCTTAAACTTGATGTGAAGTCTGTAATTAGAAAGGGCAATGATGGCATCCTCAGCACGGCCCACATACTCTGTGCTCTCTCCATGAAGTTCAAGGAAAGGAACCTGGAAAACAGAAGAAACCTTTCATAGTTCCAGAGCAGAAATGGTCCAGATTAAATGGTCAGGTGAACAAAAGGACAATAAACCCTCTGCCATACAAGTTTAAATCAAGAATCTGAAAGACAGCTTACACTCACCTAATTTCAATATACTTACCAAAATTAGGAACTTTTTTTTTTTTTTTTGAGACAGGGTTTCTCTGTGGCTTTGGAGCCTGTCCTGGAACTAGCTCTGTAGACCAGGCTGGTCTCGAACTCACAGAGATCCGCCTGCCTCAGCCTCCCGAGTGCTGGGATTAAAGGCGTGCGCCACCATCGCCCGGCAAAATTAGGAACTTTTATGATGATAAATAATCATACTAAACAATGAACTTTTAGGAAATAAATCTTTCAAAAAGGAACAATGTTTTCCAGATTGCACTTCTATATGTACAGTTTAGGAAATGCATCTATTATACATTATTTCAATCCACTAGTTTTGCTCCATCATTATAATACACTGTCAAAAATGGTCTGTAATTACCTGCAGATTCTCATCTTCTCGAATCAGCTGCTTCCTGGGAAATATCTGATTGGCTTGGATGCACTCCAGGCTATGCCGCATCTCTTCATCCTGGAAAACCCCACAGTGTTTAATTTAAAAACTTCTACTTATCATCCATATTTGATTTTTCTGCCGTGTTTACTTATGTAATCACAATAATAATCCAATGACCATTTTGAAACAAGCAGAAAAACTCAGGAAAACTATCCCCCAAAGTGTTTCATCTACTATCTTAGTTATTGCTATAGTTTGGATAAGGGTTCCTCAAAGGCCCACATGTTAAAGGCTTTGATGCTAACACACAGCACTGTTAGCAGGGAGCTGGAAATTCTGAAAGGCAGTAAGAGGAAGATAGGCCAATGAAGGGAGCTAGCCCCTTCCCTGTTTCCTCGGCACCACAAGGTGAGTGGGCTTTCCATCCCATGTTCCCACCTTGATATAAACCAGGGCCAACTGACCAAGACAATCAGCTAAAATAAATCTTTTCTCTTTTTTAGTTTTTTTAGTTGACTTCTCTCAGCATTTGTAATAAGAACATAAGTCTGACTATTACAAGTATCCCTAATCTGAAACACATTGATGCAAAAATTATCAAGCATTACAGTCTGTGGGCACCAAGAGGCTGTGGTGCCTTTTGAAAGAAACCAATAAGCAGTAATTTTGCTCCTTATGTTATAATTTTACATATTTATTTTTGAAAAATATATACTTACTTAAAAATAAAGAAATTATGTTTGAAATTCACTTCAACATAATTAAGGGGTATAAGAAAGGAATGGGAGAAGAATAAATGAAACAGCTCTATGAATTGATAATTCATGAAACTATTAAGTGCTGAATGTTAGTTTGCTACACTGTATATCCTTTATGCAAAATCTGCATAACAGAAAGCTTCAAAAAGGTGTGCTTTAGGGTTGGAAAGATGGCTCAGAGGTTAAGAGCACAGGCTGTTCTTCCACAGGACTGAGTTCAATTCCCAGCAACTATACAGTGGCTCACAATCATTTATAATGAGATCTGATGCCCTCTTCTAGCATGCATGCATACATGCAGGCAGAACAATATACATAATAAATAAATAACTTTTTAAAGTTTTAATATAAAAGAAAACAAACAAAAAACTAAGCTAAAAACTTACACTACCAAGAGGTCTCTTCCAGTTAAGACAATTTCAAAGTAGGAAGTCAAGCACTCTCAAAAATAACTACTTTACACTCTGGCTGTTACAGTACAGGGAGGCCCAAAAGACATATAGTCTATGAGAGAGCCTGGAATTAGATTATGATGAACTCTGCTCACATAGTCAGAACCCCCTCCATTTTCATTTTACTGGGGATCAAACTGGGGCCTCAAACATGTTAGACAAGCACTACACAGAAAATGTTTTGGTTTTCTGCTCTCTATAGATGGGGTCTCACACTGTATCTCAGGCTGGCCTGGAACTCAGTATATATGCCTGTATGCACTTCTTTCTCCTTACATAGGCTGGAGAGTCCTACTGGGAACAAATAACAACCCTGGAAACATCTCCCAAAAGACACACTTTAAGTCTCATTTAAAATCCTTTGAAAAATAGAGGTATCTAGGAGAATGAAATGATGATGCAGGTGGTGTTGGGGAGCAGGAGTGGAGTTGGATATCATTAAAACAATGTACATGCATGAAACTGTCAAAGAATAACTGGAAAAAATCTTTAAGAAAACCAAAATTCAGTATTCTAGAATTTTCTGTAAAAACTAAGGCTCAAAAACAAAAATCCAAATGATAAAACAATACTATTTATACTAAAATAAATCAATGACTCAACAATTTCAAAGAATTACATAGCTAACAAAGTAATTATCAGGAATCCAATAGACAAATGAGAAAATGTTTAAATAATAGCAAATTGCATTATAAGACTTATGACTTAGACATATACTGATACGTACAAGTGAGTGAGTAACATGGACCAATCAGAAAACAATACACACAACCATGAGTTCTCATAGCAAAATTCTAACTTTTTTTTTTAATTTGCTATAATGATCTTTGGGGTAGTCTGAATGAGACTAACCCCCACTGGCTTATATATTTGAATGCTTGGTTCCCAGTTGGTGGAACTGTTTGGGAAAGACTAGGCTGTGTGGCCTTATTGAAGGAGATGTCTGGGGGGGGGGGGGGGGGCTTTGAGGTTACAAAAGCTCTCAGCTACCATTTCAGCACCATGCTTGCCATTTGTTCTACCATACTCCCTACCATGATGGTCACGGACTAACCCTCTGGAACCATTAGTAAACCCCCAATTAAATACTTTCTTTTACAAGTTGCCATAGTCATAGTGCTGGTTTAAAAGAAAATGGCTCCCGAAGGGAGTGGCACTATTAGGAGGTATAGCCTTGTAGGAGGAAGTGTATCACTGTGGGGACAGGCTTTGAGATCTCTTTTCTTCAAGCTTCATTATGACAGTCACTTGACTTCCTGCTGCCTGCAAGATGTAGCAGTCTCAGCTCCAGCACCATGTCTGCCTGTATGCTACCATGCTCCCCACCATGATGAAAAAGGACTGAATCTCTGAAACTGTAGGCCAGCCACGCTCAATTCAATGTTTTCTTTATAAGAGTTGTGGTCATGGTGTCTCTGCATAGCAATTAAAACACTGACAGTCATGGTGTCTCTTTACAGCAACAGAACAGTAACTAAGACAGATCTTTTATGACTACAGTCACACTGCTCCATAACTATTGGGATCCCTAGAGGACTGTGCTAGGTACCACAGAGACCTCAACAGTACCAGGAAAAGGACTGTACTGCTGGCTATGTAGCACACGGTGAAGGGCAAGCAGTGCACAGCAGAGCTGCTTTTATGCCCAATTGCTGATCAATGGCACTGGCATGCACACCATGTTAATATTAAGCAAGCATACTTTCAGCTTTGAAAACTGAGGAAAAACAAAAACTGTATACTTTGAATTAAAAAAAAAAACAATAAAACGTCATCATACTTTGGGTACAAGATTAAATTGGAGAATTGTGATGCCCACTGGTCCACCTTTACAAAGGGAGAAATTAACTTCCTCTCCCTTTTAGTATTGACATTACTACACAACTAACTGGGCAAGGATTGTTGCTATTTCACTTTGTTTTTAACTTTAAAAAGCATTTTCCACACGTCCCTAATGAAGTTTGAAATTAACATGCTATTTTCAATTTCCTCTTTGTGCACCGGCATGAAACACTTCGGGTCTAGGAACTACCACATGGTTAACGACAAAAACAAACAAATAAATCAGACAATGCTATAGAGAGCAATTTCTCTATTCCTCAAAGCTTTGCTTACACATTCTTAGGACTGATGAGATGTAGCTGGCTGTGTTCCATCTTCTCTGCCTAAATGGCCCACAGGCCACCGAAATGCCCATTGTGTTCTTCAGGGAAAGGGAAAGGCTGCGTGTGCACAGCTGCCCATCTGTTATGGGTCAAAAGAATCTTAAAGGAAAGGCAGGGAATTGTTGCCGTCCAGAAAACAAATTCATTTAAAATGTGTGCTATGGTGACAGTGAATGTTAATTAGCTCAGTTTGATCAGTCTATAATATACGCTTGTTTTATAAAGCATTTTACAATATTTCACAATTCTGTAAATCAAATAAAGAAAAATTTGTGAGTGGCCATCTCACAATCTCTACACTCACCAAACAAACACATAAAAATCATTTTTACATGTCTTGCTTCTTAGAATGTTTTTAGGGAAAGGGAGGAAGTGAGCCTGGGCCTCACATATGCAATAGCATGTGGTTTAGCCTGAGCTACACCTCCAAGCCAGCTTCCTATTAAAGGAAGAAATGAAAATCCTGGAGCCCGAGAATGATATATTTCAATCTTGCCTCCATTTACTGACTGACTTAAGGTGTACTACATATCTAGCTCTCAGGATTCGGCTACTGTAAAAGTAGCTCTTCTATTCATAGTGGACAGGTACTGAGGAGCTGACAAAGGAAGTAGAGATAATTAGGAAGTGGGCAAAACTGAAATTATTTCTTATAAAACATAAACAGATGTATTAGTGTTCACGTTTCATCAAGATAGGAGTCCAACTCTAATTTCTTTATTTCTGTACTTACCATGACCAGTCCAAGGCAGGAGAGACCCCGTCCTTCTCCAATCTCTAACAAGGCTCTTCTTTCTCTTCTACTTGAGACCTTTTATTTTAGGAAGGAAAAAAAAGGGGAGGCAAAATTGGCAATAGTTTTTCCCCTAATTGGTCATACCCTAATTAAAGAGACTGCATACACAGACCTGAAATTCAACCAGAGTCATCCCTGAATAAGCTGAATATCAACCAGCCAAATCCTCACCATTAGTTCTAAACTGAATAACACCTTTGTGGAAGTATTCCTAACTTTAACTAGTTCTGTAAGGAAAGTGAAAACCATTGACATTCCTGTGTTGAGAGTAATTTTCAAATGTTATGAATCTTGATTAAAAAAGCAATAATTAAAATCAATCTGCAAACACAATATTCTCCTAATGTTTCAGGATATTTGTGTGGCTTATTTTATGGAAAATGGATCACCCTCTGTATGGAAACAAATTGACTTAGCAGGTAAAATATGAATCAACTGCTTTATTATCCTGATATTCTGTACTTACCTGAAAATTCCTGAGCTACTATAATCCTCTCACCTGTGCTTCTAAACACAAAAGAAGGTCCAACTAGAAATGCAGAGGAGTGCTAGCTCTCTCCCGAAGGGCTCCTTCCCTCAGCAGAGTACCATCAGACAAACCTGGTCTTATGGCTTTGCTCAAGTTTAATTAAAAAAAAAAAAGATGGTATTTTGGAGAGTTTGAACGTCAATACTTAGCATAAGAGCTGTAAGAGCAGCATTAAATAAGTGAAAGAGAACATCAAAGGAACAGCAGGGCCAAGGCTCTGTCTCTGTGCCTGTACCTCTGCTGGGCTGTGAGAAAAGGATTATTTTAAGAATGCTCTGAGGGACAACCACTGTTGGAGACAAGGGGCAAAGGAAGATGCTGAGAGCTGCTGGATGTGACAATGCAATACCAGACTTACAAGGCAGCAGTGACACAAGCAGTGCTACCATATTCTTCACAGTCTCTGAAGCGATAGTTATGTATATGCATGCATGTGTGCGCACACACACAAACGCACACAATGAGTTGATCCACTAAATGTGACAGAAAGGTATCTCAAACTTGCTGTCTCAGCAGCTAGAAAAAGGACTTTCCTGGTGAAGGACACCCTTAAGAAAAGTGAATTCCTCAGCCCATAAGAGATAGGGAAAAAGAACACAGAGAAACCAAGTTTGTTTCAGATGCCTACTGCTTATCCAGCTGAAAGTGACAACATCATCCACATATTTAAACTACTGTATGCCGGGCAATGGTGGCGCACGCCTTTAATCCCAGCACTCAGTAGGCAGAGGCAGGCGGATCTCTGTGAGTTCGAGACCAGCCTGGTCTACAGAGCTAGTTCCAGGACAGGGTCCAAAGCCACAGAGAAACCCTGTCTCGAAAAAACAAAAAAAAAAAAAAAAACTACTGTACTATGTTTGTTGTTGTCTTATGTTGTTGTGAAATAAACCTAGGGTCTGGTCACGTGATAGGCAAGTCTCCCACCACTAAATTATTACTTACAACTCAAACTGCTCTATCTTAACACAGACATAAATTTGATACATGTTCTAATTATTAGTATTATATACTAAAAACTGGGCCCAGTGGCACACACTTGTAATCAAAGCACAGAGGAGGCATAAAAGAGGATCCTTGGGGCTCACTGACCTGCCAGTCTAGTAGCTGGTGAGCTTTAGGCTAATAAGAACCACAAGAGACCCTACCTTAGAGCCAGGTGGATCTCTGAGTTTGAAGGCAGCCTGGACTACAGAGCAAGTTCCAGGACAGCTATGGTCACACAGAGAAACAGAGAAACCTGTCTTGAAAAACCAAAACCAAAAGGGGATGGGGGAGGGAGGATCAAGATCCTGCCTCCAAGGAAGCAGATGGCATTCTTGAAGATGCTATATAAGGTTTTCACACATGTACACCTGCACACATACATGTACAGGCACACATTTTAAAGTACATGCATATGTATAGAATGTAGGTGGAATATGAAGAATCTGAAATTCTCAGAAGTACATCTCTGTGAAAACAGTTCGGCTGTTCCCAAAAGAGCTATACAGTCATATTTCCCATCAGTTTTACTGCTGGGCACATACCTGACAGGATGGGAGGATTTTCCTATACAAAACTTGTACACTAAGAAGCTGGGCTCGGTGCTGCATAATTGTAGTCCCAGATACTCAGGCAGCTGGAGTATCACTTGAACCCAACACAACAAGAACCCACCTCAAAAGAAAAAAAAAAAAAAAAAACAGAAATTGAAAGAAATTAAAAATTAAGCCAGGGCATGGTGGTGTATACCATTAATGTCAGCACTTGGGATGAAGAGGCAGGCAGATCTCTGTGAGTTAGAGGCCAGCCTGGTCTAGAGTGAGTTTCCAGGACAGCCAGGGTAAAGACCCTGTTCAGAAGGAAGAAAGGAGGGAGGGAAGAAGAGAAGGCCTGATTTTAAGGCTCGTAAAATATTCATGCAACAATATTCATAATAAATAGCCAAAGAATGGAAACAATTCAAATGTACAGCAAATGAAAAAAAATAAAGCAAAATATATAGAATGGAATCTTATTTAATAATAACAAGAAAGGAAATACTGACCCATGACAGCATTATGCTAAGTGAAAAAAACCTGGAACATAAAATGCTACAAATTCAATCAACTATCCAGAACAGGTATATCCAGAGGAACAGAGAGGAATATGGAGTGCTTTCTGTGGGCTCAAGGTTATATTCATGAGGGACAGAAATCTAGAATGAGACAATGCAAAGGTTTGTACATGATGAATATACTAAAATCCACTGAGCTGCATACCTTGGAAAGAGTGGTCTTTATGTGATATGAATTATACCTCAATTAAAAAGTGGGTAAAGGGGGATGAATACTCAAACTAAGTATAAATATTTTTACTCCAAAGAAAGTTACAGAATAAACTGAGCAGCAACAACCTTAATTTTAAACACACGGGCTATGGTCTCTAACGTGCGCACAAATACACAGAGGGTGTTGTTATGGATTTTTGCACCTGGTTTTAGTTTTTTTTTTCTCTTTAAGGAATTAATCTCTTAAATATATCACTACAATACACATAGATGAAGTGATAAATGAAGGTACATTTGGAATGGAGACCATAAGAGTAAATCATATTATTTATGTGAGCCTCGGATTCATGTGATATATTTAGTATTCTCAGCTGCATAATTAATTATCTTTTTATAGTTATTACTATTATGACTCAATAATATATATGATAATACATGATCCTACAGGGATAGACTGACGTTGGTAAGACAATGCCCAAAATAGTCTTTTTGTATATGCACACTTCAAGCTTTAAGACAAAGTGGAAACAAGAAGGGGTACAAACATCAGAATAAAGCAAAGGAACACACTGGAGTACATTTGAAAGCTAGGAAGCAGTCCAGGGTAGCTACACTGGTGCATAGGAAATGAGTGACTACGTATAGACAATTTGTTGCATGCCACACTAAGGAACTTGATCCTGGCATGGAAACTAGGTGAGGTCATTGCCTAACGGTAACTGAAAAGAATACAGGTTAAAGAGCAGGCCAGTACTCTTCCAATTTTTATTTCCTCTGAGAGCTGAACATTATGTTAAGGGGTAGAGTTACCCAAAGCTAAGAGTATATATTAAAAATCCATAAGGAAACCTGCTATTTTGTAAGTTAATAACAAAATAAAATGTAAGACAAAAAAGTTTCAACAGAGATTCCCTGCATGAGTAGATAAAGGTACTCTAAGAAGTCATCAGTTACTAAAATGAAAAGCCCCAGGACCAGGGTGAAGCCACTTCTCTATGAACCCCTGGGGCTCCCCAAACAATATGTTACTACACTGGTTGCCCACTAGAATTACACAGTAAAACTCTAGGACACTAAAAGCTTTGGTCACAGGATATAAGGAAATCAAGTTTTAGCTGAACAAGAAGCTTCCACCCTTTCAGAGGGTGTTCCACATGCTGGAGCACTGTCATTAGCGGTCTTACTCAGCTGTGAACCTTGTGTGCTATACTACCAACTGGCCAGGCAAGAGATAGATGCCCAGCAGCACAATAATGGCACTACGTGAAAGGGGCAACAGCTTCCTGACTGGACTTAACACTCCACTGAAGTCAATTCCTGCCTGGTACTGTAAACCTACTGAAAATCCCTAGTTGAGAGGTCATATACTGTAGTAGCTAAGCTACTGCTGTCCTTAAAGTGAGCATAGCACACCTCTCAAATTACCTTCTAAATATTTTTATTTATCCCCACAGAACAGTGCTGCTATTGTCTGTGGTCAAAAGCTTATTTTTACAAGGGACAGAGGTTACTGAAGAAACTGGCCATCTAGTCTGAGTAACTGTTGAAAGTTGAGCCCTCCTACATGAGACACTGCACTCCTACTCTAAAACTCAGGAAATAATGCAAAAAGGGGAGGAAATCATGTATAAGCTGGAGGGAGGGATGGAGTGCTTAGAATACTTTATCCTGTTGTGTTGTTCTTCTTTTTTCTTTTCTCTTTTTTGGGGGGTGCCTGTGTGTTTGTGGTATTCAAGTATGTATGTATTCTCACTTCACATGTGTTGGTATATATGTGTGCATATATAGACATGAATATAGACGCATGAATGTAGAGGCCAAAGGTTGGCACTGAGTATCTAATCAATCACACTTTACTTACTAATGCAGAATCTGCTGCTGAACTGAGAGTTTGCTGACAAAGAAGTTGACCCTATAACTCAAAATAACAACTATTCAACACATTTTCAGACATAAAGAACACTGCAATATGCCACAAATAGACACATAAAAGGTAACCTGGCAATGGGTACTAATGAAAATGGATAGGGACAAACAGTGTCACAAAACTAATTTGTAAATATGTTTTCCCTGCTTCAAATCAGCAGAGTGATTGCAGGAGGAAAACAAACTTACCAAATGAATACTGTCCTGAGAACTTTTTCTTCTATGAGGCTTCACAAGGAATTCTGCAAAACAAACAAATATCCTACCATCAGATTATGCCAATTGAAAACCCAGCCTTATCTCTCACATTAACATCTTTAATTGCTGTATGGACTGCTGGTAGATGTTCAGACTTTTTCCTCACATGATTCAGAAACCTAAGATGTTCCTTTCTGAGCTTCCCTCAGTGAACAAGTATTACCTCCCACAGCTGGTGAGGGAAATCTCTGCTGCTTATCATACCTATTCTATCCTGTCTTGGACTTCTAGTTCAAGGTCTTTTGTGCATACAACTGACTTCTACCAAAGGATCTAACATTGTTTTGAAGACATAAAGTAATGGGTAGATAACTACAAACAAAGAATTCCTGCCATTAGGCAATAATCTGATCTTTGTAGAAATAAGAGAACTATATACCCAATCTTTTTGAGGCAAATTCTCTGTAGTATTTATTTATAGACAGAATCTTTCAGCTTGTTTTGGAGCTTGGTTTTTCCATTTGTACTTGTTTGGGGCAGTGTTGTTTAGTTGGTTTTAGTTGTTTGTAACAAAGCCTTACTCTGTAGCCCAAGCTAGCCTGGTATTTACCATGTAGCCCAGACTAGTCTACGATCTACCTGCCTCAGCCTCCTGAAATCTGGGATTACAAGTATGACATACCATATTGAGTACAGGATTATTATTTAAATTACATGAAGTAAAATAAATGAGTAAGACCAAATAGAGTACCAAAACTCTAAAGAATTAGAAATGAAAGGCAAAATTCAAGAAGCAAGACAATGATATGTTGGTGACTTCTCAAGTAGATTAGGTCCAGTGGTAACTAGGTGTGTAAAGAATAAAACTCAAGACACAGGTCAAATCTATGGAAAAAAACAAACTTATGAGCCAGGCAGTGACGTATACTGTAATTCTAGCATCTAAGAGACTGAGCTGCAGGTTCATGAGTAACCTAGGCTACATACAAAGACTCTACTCAAAAAGTAAAAAGAATAACCAGCTTACAATGCCAGATAAATCAGACAACACTCAACAACAACAAAAAAAGACTGAAGCAGGTTAGTTAGCTCTGTGTCAGCAACGACTCCTCAGCCTTAGTCAGGTAGTGTATCACCACTGTAACGATGCCAACCAATCCATTCCTCTGAGGACAATGTGCCAGTTAAGGGCTATATAAAGCTGAGTCTGAAAAAGGCTCTCTGGTACCATAAGGTTATAAATACAGCAGAAAATAGAAGATTTATGTTCTCCTCTTCATTGAGATAGAATGTAATGTGGCTACATTAAATCCAAACAATTAATAAAAGATCTAACTATAATGGAAGTTAAATACATGAGATACAAATTGAAGCAGAGGATAGGACAGGCATAGAGAAAACTTGAAGTTAATCCTTTAGGATTTACCCTAGATTCTATCACTAAGGGGTAGCGGAACAAAAAATTAAATCTTTCTGAACCTTTCTCACTAAGGCACAAATTTCTATGTACATATATTATATATATTATACATATTATATGTGGTATGATATGTATATTATATATATTATACACATATATAATGCCATGTGGATATAATGTATTATAGGAAATAGCCTGGGGCTAAGGTCAAAGTTCAGGACCTATATCTAATCAGAGCCCCAACATCCATGTAAAATGACAGGCGTGGTAGCATGTGCCTATAGTCCCAGCATTGAGAATGTGAAAACAAGAAAATACCTGGGACTTGCTGGTCTACTAGCCTACCAAATCAGTGAGTTCCAGGTTTAGTGAGAGACCTTCTCAAAAAATAAAGTGGAAAAGCAATCATGAAGACACCCAAAAACAACCTCTGGCCCCCTTCATGCTCACTCACCTCCACCCACATCCAGGCATGGGAGAGTCCTAACAAGTGTAAAGTACAATATACCTGATTTTAAATACCATGATAGTGTATATTACTGTGCAGCTGCACTAGAAGTTAACAACTTAAGGGCCTGAAGGCTCTGAGACCAAAAGGGAATACACACATTCAGTTCCTATACAAACTAGTTTGTGATTAGCTGCATGCAACCTGAAACACTGGCTTCTGCAAAGACAAAGTGACACCAGTTTATATATCATTTATACTTTTTAAAACTAAATATGAAAACAAATCAAGTTAAACCAAATTAATAAGGAAAATCTAAAGAGAGGGTAGGTCCCCTATAATATTTGGGGGTGGGGAATGTGTAAGTAGAACTTGTTGACTCTGGTATGTTTCAGGGGGAAAATAGAGTGCTTTTTAGGTGGTCCTCTCTCACTTTTCAAATGGAGGATAAGAGTTCAAAATTTTAAGGAGGCAATATTAAAAACTTATTTTTAAATAATCTATTTTCCACTGAAATGAAAACAAAAGGACTTTCCTGTCTATAAATAGTAAGAAACAGATTCTAATATAATTGAATACAGAGGCAACATTCAAAAATTCAAGGCTGCAGATGTGGCTCAGTTGACAGAGTTCCTGTCTAGCATGAGCAAAGGCCCTGGAGGTCCTGGTTCAACAAGAATAACCATTTGGAGCATGTCTAAGTGCTAGCATTCAGAAGTGGAAGCAGAAGGATCACAAGTTCAAAGCTATCTTTGGCTATAAAAGGGTTCAAAGGAGTCATGAGCTACACGAGAGCCTAAAAAATTTTTTTTAGAAAAAGAAAGAATTGCCATTTTTACTATGTTGATCCTCCCAATCCAAGAGCAAGGGAGGTCCTTCCATTTTCTGGTATCCTCATCAATTTCTTTCTTCAATGCTTTAAAGTTCTTGTCAAATAGATCTTTCACTTCCTTGGTTAGAGTTACCCCGAGATATTTTATGCTGTTTGTGGCTATTGTGAAAGGTGAAGCTTCTCTGATTTCCCTCTCT
>NW_026067920.1:7194780-7205100 GCF_014885135.2 Alexandromys fortis
GGGGCTGATCTATTGGGAGCTCACCAAGGCCAGCTGGACTGTGACTGAAAAAGCATGGGATAAAACCGGACTCTCTGATCATGGCGAACAATGAGGACTGATGAGAAGCCAAGGTCAATGGCAAGGGGTTCTGATCCTACTTCATGTTCCGGCTTGGTGGGAGCCTAGCCAGTTTGGATGTTCACCTTCCTAGACATGGACGGAGCGGGGAGGACATTGGACTTTCCACAGGACAGGGAACCATGACTGCTCTTTGGATTAGAGAGGGAGGGGGAGAAGAGTGGGGGGAGGGGGAGAAGAGTGGGGAGAGGGGGAGGGAAATGGGAGGCTGGGAGGAGGCGGAAACTTTTTTTTTCTTATTCTCAATAAAAAAAAATATAAAAAAAAAGAAAGAAACACAAAAGAACAGACAAAACTCAGTGATGTTAATTTTTTTTTTTTTGATTTTTCAAGACAGGGTTTCTCTGTAGCTTTTGGTTCCTGTCCTGGAACTAGCTCTCGTAGACCAGGCTAACCTCGAACTCACAGAGATCCACCTGCCTCTGCCTCCCGAGTGCTGGGATTAAAGACGTGCGCCACCACCACCCCGGCAGTGATGTTAAATTTTAAAAAGCATACCTTGGTGACTTTTCTCTGAATCTTAGTGCTTCCTTGCTATGGCTATTAAAGTTTCTAATATCTAAAACTAGACTTCTGTAGCACATTTGGTAGGATTATTCAATGGTGGGAAAATGATTTAATCATAAGAACTAACCCAAAGCCAAGTATTTAACAGCTGAATGAAATGACTATAACAGAAACTTATTCCATGAACCTAAATTTTCTTTGAAGTTTTTGCTGCTGAAATCAAGAATAAATGAAAACAGAAACAAGTATTCAGTCAAAAAAAATTGACTGCATTCATTCCCTATGGTAAGTAATGAAGAGCCATTCGTCTAACAGCACTTGTGGGTGGGAAGGGTGATGCAACAATGAAGAGGGTTCCTACTCTTGTGCAGCTGCCATCTGGTCTGTGTGACTTTCCAGAATTATGACATTTTCTCATTTATGAGCATGCTTTGTAAAGACAAATGATGATACATACAGAAGGGGTCAGTGCCTTGATGCAGTGAGACCACCAAGCAACATGCTTAAAATCAAAACCAGACACTGTGTTTCTTTTATACTTCTGAAACATTAAAGACTAAGAGCAGTCAGAGCCCTGAATGCAACTTCATGATTAGTTTACTGCATTTTCTCTGCCAGCTGTGAGGCACAGATAAGCAGCTAAAATATCATCCCCTACACAAAAACAACCATCCTTCTCCAGAGGGAAAAAAAATAGTAAGTTATCAGAAACAGCTAGACTCCATGTTAGTACATTTCCATATCAACAAACACATACTGGTAACAAGTTGCTTAAAACAGTAATAATCAAATGCCACTGCTAAAAAGAAATATTTGGCTTCAAAAGGAAATAACCGAAGGACCAACCTGGTATAATTCTGGAATTAGACAAGTGATGCAGAATGTGTGACTCATTTCTTTTTAACATGGGAGAGATTCTGAATACAATCCTCAAAGGAAGCTCTGCTACAGAATTTCAGTTGGTGATCAACACTAAAGGTCATTTGTCTTCGATGAGTAGCTGAATTACTGGCAGCTATTTTTCTAGCTGTGGACCTCAAATGTGACAAGTTTACACTAAAGTAACTGTGCTTTTCCATTTTTAGACACTAAGATTGATTACACCTCACAAATACCTTCCTACATTCCTGTCTCATGGAACCGAGCACGAGGAAGCCACATATTCACAGAAAAGATTAACTATATTCAAACCAACAGCAAATCTGACTGGTAACCTTCAAAATAACTTATTTTACAAAGACTTTTAATTTTAACCTTTTAAATGGCAAGAGAGAGAGCACCAGCTACATATGATGTCTATTATCATAAAAGATTAAAACCAAAGATCATATATTATTTATTTTTTAAAAGTTAACATTTAAAACTTCAAAAGTGGAGAGATATTAAGTTCTGACTTGCTCTTTATAATCACTTTGGTGCAGAATACATTCTTTTCATATTTGACTCAGATGTATTAAGCCATTAACAGAATTATAAGAAGTTCCACAAGTAATCTATAATGTTATTACCTGCCTAAGGCATCACTTTACTACCGAAATTAAGAATTAAAAATATAATTTTGGAGTCAGGAAAATAATTCAATGGGTTAAATAAAGAACTCAATTTGGATCCCCAGATCCCATATACAAGCCAACATGACAACACACACCTGTGCTGGGGAGGTAGCGACAAGGCCCAGGTTCAGTAACTGTGTAAAAATAGGGTGGAAATAAAACCACTTGATGTCAACCTTAGGCTTCCTAATGTGTGTGTACTAGCAAGTGTACACACCCACACACACTATAAGGCAGTATTTAGGTAGGTCTGCCATCTAAAATGAAGAAATGCTTCCTATTTCCTAAAAGGGAAGAGACATAATTTTATTGAGATAAAAATGCCTGGGACTTAAGAGAGCTCAGAAGTTAACAGTATTTGCTGCTCAATCACAAGGACCAACATACGCATGTACAGAAGTTAACAAATTCCAACTCCAAAGAACCCAAGCCCTCTTCTAGCCTCTAAAGGCAGTTACACATACATGTGTGTACACACACACACACACACACACACACACACACACACACACAAAGTAAATAAAGTCATTTTAATTTTTTTCATTTCAGTTTATGTATGGGGATATTTTGCCCGGGTGTATGTCTGTGTAGCATGTGCATATAGGGTCCAGGGAGGCCAGAAGAGGGCTTCAGATCCTCTGAGAATGGAGGTACAGGAGGTTGTGAGCTGCCATAGGGTTGCTGGGAAATAAACTCAAGTCCTCTAGAAGAACAGAGAGTATTCTTCACCTACTGACCCTAAAGTTATTTTTTAAGACTGCTCAAGTCTCATTATTAACAAAAGATGATGGGAACTCTAGCATGCAATCACTAGAAATTAATTTAATTAAAAGCCAAGTAGGATCAATGTGCCTAAATGTCAGAGGTAGTTTATTATTTATAATTACTGTGGAAACATCAGAAAGACTATCTATAGCACCGGAAAAAAGTTTCCTGACTTTTGTTCCAAGGTGTGCCTCTGGAAGGGAAATTTCCTACAAGCATGAGTTAAGGTCTTATACTTGTTCTCAGTTAACTTCTGGTAAGAGAAGTAAATGGGGAAGTTGTCCGCATTCTTTTCACCCTACCTTGCACTAAATCTGTCCTCAATGCACAGATCACACATTCTATTAAAACTGAATGACAATTCAAATTTCAGAAATTTAAATTCTCATAATCATAAGTTTGCAATGACTTCCTCCTTAACATTTATTTAATATTAAACCCCAAAATCTATCCCTTCTGCTTCCTAAAAAACTTAGGTGGGTTTCTTAGATAAAAGACTTAAAATATCTGTCCCTATGGAGATGGATTAGTTTTACAAACAGGTTCTCAAGCAGATTCTGTAGTAATGTTTAATTTAAGAACTCCTATTTTTTTTCTCCTATTTCATTTTTTAAGAATTTCATATATGAGTACTGTATTTACATCATTAAAACTCCTTTTTATTTTTTCTCCCAAGACAGGGTTTCTCTGTAAACCTCTGGCTGTCCTGGAACGCACTCAATAGACCAGGCAGGCCTCAAACTCATGGTGATCCACCAGCCTCTGCCTTCCAAGCACTGGGATTAAAGGCATGTGCCACCAACGCCTGGCTAAGAACTCCTATTTCTTATGTACTTAGCAGAAAAAGAAAATAAATCTCTAAGTTATGTAGCAAAACAAAAACAATTTTAAAAGCCACTAAAGCCCCAAACTGGCATTGCTTATACCAGCACACTTTGCTCCTCAATCTTCCCACAAAGCAGAATCTCCAGACCCACTTGAACACTAAATCCTAAACCTCTCAGTGAGCAGACCCATAACAGATTTAAAAAAAAATAAATAAACAAACAAAAAACCCCAGTCTAAGCTAAAGGACAGCTTGCTAAAGGAACCCAAGAACTATCTATATCCATGTATAAACAAACAAGTATGTCTTATTTTCCTATCTTCTCTAGACACTTTGACATATTAAACATGAATTCTAGGAAAAGTATGAAAGTAAACCACACACCCCCAAAGAGGTATCAGTAACCCAAACCAAGCTGATCTGTACACTGCTTATCATATATGAATACTTTATTAGGAATGATAAGGTTTTCTCCCATTCCGTGAATTGACTCTTGAGTTTTATGTACAATAACAGGCATTAAAATGGACAAGAAGGGGATATAGCTCTGCTGATAAAAATGTCTGCCTTGCAGGCATGAAGCCATGGGTTCTATCTGCATCAACTTTAGAAAGGTTAAGAACCAGAAAGCTGAATGAAAATGCATAACAATTCTTTCAGCATACAATATAACAATAAAAATTAAAAATTTAGACTTTTGAGCTGGTCAGTGGTAGAAAACACCTTTAATCCCAATACTCAGGAGGCAGAGGCAGGTGGATCTTTGAGTTCAAGGTCAGCCTGGTCTACAAAGGACAGCTAAGGCTACACAAAGAAACCCCCCCACTCCCCCTCTCCAAAAAAAGTGAGTGAGGGAAGGAGGGAGGGGGGAGGGGAAGAAGAGAGAGAGAGAGAGAGAGAGAGAGAGAGAGAGAGAGAGAGAGAGATAAAAATAAACTTTGAACTGATAGCTTCACAACTAAAAACTTCTGTGCTCAACAGTTAAAAGCACTTCTTGCTTTTGCAGGTGACCTGGATTCAACTGTCAGTCCCTATGTGGTAGCTCACAACCAACTGTAACTCCAGTTCCTGAGATCAGATGCCCCTTCTTCTAACCTCTTCCAACCTCCACAGGCACCAGGCATGCATATAGTGCACAGACAGAAAATGCATGCTAAGTAGCACACACATAAAATAAAAATAAATAAATCTTAAAAAGTCTTTCCAATCCTGCTCTACTTACGTAGCACATAGAAAGCAAACAACGAACTGTCTACCTCTCCAGCCTGTAAGTGCATTCAGTTAAGAGTACACTCAAAGAAATAGAACTCACAAGGTAAAGGCTGTGTGAAATAAAAAGAGCCTACTCTTCTACAGGCCTAGTTAAAATTTATATTCTGGCAATTAGGTAGGGGGCTACTCATATTTCTGAAAACAAGCCAATAAAAACTTAAATAACCTCCAGTAACTACATACCACAATGAGGGCTCTGTTCATGTGGCAAACTCAAAGAGCCTTTCTAAGCAGTCCTTAGAATATTTAAAGCCAAGAGACCACAAATCAGCATCTTCACCACATACTCAGGAGAAAACAAAACACCCTTTACACTGGCAATATTTATCTCATGTAAACAGAGGGTACATATTATGACTGACATCCCAAATATGTACAGGGGGAAAAATAGAACTTTTCAACTAATGCCAAAGGAGTTCATCACTATGTTTTACTGATGAAGAGAAAATCAAAAGTATCAAGTTAAATAAAAGTTAAGTAAAAGGAATTCCCCCTTGCACTTTTAAATAACTACATTTAAATCAGCAATTCAGAAAAGTTTAAACAACCCTGAATTCACACAGAAGACAAAATTCAGAACCATGGCTTTAAAAACTTGTTCAGCTGTTATTCTGAACTCAGTTGGAAAATCAAAGGCAGCTTTTTAAAAGATATGCCTCTATTCATACAAATATTGGTAAAACAGTCTCAAGATGGAAAAACAGCCAAACAGAAACTTATTCTACATACATTATAGAGTAATCCAAAGATATTGCTCATACATGAAAAACAGTGAGTGACAAGCCAGATGTGGTGGTGAGGCTAACACAGCAAGGCAACAGAGTAATACTTCCACCTCTAAGTAAATAACTACTACTATTCAATTCAGATGACAGAAAAAATATGTAACTAAATAAACAAATCATTCAATTAAGAAAAATAGTTCATACAGACAAGACCTGTCCAATGGACAAAGGGTGTATGAAGTAATTGTAGGTAGCAGTCCCCAAAACTTAGAAAGACTGACAGACACACACACATACACACAAACACAAACACACACACAGATAAATGCACATACACGTGCAGACACACACCACAATATGTGGTATACATGTTATTCACAAACAGTAAGGTTTTATGCCTACCAAGCTGCTTTTTAAAAATATATTTTGACTATGTCACTCTCCCTGTTTAATACTCTCTACTATCACCAATGACAACTTCAATAATAAAGGTAGCAGCTAATATCATTAAGTCAATCCACTGGTCTTGTTTCTGTCCATGCCTGTTCTTTTATCTGACAAACCAAGTAAAAATAAATACGACCCTCCAATCTGTCTTACACTATTTAGCAGTAAGCACATTAAAGTAGCACCATGAATACTTACTATCGTCCCTAAAGTTAAAAAATATATACATCCCTTGCCTTTTACCATTGCCATATTACAAAGCAAACTGCCCTTCAGAACTAAGTAGTCTATTTAGCTTTAAAGTTTTAAAAGGTATCTAGATATCTTCCCAAGATATCTTTTTATTAAAATTTAATCAGAAGCCCTACACTGTGGTCTACACCTTTAATCCCAGCACTCAGAGGCAAAGGCTGGTAGAGCTCTACCAGTTCCAAGTCAGCCTTGTCTAAATATTGAGACCCATTAAAAAAAAAAAAAAGAAAAATCAATCAGCCTATAACTGACACACTATGTACATTTAAAGTGTACTTTTCAGTGTTTTATTAGGAGAAAGTATGTATTTTATTAAGAAAAGTATGTTTTTATTATTTTAAATGCATATTTAAGTACACAGTTAATGGACATCCACAGTGCTGTATGATCAGTATCTAGAAAAATCACTACCCATGTTTCAGAATCTTTTCATCCTACTAAACTGCACCTCTCCCCATGCTCTGTAATTCATTACTTCCTCCCCTTAGTCCCTGTATTCACTGTCACTTTGTTTTGATGGATTTGCCTACTCTAGACAGCTTATATAAATGAACTCATCAAGTATCGATTTTATATCTGGCTTATTTTGGCTTAGCACAGTATTTCTAGGTTTGTTCATGTGTAGCATATGAAGAATTATAAGTCTCTTTAACACTGGGTACTATTCTATTGTCTATTTATTTTTTGTTGATAAATGTATCTGCTGACAGCCATTTAGACTGTCCTACCTTTAAATACTATGAACAATGTTATGAACAATGGCACATAAAACTGTGAGTCAAGAATGGAAGCTCGCTCCTATAATTCCAGTACTTGGGAGGTTAAAGCAAAATGATGACAGATCCCAGGTCAAACTGGACTACACAGAGAGTTCCAAGCCAACCTGAAGTATACACTGATATCCTGAAACTTTATTTAAAAAAAAAAAGGTCTGTCTGGGTCCTTCTATTTCTTTGTAGTGTATAGCGAGATGCATAACTGCCGAGTCAGTCATGCATTTTAATCTCTGAGGCCAATCTTCCAAGGTGCTTAAAACAAGGTACCAGTGCTCTAATTTATTTATGCCCCAGTCAACACTTTCATTTTTTAAAATATTTATTTATTTAATGTTTTCGTGTACCACATGTATGTGGGGGCTTGAGGAGGTCAGAAATGAGCACTGGATTCCCTAGAACTGAAGTTGCAAGTTGTGAGCCTTGATGTGGGTACCTTTATAATACTGAGCCATCTTTCCAACATTCTCAATTCACTTTTTGGCTAGTAGCCATAGTGAGTGTATTATATTATCTTCTTCCTTTGATTTGTATTTTCCTAATGGCTGGTGATGCCATAGAGCCTTTTCATGTGTTTACTAGCCATATTAACGTTTTTGGAGAAACATCTACTCAAGTTGCCTTCAATGGGTTTGCTATTTTTTGTTCTTCCCCTTTGCTGTTACTGAGCTGGTAGTCTAAATACCCAATCCCATGGGTTACTTTTTCAAATAGCCAAATTATTAGAATAGAAATATTTGATCCTACCTATTACTTATACAGAATTCTTAGCTACTTCTTTTGACCCAGGCAATGCTATGGAAATAATTTAGAGAGAATTTGGAGGAAAAGTATAAACCATGAAGACATGAGTCAAAAATCCTAAGAGAATTATCCCAATGCCCAGAGGTCTTTATAGAGTCACTTTACTCAAACTTCTAGTCCTCAAGATACCCAAGTTGCCTGCTAAGTTCTTCCTTCAATTATGAAAGATGTTTCAGTATTCTGCCAAAGACTCTGTATCTTCCTCGTGTTTATTTGTTTAAGCTTTAAGTGAGTTTCAGTGTCACCAGTAACAAAGAGTCCTGAAAAATAAATCATACTTAAGTCAGGTGTATCAAGTTTAAAAACTAACAACAAAGAGAAAGAATTACTGCAACCTAGATAAGAAATCAATCTGTTCACTATTCCCTGTATCAACTGAACACAATACTTTTCCTAATAATTGTTAGATAATACCCATGAGATACTGAATAGCTAGCAAAACTTAGTTTTTTTAAAGTCTTATCATAGTTTACTGACAAGTACTCACTTGAATTCATTTTTAATAACTTCATTCATGCTAACATGAAAAATTAGGGTTAAGATTGTAGCTCAAAAAATGGGTCAAGACCATGGAAAACCCACAGAAACAGCTGACCTGAGCTAGTGGGAGCTCACTGACTCTGGAATGATAGCTGGGGAACCTTCATAGGACCGAACTGAATGTGGATGACAGTTGTTTGTGGCTGGAGCAGTCTGTGGGGCCACTAGCAGTAAAACCAGAACTAGTACATGAACTGGCTCCATTTCCTATGAAGGAATACCTTGCTCAGCCTAGATATGGTGGGGGGCCTTGATCAAGTGAGTCCCCATGGGAGGCCTCACCCCCTCTGAGGAGTGGATGGAGGGGGAAGTAGGGAGAATGAGAGGAGGGAAGGGAAGGGAACTGATATTGGTATGCAAAATAAAAAAAAGTTGCCTTAAAAAAGAATGTAGCTCAGTAGTACAGTACCCACCTAGCACGTGCAAGGCACTAGAATTGATCCCAAGTATCAAAAGAAGAAGGAAAAAAAATCTATGGAGAGATAGAGTAAGGAAGGAGAAGAAAAGGAAAGTGAAATATATATATATATATATTTCCCCCCGAGACAGGGTTTCTCTGTGGTTTTGGAGCCTGTCCTGGAACTAGCTCTGTAGACCAGGCTGGTCTCAAACTCACAGAGATCCACCTTCCGAGTGCTGGGACCAAAGGCGTGCGCCACCACCACCCGGCCAAGTGAACAATATTTTAAGCCATCCAAATTCTAATATATTCAAAATTTAGTTTAAAAGGACAAAAATTCTATTGTTTTATATTTAAAAAGTCATCAAATAGTTTATTGACCCTATTTAAACATTCAACTCCAGAAATATATTGATGTATATATTGCATTTTACTTCAATATATGGAGAAATGAACTATTGTTTTAGAAATAACAGTGATGATTCTAGCAAAGTACAACATATAATTCATTTATTATAATTGATTATCCTTTTGTAACTGATGATTGAAATAAAATGTGTTTAACAATCACAAACAATTTCTAAAGTTCAGGTAATTTTACATTAAAAAAAAAAAAACAGGTCAGTGATTCTGCCACAGAAGACAAAAGCCCTTCTGACTGAGGCCCCACTCCAAACCACTGGGCTCCCTCCTCCCACAAGCTAGCCAGCACATGTCCCTATTACCCACTGCACAGATAATGAAGCCACTGATCACTGCCATGTGTGTTGCACACGTGCCCCCATGCCCTTTCTGATGAACACCCTGAAGAAAGTCATCCAGGTGTTTCAGGCCCAGGGATGGTGGCTGGTTATAGATTTGTGTTGATTGTTGATACTTATTTACTGTATAAATATGTGATTTATCATTGGTTTAAAAAATGACTGAAAACAAAATTAAGAGATCCAAAGTGCTAACATGCACAAGGCCCTCAATCACTATCTAGACAAAAAGAAAAATAAGGACACATGAATATAAACAGTCTAATAGTTTGTACATAGCTACTGCAAATAAAGATTTATCGGGGTGAAAAATATGACACAAATTTTCTACTTATCTTGTATTCTTCCTGGTCACACCAGCTAAGAAACCTTAACTATCAACTGCTTTATATCACTTTCTTAACACTTTCTAAAGAATAAAACAATGTTGTGTTTAATCTTCATTGTTGTTTCCTTGTCTAGTGTATCCATATTTATTTTCATCCTGTGTGTTCATGTTCTTTGTCCATACCAAGAAAGGAAGGAAGAAAGGAAGGAAGGAAGAAAGAAGAAGGGGAGGGGAGGGGAGGGGGGGG
>NW_026067920.1:7205125-7281805 GCF_014885135.2 Alexandromys fortis
GGAGGGGGGGGGGGGAGGGGAGGGGAGGGGAGGGGAGGGGAGGGGAGGGGAGGGGAGGGGAGGGGAGGGAAGGGAAGGGAAGGGAAGGGAAGGGAAGGGAAGGGAAGGGAAGGGAAGGGAAGGGAAGGGAAGGGGAGATGCTGAGTAGCTAAAAATGCTTTCCATGTAAACTTAAGGACCTGAGTTTCAATACCCAGAACCCATGTACAAGCTGGACGCTGTAGTTTCAATCTGTAACCTCAGTGTGCCTAAAGGGAGATGGGACAAAGAGATGTACAAATCCCCAGGTCACAGGACAGCTAGTCTGGCAGGCTCAGTGGTAAACAAGAGACTTTGTCAGGTGGGCTGACACCCAAAGTTGTTTTCTGATCTCCACAAGTATGTTATGGCATGCACATGCCCACATTACTCACATGTGGGTGCATACACACACATATACACACACTGAATATATTTTAGCCTTAAGCATATTTTTCCATATCACTTGCTTTTTGACTTGTTTATCCCTCTCTAAACAAATGTTTACTTTCAATGCAACATTATTTACTGCCTGCTTAGTATAATTATGATTATATGAAAACATAATCACAAGAAGACTTTAACCCAAATGTTTACAATTACTTTTTCACAATTGTCCGAAACCAGAAATCCAAAATATTCAACAACAGGTGACTAGATGAATCATTGTTGTGTATTTCTATAGTAAACTACTCAGAAATAAAAAGGGACTAAGGTAATGTACTTACCTAACACATGTGAAATCCTGAGTTCTAGCTCTAATATTACAAAACAACAACAAATAAATCCACTGATTCCAATTAAAAGTGAATCAAAAACATGATGCTGACAATATCACAGTGATCACTACAAAAAATTGTATATCCAGCCACGCGGTGGTGGCGCATGCCTTTAATCCCGGCACTTGGGAGGCAGAGGCAGGCAGATCTCTGTGAGTTCGAGGCCAGCCTGGTTTACAAGAGCTAGTTCCAGGACAGGAACCAAAAGCCACGGAGAAACCATGTCTCGTTTAAAAAAAAAAAAAAAATTGTATATCCAGACCACATGCTACATTTCTCCAAAAGCCACCAAGGGTATCTATTTCAAACCTGTCTCAGGGAAGGTACCCATGAAATCCCTGAAATCAAAAGGCAAGAATTTACAGTCCACAAGGTTTTCAAGCAAACCCTTCAAAAGGACAAATTTTTCCACACATGATGCTGAGCAGGGGCAATACTGTCAGGATTAATTGGTCATCCAGAACCTTTGATCAAGCAAGCACTGCTCATTCCAAAAGTACTTGTTGCTGGCAACAAGTACTGCTCTTTCCAAAAGACAAGGGAAGAAGAAATTTGATGCCCAATCATTTCCCAGTTTCCTACTCAGAAGAAAAAATATTGTCTAGGTTTCAACTCCCATCAAATCTCTCGTCAATTAAATATAGTAATACTCTTAGTTATAGCTGATAGCTGAAAGTCCAAGCCAACAGTCGTTCTTAGTCATATCATCACACATGTAAAGTTGTCTCATAGTAATGTCCACTTTAAAAAGTTAAGGCACATTTCTTTTTTTTTTTCACATTTCTTATTTTATTTTTAGTCCTAGGAGTTGAACACCCAGAACCTCAAGCATGCTGGGTAAGTGTTCTTTTTTTTTTTTTTTTTTTTTTTTTTTTTTTTTTTTTTTTTTTTTTGGATTTTCGAGACAGGGTTTCTCCCTAGCTTTTGGTTCCTGTCCTGGAACTAGCTCTTGTAAACCAGGCTGGCCTCGAACTCACAGAGATCTGCCTGCCTCTGCCTCCCGAGTGCTGGGATAAAAGTGTTCTATCACTGAATTAAATCCCTAGCCCTAAAGAGTTGCATTAAAACATTTTACTTCCAGAAATCGATCTTCAGTTTTGCTCAGTAGAAAAACAGCATATCCTGCATGCACACCTGTGTGCGTGCACAGCAGGGAGCAGACCAGGGGGTTGAACCCATGAGCATGTGGAGGCTAGAGGTCAGTCAGTACAATTCTTCTCTCACTGGTACGAACAGAATTGTGTGTATAGTTCCAAATCAAAGACTGACTTCAAAAAAGTATGTACTTACAGAAGCATCTGCTCGGTACAGAATACCAAAGAAAGAACTAAAGCGTATTTAGAAAACATTTTACTGTTGCTCATTTTTTCACATCATCCACAGTGGGTCATGTGACCACATTTAAAAGACTGTGTTTTGACTTTTTTTCCTGCAATGAGGTAGTGGAGAAAGGACTATCAAATTAAGCAGCAAACTTCACCAAAGAGCAAATTATTTTTCAAAAGTCAAATTTAAAACAGAACTTCTTGAGCTGAAGAAATGGCTCAGCAGTTTGGAATGCTTGCTGCTCACGATATAGCCCTGGCCATTCTGGAATTTGCTATATAGAGCAGGCTGGCCTCAACCCCACAGAAATCTACCTACCTCCGCCTCCTGAGTGCTGGGGTCAAAAGAATGCACCACCACTCTGAACACAACTCCCTCTTTTATGCTTAAGTTTCACTCCAGTTCCTACTGTTTTACACACAGCCCTTCAGAGAATTGGTCCAATGGTCATTAAGACAAAAATTGAACATATACACTAACAAGTTAAGCAATGTTTTTTTCAAGGTATTCTTAAACAGCTTAAGATCAACCTGACTTTGCCTCAAAACCCAAACCAGATCTTACAGAAGTCACTTTGTCTTTCTCATGGTACCAACAGCAACTGTACCCAACCGTATTACAGGGAATAAATATACTATATAAAGATCAAGCAAACTAAGAGATGCACCTATTAGCTATTACCATTAATGTCTTGCTATAGATCAGCTACTACACACTCTCTCAAAAAGTATATAATTATCTCTCCTGAGCCACCCCACAACCTCATAAGATTACTGGAAAACCAACAAATTGGGAAAAATAACTTTTTTTAATTATTTATTTATTATGTATACAATATTCTGTCTACATGTATGCCTGCAGGCCAGAAGAGGGCACCAGACTTCATTACAGATGGTTGTGAGCCACCATGTGGTTGCTGGGAATTGAACTCAGGACCTTTGGAAGAGCAGGCAATGCTCTTAACCGCTGAGCCATCGTGTGTGCATGCATGTGTGTGTGTGTGTCTATAGAAGGTGCAAGCAGGGGTGGGGGAGTGCGCACACACATGCACAAATTTAAATATTATAACTGAAAAATACTGCAAAAGTAGTCTAAGTAACAAACTTTATCTTGTTAAGTAAAACTAAACTCTAAATAGACATGTATTTTCATAAAGCTAGAATCAATGATTTACATGCCAATCATTATGGTATATATATTTTTCATGCATTATCTCACTGTATCATCACAGAGTTGTTGAAGCAGACCCTACCTTTACGTTTCACAGTGGGGGATTCAAGCTCCCCAAGGATTAAATGTTTTGTCTAAGGCCAAAGAGATAGCCTGTTTCTAGATTCTAAAATACCAGAGCAGAATAGAACCAATCATCATGCGACAAAATAGTTTGTATGCTCCAGTTTTCCCCAAGTTAATAAGATCTTTTCAAATTCTCCAAAGATTACAATCTATAATAAAGTACTGAAAACAATTTAGTAAAAAGAAGATACCTGATCAATCTTACATTAAAATGCAAACCTGAAAATTGTAGAAGTTATCTATTTAAGAAAAGAGCGGCTGTAGAATATGCAGTCAAGTACCACCTTCTTCAAGTTCTTTAATAAAGAGTTCTTTATCTTGTTTAGATGTGTGTTGAGATCCTGAGTACTCTAATTTTCACAAGCAAATTTAATTGCTTTCATAGATAATATAAAGAAAATACTGTCTTTAGCCCATAAATCACCACCCAAACATGGGCACTACTACAGGAAGAACAAGAGCAGCTGGGCAAGCACAACACGTCATCTACACAGTCCTGAAGTTGTAGACTACAGAAAGAACAACTAAACACACACACCTGTTGTGTTAAACTGGCTCTCTTCTCGTGTGTGTGTGTGTGTGTGTGCGCATACATAGGTGTGAGTGTCTTGGGAACTGAACCTAAGGCCATGCTACCTACCACTGAACCTCCAGCCTACACCATCACATTTACATGCAAAAGACTGATAAATGCTTCTCTCAATTAAAAAATTAAGTGAAGATACTTTCAAACAAGAAATCTGCTGACAACATCTCAATAAAATACAAACACAACTTCAAAATGTCTTGACCAGTAGTAAATGGAGGGTATATTTGCATCTAGTTAAAATTTAAATATATACTGAAATTTCTAATGATATGCCAACTTGAAGTAAATATGTGAAATATTTTGCCAGTCATGAGGGGTATCCAAGAACATGGATACAAAAATTTTATTCAAAAATTATACTACACAAAACCATTAAAAAACTGTCTGTGGTTAGGACAGGGAGCTGGCATATATCTTTAACCCAAGCACTAGGGAGGTAGAGACAGAAAGATCTGTGTGAGTTCCAGAGCCAGCCAGGGCTACACAGTCAGATACTGTCTCAAATAAATAAACACAATAAAGTCTATTGATACACAAGAGAGAATTTTTTTTTAAATTATACTGGGAAAACAAATTCTGAAGTATTTAGAGGGAAAATACAGTGCCTCTAACTTATTCTCAAATGACTCCAAGGAGAAAACTGGGGAGAGACATGTATAAAACAAAATATAAAAAAAAAAGATTCAAAAAATACTAGGAGTTCCTTACACTGCTTCTAGAACTTGTGCTGAATTTCAAACTATATTATAACAAAATATTCTTTTTTCAAAGTGTGGAACAACGAGACACGATAAATAATAATTAATTTAGGTCATAGGTAGGTAATGGACATTCATTATAGCATATCAAGTGTTTCCTTAAGGTTAAAAATGAAAAGGAACTCTACACTCTAATCCCACTAAAGTGTCCTTAGAAAGTTGCTGTTAAACATCTGAGTCATATCACTGGCTTTACTCCCATGCCTTCCTTTGATTATAACTTTGCTAAATGGTCAGGTATGCCAATTCAGTGCTCTGTAAACTTTGCAACCAAAAATGGAAACATTCTGAAAAAAACTTCTATCATGACTTGAAAAAACTGAAAATAAATAAATAAAACAAAGGCGCTAGGGTAATAAACGACAAAAATGGTAACTATCTCAAGTTTGTACTAGGAAGAAAAAGGAAAAAAGCCTAAGGAAACAACTGGAAATGCTATTCATCATATTCTACCTACAAATCATGAGTCTATGGATAAATATCTTATTAAGCTTTAATTTAAAGATAATACATCAGTGGTTCTCAACTTTCCTAATGCTGTAACCCTTTAAATATAGTTCCGCATGTTATGGTGACCCCAACCATAAAATTATTTCCTTGCTACTTCATAACTGTCATTTCGCTACTGTTATAAATAAGAATGTAAATATCTGTGTTTTTCTGATAGTTTTAGGCGACCCCTGTGAAAGGATCGTTCTACCCCCAAAGGGTTCATGATACACAGTGCTGTAATCTTAGCACTCAGAAGTTCAAGGTCAGTCTGAGAAACAAAGCAAGATCCTGTCTTGAAACAAAGTAAGAAAAGAATAATCATGAACACAGTTTTAAGTGGAACATGTGCAATGAAATCAAAGTACAGGTAATGACATAAAGGTGACTATCAGAGTTCCTATCAGAGGGCTGGAAAAATGGTTCAATAGTTAAGAGCACTGGCTATTCTTCCAGAGTACCTGGATTCAATTCCCAGCACCCACATGGCAGCTCACAACTGCCTGTAACTCCAGTTCCAGGGGATCTGGCATCCTCACATATACATGCAAGTAGAACACCAATGCACATAAAATTTTTTAAAAAGTTTAAATATATATGTATATAATAATACTGAGTCCCTATCAAATAACATGACATTTTACTGAATATGTAGTTAGCACTAATTATCTTAACAATAGAGTTAGAAGTGTCTATTAGATTAAGACTGTCACGTGTTGGATGAATAAAGGAAATGTAGTACACGTAACAATGAATACAATTAGCAACAAAACAGAAAAAAATTTTTGTCATTTGTGACAATAGGTTCAAACTGGAAAACACTACACGCTAAATGAAGTGAAGGAAGTATAGGTAGACAAAAAATATCACATGATCTTACGTATATATATTTAACCATAAAAAGTAGGCCAGGCATGGTGGTCCATACCTTTGATCTCAGCACTGGGAACAAACAGGGTTTGGGGAAAGACTGGTGTATCTCTGTAAATTCAATGGCAGCCTAGTCTACACAGTGAGAGCCTATCTAAAAACCCATTTTTGTTTTTGAGTTGATCTGGGGTAAGAAACTTGCCACATGAGCTTAATGACCTGAGTTTGATCCTCAGAGCCCACGTAGGTCCATGTGGTAATGGGTGTGCAATTCTTCGAACAATAACAAAATCACTGGCTTGTATAATCTGAATAGGTGTAATATATGTGAATTACATGTTTAAGTTACTTTGTGTGTTTACATGTGGTGTTTGTGTGCAGGTGTATGCAGGGACACACAGAGACCACAGCTAGACTGCCTGGCAAGTCCCAGAGATGCTATTGTCTCCACCTTCCCAACTGGGGTCCCAGGTACATGATCCAGCTTTCTACATTGGTACTAGTCCAATCTCAGGTCCTCATGCTTGCAGAGCAAGCATTTTAGTGATTCTCATCCCTAAACCTCATTAAAGTCATTTTAAGGGAGGAAGGACAGAAATCAGGTTAGACACATTAGACATTCTATACAACACACACAACATACACACACCCGCGCATGTGTTTATTTAAGTCTGCTTTTTATGAAAAAGGAAGAACCAAGAATAATGAGATACACCCTTAACCCCAGAACTCAGGAGACAAGAGAAGGTGATATCTATGAATGGGAGGCTAGCCTGATCTACACAGCAAGCTCTAGGACAGTCAAGATAAACAGTGAAAACTTGTCTCGTTAAATAAATAAAGAATCCCACCCAAAAAAAGTGGGGGAAAGGGGGTGTCGGTTCATTCTCCCTTCTAAGAGGACTACAACATTTTTTAAAAAAGCAAATCTTGAGTAAGAATTACTTTATACATTTTCTATTCAAAGCAATATCTATATGTATCAGACAATACAAGGCAAATGTCAATATATACAACAGATAGCAGGGCTGTGAGGCTAACATACGGCAATCGAGAAGGGTAGATCAGCTATTGCTAGCGTCCTTCCACTGCATTATATCTCTCATTTCAGAGATTCAAGTTCTGGTAACTTTGTTGTGTCAGTTATTCAACTGCACGATTTAACACAAATTTTTTCTTATTAAATAGGGATGTAAAGTTGCCAAATCATCATTCAGAAATATGCCACAACTCTAGGGAAACAAGATTTCTAATTAACTGTTCTTAAAATTAATCATTTGTAGTTTGTAGGTTTTTGAGACAGGGTTTTTTTAGTTCATATTTTTTTTAGTAACCTAAGTATATATCATAAGCTCAGAAGTCCTATTAAAATGTCTAGGTATGAACATGTCTTTTTTTTTTTTTTCAAGACAAGATTTCTCTGTAGCTTTGGAGCCTGTCCTGGAACTAGCTCTTGTAGACCAGGCTGGCCTCAAACTCACAGAGATCCCCACCTGCCTCTGCCTTCCGAATGCTAGGATTAAAGGCGTGCGCCACCACCACCCGGCTTGAACATTTCTATTAAATTGTAAGAATCCAAACTAATCTCTAATGATAGCAGTCAGATTAGTCATTCAACAAGGAATGATACCTTCATTGGGTAGTAATTTCACAAGAATACGTATTTGAGAATAAGTATTTGTCAAAAATGCACTAAGTAAATGTCCTTGTAAACAAATTTATCTTAAAAGTTCTTTATTTTTTTAAATAGAAACATGGAAGGAACTGAATAAAGACGACTCAAGGGTTAAAAGTATTTGCTGCTCTTGCAGACAACCTAAATTCATTTCTCAGCAACCACATTAGGCAATTTGAAATTGCCTATATAACTCCAGAGAACCAAAGGCATCTGATGTCTGTAGTCTTCAAGGGCATCTACGCTTATGGCACATACCCCAACAAAGATACAGACACACATAACTTTAACTTTTAAAATACACAGAAATATGGGCTGGTGAGATGGCTCAATGGGTAAAGGTACCTGCGGCCAAGTTAGACGCCTTCAGTTTGATCCTTGAGACCCACATGGTGGATGGAGGGAGAGAACCGATAGCTACAAGCTGTCCTCCAACCACCACAGAAATGCTAAATAAATAAATCTAATAAAAAAATTTTTTTTGGTTTCTTGCAACAGAGTTTCTCTATGTAACAGCTCTGGCTATCCTAGATCTCGCTCTGTAAACCAGCCTGACCTCAAACTCAAGAGATCCACCTACCTCTGTCTCCCTTCCCTTCCGAGTGCTGGGATTAAAGGCCTTAGCCACCACCACCTGGCTATAAAATATTTTTAAATAGAAACAAACAGTTCAAGCTTTGGAAAATTATTGGGAAACTAAGTATTAAAAAATTCACTGATTTAAATGAAAATCAAGTTAGGCTATTTT
This sequence comes from Alexandromys fortis, assembly GCF_014885135.2. Classification (NCBI taxonomy): domain Eukaryota; kingdom Metazoa; phylum Chordata; class Mammalia; order Rodentia; family Cricetidae; genus Alexandromys; species Alexandromys fortis. The sequence goes on from NW_026067920.1 coordinate 7,213,674, forward strand.
GATTTCTGCTTTGTTTTGATAAGGCATCACTGTGTTTAAAGTTAATCTCAAATTTGCAATCCTCCTGTTCCCGTCCCCCCCCCCCACCCCGTCCTAAGTGTTAAAACTACAAATCCTAGCATGACTCTACCAACATCTAATATTTGTATCAAGGCACCATCGCATCGAATCCTAATGATATATCACAAGGCCTACCTCACTTCATTGCATCCTGTAGGTACTATTATCTTGCATCATCATAAGGATGAGTACAATGCAAAATATTTGAGAGATCATACTCACATAACTCATCATACTTTATTACAACACTTTGTTATTGTTATTAATCTTACTGTACACAGCCTGGTGGTACACACCTTTAATCCCACTTGGGAGGAAGGAAGCAGGCAGATCTGAGCTCTGAGTTCAAGACCAGCATGGTCTACTTAGTGAATACCAGGACAGCCAGGGCTACACAGAGAAATCCTGTCAGGGTTAAAAAAAAAAAAAAAAAAAAAAAAAAAAAAAAAAAAACACCTTATTGTACGTACTTTACAAATTATCATATATGTACACAACAGAAAAACCATGTTTATAGAGGGTGTGATGGCGTTATGTGCAGCTTTCTAGGTATCCAAAGTTTCATCTACTGTTGGTTACAAGATTGTTGTTCAGTCAAACTATTTTCAGCATGGGCACTGTACCCATTCAGAGGGAAAAGTACACACTTCTCAATGAATAGTGCTGAAAATTTTGGATTTCTACATGTGAAAGAATAAAGTTAGCCATTTAGTTTATATGAAATGTAGAAACTAGGTCAAAATGAAGTAAAAACTAAGCGATAAAACTCTTAGAAGAAAACAGGAAAAGCTTCATGATAGTGCATTTGTTATCAAAGACATGGGGAACAAAAGAAAAACCAAACTGCATCCGACCAAGAAGAGAATCTTTTGTGTATTCAGGAGTACTACCAAGGGCTGGAGAGATGGCTCAGTGGTTAAGAGTACTGCCTGCTCTTCCAAAGGTCCTGAGTTCAATTCCCAGCAACCACATGGTGGCTCACAACCATCTGTAATGAGGTCTGGTGCCCTCTTCTGGCCTGCAGACATACACACAAACAGAATATTGTATACATAATAAATAAATAAATTTAAAAAAAAAGTGGGCTGGAGAGATGGCTCAGAGGTTAAGAGCACTTCCAAAGGTCCTGAGTTCAATTCCCAGCAACCACATGGTGGCTCACAACCATCTGTAATGAGGTCTGGTGCCCTCTTCTGGCCTGCAGACATACACACAAACAGAATATTGTATACATAATAAATAAATAAATTTAAAAAAAAAGATTACTACCAAGACTGTATAAAGGATACCTACAGAATGGGTGAAAACATTGGCAAACCACATGCCTGGCAATAGATTAAAAACCATAAAGTATTCTTAGATTCCTACAACTCAACAACAACAACAAAAAGAAAAGTATAAAGTGGGCAAAGGATTTTGTTACAGTCTTTACGTCCCTCAAGCTTCAAATTCAAATGTTATACACTGATTTCCAATGTCACTGTGGAGGTAAGGCCTTTACTAGTGCGATTAAGGTTGTATAGGATCACTGTGCTTATGAGAGATACCAGAGAGTTCACTATACAGAAATCAGCCCTAGGCAAAAACTAAATCATGCCAGAGTCTCAAATAGAGACTTGAAATAGACATTATTCCAAAGTATGTCTATAAAAGGCCAATAAGAAAAGATGGTACTTGTCTTTAATCCTAGCACTCAGGAGGCAGAGGCGGGTGAATCTCTATGAGTTCAGGGCCAGCTTAGTCTAGAGAGTTCCAGGACAGGCTCCAAAACTACAGAGAAACCCTCTCTGGGGGGGGGGGGGGGGGGGGGGGGGGGGGGGGGGGGGGTGGGGGGGAGGGGAAGGGGGGGTGGGGGAGAGAAGGGAGAGAAGGGGACGATGGGGAGAGCTTGGGGGAATGGGATGGTTGGGATAAAGGAAGGATGGATATGGGAGCAGGGAAGTATATATCTTAATTATGGGAGCCATTTTAGGGTTGGCAAGAGCCTTGACTCTAGAGGGGTTCCCAGGGGTCCAGAGAGACGTCCCCAACTAGGTCTTGGGCAGCTGAGGAGAGAAAGCCTGAAATGGCCCTATCCTATAGCCATACTAATGAATATCTTGCATATCACCATAGAACCTTCATCTGGCGATGGATGGAGACAGACAGAGACCACATTGGAGCACTGGACTGAGCTCCCAAGGTCCAAATCAGGAGCAGAAGGAGGGAGAACATGAGCAAGGAAGTCAAGACCGCGAGGGGGGCACCCACCCACTGAGACAATGGGGCTGATCTAACGGGAGCTCACCAAGGCCAGCAAGAATACATCTTTCTAAGAAGTGCTACTTGTTAATCAAGAAGAAATAATAAGTTCAAAATTAATTGGAAATCATGGAAGCCATTTAAATCAGGTGGCCAGTTTAGAGATCCATGCTCAATACATGAACTCACTTTTCAGCATAGGAAAACAATAGTAGACACAGGTACATTGTGAGACTCTGCTAAAAACTGCATCTCTAAAACAAAGTTCCAACAGCAAAAGGACAAGTCACACTCACTAATATTTCAAATTCATCTCATGCCAGATGCCAACACCAGCTGCTAACCTCCCTAAATTTAAACTTGCATAAGTTCCAAGGCAAAAATTTATTTTAAAATTTTAAAGTACACATATCACTTCCCCTCTGACCTTAAGTATTCAGATGCCATTTAATAGTCAGTAAATGGCATTATCATATAATCTTCAAGCTAAATATTTTATCCATATATAACATATATCAATTTACCTATTACTATTTATGTACTACCACTAACTCACTATTATTTACCTAAAAATACTGATAAAAAGAAGTGATAAACTATTCATCCTCATTTATAAATATTTAAATGCTGTTATCTGGCAGACCCGTGCTAGTAAAACAAAGGACCTGTAAATAAGAATGGCTTGACTTAGCAGTCAAATAAAAATCATACTTTATATGACTATAAGGGCTCCTGTGGGGGGAGACTAGAGGGGTAGCTAAAGAGCACTGGCTGCTCTTCCAGGGACCGGGGTTCTATATCCAACACCCACATGGTGGCTCATGATCATCCAGAACTCCTGTACCAGGTGATCCAATGCCCTCTTCTGGCCTCAAAGGGCACCATGAACACAAGTGGCACACAGACATTACATGCAGGCATACATACACATAAAATAATTTTAAATGTTTAAAAACAAAGTCTCATAGGTATTATTCTGCAATTGTAATGCAATTTCCATTTTTAAAATCTTACTATAGCCAGGCTGCTGGTATTTGCAGCTACATGACAGTTTAACATCAGAGGGTCACTTAAGCCCAGAAGCTAGAAGTCTGTCTAGGCAACATAGCAAGATTGATGAAAGAAAGATGGGAGGAAAGAAGGCAGGCAGGCAGGCAGGCAGGCAAGCAGGCCTACAAAGAAACACTTTACAGGAGAAGTCCTTGTTGAGTAAAAAAGAGTAGTGAGAAATACTGTTACACAAAATTGAACTGTGCAATTGTAAACAATAACCCAAATATAAGGCATAGAACTTTGCAAATAATTTTCTTAGAATAACATAGTGCTTCTTTATATAAAATCACCATTTGCAACTTGCTTTCCTCTTTAAATATTAAAGCTATATTTAAAAGCTTTGTCTTCTAGAATTGTTTTAACATTCTAATTAACACAAGTTGGTAAGACCCAACAAAAAAACTTCTTGAAGCTGCAGATTTAGCTGAGTTGGCAAGGTGTTTACCTCGAAGTTTGATCTCTAGTACTACATATATGCACTGTTTATGGTGGTGCACACCTGTACTGCCAGCACTCGGGAGGCAGAAGAAGCAAGAGTTCAAGATCATTCTTTACTGCCTGTGAGCTGAAGGCAAGCCTGGTCTGTATAAAGTCCTATCTCAAAAAAAAAAAAAAAAGTTTTTCAAACTTTTAGTTACACATGCTAGAGTATTTATTACTGACCAAGAACGGAAGTCAGGTGTGTTAGCACATGCTTCTAATCTCAGCATTCAGGACGGGAAGACAAGAGGACTGCTTTGAGTTCTACATCAGCCTGAGCTGCAGAATAAGACACTGTCACTAAACAAATAAATCCAACAGACAACTCAGTAAGTAAGGCACATGCTGCCAACCAGGAATCCAAATGGTAAAAGAGAGAAGCAACTATATCATAGCTTGTTCTCTGACCACAGGTAGTTCTCTGACCTCCACACATGTGCCTGCACACATATGCACACATGAACACACATATCTTGGGAGTTTTTACTGCTGTGAAGAGACATCATGACCAATGGCAACTCTGTTTATACACATTTAATTGGGGTGGCTCGTTTACAGTTTCAGAGGTTCAGTCCATCATGTTGGGAAGTATGATGGCATACAGGCAGACATGGTGCTGGGACTAGGGAGTCCTTACATCTTGACTCAGAGGCAACAGAAAGAACTATTCCTGAGAATAGAAAACCTCAAAGCCCGCCCCCACAGTGACACACTTTCTCCAACAAGGCTGTGCCCACTTCAACAAAGTCACATTTCCTAATAGTACCACTCCCTATGAGTTTATGGGAGCCAAATACATTCAAACTACCACGGTACACATGTACACACAAAAAAATTATATTTAAAAATAAGGACAACAAAATAATTCAAAATTGACTCATGAGATTATATATAAATAAATACAAATATAAATAAAATGTGTTCGTTTTGTTTTTTGAGACAGGGTTTCTTTGTAGCTTTGGAGCCTGTCCTAGAATTTGCTCGGTAGACAAAGCTGGCCTTGAACTCACAGAGATCCGACTGGCCTGCCTTTGTCTCCAACCCAAGTGCTTGGATTAAAGGCATGCGCCACCACTACCCAGCTTAATTTTTTTTTTTAAATATTTATTTATTTATTATGTATACAATATTCTGTCTGTATGCCTGAGGGCCAGAAGAGGGCGCCAGACCTCTTTTACAGATGGTTGTGAGCCACCATGTGGTTGCTGGGAATTGAACTCAGGACCTTTGGAAGAGCAGGCAATGCTCTTAACCACTGAGCCATTTCTCCAGCCCCCAGCTTAATTTTTTAATTATACTTTGTGTGTGTGTGTGTGTGTGTATGGGGTGTGTGTGTGTGCACGCATGCATGCACACACATATTACAGTAAACATGTGGAGGTCAGAAGAAAATTTTTAGGAATCAGTTCTCAGTTCTCTCCTTCCACCATATGGGTTCTAGGGATTAAATTCAGGTTGCCAGGGTTGGCAGCAAGCACCTTTACTGACTGAGCCATTTGACTGGACTCATCGTGTATAGTTTTTTGACTAATATTTACACAGTATTATTTTTCTGTCTTTTCATGTTTCAGTTTCTCTATTCATACTGCATTTCTTGTGATAAGTTTATAGCAACATATCGGGGTTTGAATAAGAATGCCTCCCTTAGACATTTAACTGCTTAGTTATCAAGGAGTGGCACTATTTAGGATTAGAAGGTGTGGCCTTGTTGAAGAATGTACTTCACTAGGGGTGGGCTTTGAGGTTTTAAAAGCCCATGCCACACCCACTCTCCCCAGCCCACTCCGTGGAATCAGGATGTAAAACTCTCAGCAATATGCATGATAAAATGCTCCCTATTTCTCCACGACATGCACAGTAACACATTCCCTGCCATGATAATAAAGAACTACCCTCTGAAACTGTAAGCAAGCCCCCAATTAAATCCTTTCATTTATAAATGTTGCCTGATCATGGTCTCTCTTCACAGCGATAGAACTGAGACATTGTTGTTTTCATAAAAACTGCCAGGGTCTTGTACTTGCTAAGCAAGAACTTGTACCACTGAGCCATACCTCTAGCCTTGTTTTCAAGGCTAATACAAATAGCAGGAACTCAGGCAGGATAGGGACCTGGAAGTAGAAACTAAAGCAGAGACCACAGAGGAAAACTCTACTTACTGGCTTGCCTCCCGTGCTCGCTGAGTCTGTTTTCTAATACTATCCAGGACTGCCTTCCCAGGAGCAGCCCCAGGGGTAGTACTGCCCATAGTAGGCTGGGCTCTTCCACATCAATCATCAATCAAGAAAATGTCCCATAGGCTTGCCCACAGGCCAATTTGATAGGGGTATTTTTCTCAATTGTGTTTCCTCTACCCAGATGACTCTAGTTTGTATCAAGTTGGCAAAATAACTAACCAACTATTATCATAAATTTTTCTTCTAAATATATCACAAAATCCATAATTTATTGTTACTAAATCCAGTCTGAAATAAACAACTATATCCTTTTCCTTATTTTTTGGTACTGAGATTAAACCTATGACTTCAATTGTACTAGGGAAGTATTCTACTTTTTTTTTTTTAACTTTTTATTGTTCAGGCTAGCCTGAAACTTGCAGCATCAGTCTTCCCTAGTATCTGGGAACCAGGCTCTCAGGCCTGGTTTCAGAGAAGAAAAGATATCTTTATGTGAACTCTTCTAGGCTTGCCTTTTTTTAAAGTTCTGTTAGAAGAGGCCTAGAGAGTACCCTTTATCATAGGTCCAACTTAGCCTTGCTAATAAGCTCTCAGCTGAAAGTTAGGCCCAGAATTAAGTGACATCTTTTTACTCTGGTGGCTTAGAACTGGAACATCTGTGTAATGTAACTGCTACATTTATGCTTCCCAAGTAGTGGCTTACTATATGATTTTTTTTTTTTACAACACTTGAGAACCTCATTCAATGCTTAGCATTTAGTTTAGGAGAGACAGCCTTCTAAAACTTGTAAGTTCTCTTGGGACAGGGCTCCTCCTCTCCTTGGATTTCTTCTTTCAGGAAAGTACATCAAAGCACCAAGCTTGGACAATCATTAAACTTAGGTAATTTGTTTCTGCTCTTTCAGGGATCACAGTTCTGTACTATTTATTGTCTAATTCCAAGACAATTTCATGTATTTTGTTTGCCTGGAATTTTTAGGGTTGTTGTTTTTTGTTTTTTAACTCTTTAGGGACCCATCACCTAGCTCCCAAATAATCACATGGAGACTTATTCTTACTTATGAATGCTGGCCTTAACTTGACTTGTTTCTAGCCAGCTTTTCTTAAATTATCCCATCTACCTTTTGCCTCTGGGTTTTTTACCTTTCCCTATTCTATATACTTTCTTTCCTTCTTACTCCAAGGCTGGCTGTGTGGCTGGCCCCTGGTATCCTCCTCTCCTCTTTTCCTTTTCTTGCTCCTCCCTCTTCTCTCTTCTCTTGAGCCTAGATTTCTCCTATTCATTCTCTTTGCCTGGCAGCCCTGCCTATCTTTTCTACTGCCTAGCTACTGGCTGTTCAGCTCTTTATTAGACCAATCAGGTGTTTTAGAAAGGCAAAGTAACACAGCTTTACAGAGTTAAATTCAACATAAAAGAACACAACACATCTTTGCATCGTTAAACAAATATTCCACAGCATAAATGAATGTAACATATCTTAAGCTAATATTCCACAATAAAGTAGTCTCAAATAAGTTATACCACCATAACTGGACTAATTTAAATTTTTGTAAATACAGAAGTCTGAGGTGACAAAAATACATTATAGTTTAGCAATTGGTGAGAGAGCCTAGGGAAGCTCCCTCTCTAATCTGTACACTGTATAATATGTGACTACATAATTGGCAAACTAATCCATGACAAGATGGCTCAAGGAAATAACCATCTTTGTTGTTGAGACCTGCAGAATAAAAGGCATCTCCTAACTTGGTAAGTAGAATCAGATGTACTCCATCTGCCCTGTTCTGCCTGCTCTCCCCAGGCCTGTCCACCTCCCATGAAGTCATCTACCAGTCTGGGAACACCCATCATTATATAAGCCATTACTAAATCAGCTTTCCAGCAAGACAGAATCTGGTGAAGTCTTCCATCTTCTCCGCCAGCCAACTCTTCAGATAAAGTTGCCTGCCTTACTTCAACAATTTATCTCTCAACTTTAGCTCATAATGCAACAAGCAGTCAGATCAAGGTAAATGAAACAAGTCATTATAATGAAAGAGTGAAAATACATAAGAAACAGGGGTAGGAACACACATACACATGAAAAAATAATCAGCATCACAGTTTGTGATTTTATTACTACTCTTCTGGGTGTGTGCACACATGAGCAACATGATGCAGAGTGCACCTGTGTGAGTGCACAAGTGCATGTAAAAAGGACAAATGTCTCTTCCCCTATAGATCTCCACCTTTCTAATATTTATTTTTATTTTATGAACATAACTGCATCAGATATGCACTCATGTACATAAAATAAACCTTGGGCTGGAGAGATGGCTCAGAGGTTAAGAGCACAGACTCCTCTTCCAGAGGTTCGGAGTTCAATTCCCAGCAACCACACAAAATAAACCTTATGAAAGAAGTCAAAACAGGCATCATATCCTCTGGAACTGGAGTTACAGACAGCTATGAGCCATCAGTGCTGAGAACAAATCCAAATCCTCTGCAAAAGCAGGTGCTCTTAATCACTTAGCCATCTCTGCAGCCCCAATAAGTTTTTAAAATAAAATGAAAATGTTTGATTTACAGTTAACAGCATAAGAATATTTATATAGCTGGGTGGTGGTAGCACACACTTTAATCCCAGCACTAGGGAGGCAGAGGCAGGAGGACCTCTGTGAGTTGGAGGCCAGCCTGGTCTACAAGAGCTAGTTCCAGGACAGGCTCCAAAGCTCGAAATCTTGTCTCGGAAAAACAAACAAACAAAAAAGAATTTTTATATAAATAGGTTATTTTCACTTATTCCAAGTAGGTTTTTCTAAAAGTGAAGTTTGCTAAATAACTGAAAATATTCTATGAAAACTCCTAGTTTTTCAGATTCTGTAGTAAAGTTATAAAAGATCTAGCATTCAGACATGTCCAACCTGAGACTCACACACATCAAAGAAACCCAAGCCAAGCAAACCAACAGAACCAGAATTTATTGCCTCACAGGATACTGAGGCGAAGCACTGAAACAAAGAATGAAGACACCAGGCCCTCGAAGGCTCGGTGCCACAAGATGCAGTCCTTCATCTCATGCTACTCGGTACTTGCCTGGCCTCACTCTCTCCCTGTGCAGCTAGACGCCGCCTATCTCTGATGGAGCAAGAATGGAGATGCAGGCAGCTAGAGGCAGTCCCAACTTCACAAACCCAAAAGAAAACTGATAGCTGTTCTTATCATTTGTGTTATCAATACAGTGAGAAGGTGAAGGGGAAAACATCTATCTATATACACATAGATATATAGATAAATATCAAATGTCAGTACCTTATACCAATCTGCACAGGAGGAACAAGTAGAAAACTGTGCTAGCCTGGTAGACATAGTCTACCCTTCAGACACTTAAAAAAAAAAAAAAGAAGTGAAAATGCTTACTGAATATAAAAATCCAATGGTTTGGCCACTATATATGCTGACTTATTTTTCTAATTTTCTTTTTTAAAAACTTTGTGTGTACGTATGTTTTTGTAAGTGTTGTGCCTCCATGTATGTGGTGTATATTATATACATATCTGGAACCCACAGAGGCAAGATGATGTCAGTTGGAACTGGAGTTACAGATAGTTGTGAGCCACCATGTGGGTGCTGGAATCAAACCCAAGTCCTCTGTAAAAGCAGCAAGGACTCTTTTTTTTTTTTTTGGTTTTTCGAGACAGGGTTTCTCTGTGGTTTTGGAGCCTGTCCTGGAACTAGCTCTTGTAGACCAGGCTGGTCTCGAACTCACAGAGATCCGCCTGCCTCTGCCTCCCGAGTGCTGGGATTAAAGGCGTGCGCCACCACCGCCCGGCAGCAGCAAGGACTCTTAACCACTGAACCATCTCTCCAGTCCCATATTGATTTACTTTGATGTCATAAATTAAATGCAAAGACTTCAAAAAATGTAAAACTCCAGCAAATATCCTATTCATTTTACTAATATAATTAAGTATTGTAAGATAATTTCTACATGCTTAAAAAAAATCTGGTTTAAGGATAAAATCTAGGCATTAACAACAATTCTACTAAATGTAAAAGTAAGGATATCTAACCCTGTCACAAAAGTCACTGAAAAAGTCCTACCATGGGGAAACAAGGAAAAGATGCATAAAATCAATAAGGTAGTTTAGTAATCTCATATTTCAATATCTTTAATAATGGTCCAAATTTAAAAGTATGGTATAGATTCAAACTATTGTTGATCACCACTGGCAGCAACTAACATCCATAAAGCATTCAAGGATCTAAGTATCTGAAGAGAAATGGTTGTTCTTTAAAAAAAAAAAAAAAAAAAAGAATTTTTTTAAGTGAAAAAAAATCTAAAGTTACCCACATATCTAGGTTTTAAATTACTTTGTTTCAAAATAAATCATTTCAAAACAATTAAGTATTATATAAAAGCTGGCAACCTCAAATTCTTGGCTGGTCTACTGATGCACTTAGTTACTTGCTTTTTTTTAGATTATTTATTTAGTATACAGTGGGGGGTTTTGCTGTATATATGTCTGTTGAAGCTAAGATCCTCTGAAACTGGAGTTACAGGCAGTTATGAGCTGCCATATGGGTGCTGGAAATTAAACCTGGGTCCTTTGGAAGAGCACTTAACCACTGAGCCATCTCTCCACTCCCCTAACATTGTCTTTCAAGGACAATCTAGGGCAACAAAATATTCTATTTTTAATAAGCAGCATATTATGGTCATTTATGATAAAGAATTAAATACAAGGTGAAGTTTATTATTTATTAACACCAAGCTATGTTGAGTTCTGAAAATTGGAGTCAACAAAAATGAAGCATTGTAGAACACATATGAGTCAAGATTCTTGGCTTGTAATAGCCAAGACATACAGAGCATTCTTCTAAGTACTTCACCATTTATAAATCAATCTTACAATTCTACAAAGCAAATAACAGTCCCCTTGTTTTACAAAAAGGGAAAGTGAGGCAGATAGAAATAACTTTCTCAAGTCATAAACTTAACTAAAAATAATTTAAAGACACAGGTTTAAATCATATAAGAAATTACATGGGGCCATGTAATTTGAGGCCATGTCTTGTCTATAAGCACGATTTCCAGGACAGACAGTCAGGGCTACACAAAGGAAAAAGGAAGTGAAAGGAAAGGGAAAAGGGAAAGGAAAAGGAGAGAAAAAAAAGGAAAGGAGAGGAGAGAGGGGAGGAGAGGGGAGAGGAGGGGAGGGGAGGGGAAAGGGGGAAAGGGAAGGTAAGGGAAAGAAAGGAAGGGAAGGGAAGGGAAGGAAAGGGAAAGGGAAAGGGAAGGGAAGAAAAGGAAAGGAAAGGAAATTAAGTGGAACCAGTACATGCACAGCCAATTCAAAAGCAAAAGACCAGCAGAGGGCTAGGTTCAGTAACAGGGTTTAATCCCCTGCATATTGTAACTGAGTAACTGGGGTTTATTTTTCATTTTATTTTTTAGATTTACTTTATGGTATAAGTATTTTGCCTGTGTGTATGTATGTGTATCCTGTGTAACCCTGGTGCCTACAGAGATCAGAAGGCACTGGCCCCCTGGAACTGGAGTCATGGATGGCTGTGAGCTGCCATGTGGGTGCTAGGAACCCAAATCCAGGTCTTCTACAAGAACAAATGTTCTTAATCACTGAACCTTCTTCTCTCTAGCCACACTGAATTTTTTAAAGGCCATTGTCAAAGCACTACATATAGAAAAGGCTGAAAAATACAGATGAAGGGAAACTAATGCAATGACCAGGTCCAGATCATAGGAAAGACAGCAAATTGTATTTGAAAATCAGACGCCTTCCCCTCCCCCAAAAAATTGACTTATATCTTAAGTAAAGCAAAGCACGTGTAACTTTTGAGCACACTCTGGAGAAAACAGTTGAAAACCTCTTACTCCTAAATAGTATGCTTGAAATACAGCAAACAACTAAACACAACCTTCCATCTTATTTATAGAAAAATAGCATCATGCTTAATATGTTTTTTAGGACAAGGGCATTTTATAGCACTTTTACAATATGGGTCAATCTAAGTATACTCGGGCTTATCTCTGAAAAATACTTTGAGATAATTTAAGTGTTTCCTTATATTTGTGACACTTTTGAACATAAAACTGACACACTTCTGCACTTTCCACTCAAGCTAGCAATAAAAACAAACTTTGACAGTGATTATAAAAGTTTAGTTGTTCACCAAAAAACAATTATGGCTATAAAATCAAATTTAGAAATGGAACTGTAATCACTTCAATACACACACACACACACACACACACACACACACAAATCAGTTAGTATCGATTTCCCACTACTAAAGCAAGCTCATTTTCTAACCATTTTTACTCCTAAAATATTCAGTGAGAATAGGCAAAGGGCCGTCCCTCAGAACCGAACTGTTACTGGTCTTGCTTTGGTATCTTCCAGTCTGTTTAATTAGGAGACAGTGTACAGTGTCTGGCATGAACATGATACTTGTGCTTACTACTGAGCTAAGTATATTCCTTTAGCTCTAGCAAATTGATCTGCATTGAGCTTCTTGAGTTAACCCTTAGTCACCATAAGGCTTCATCCAGGCTCAGAAAAGAGAAAAGGCACTTCAGTCCCTCAAAGGCTACCACCATTATAAATCTACAATTTACTGCCCACCCAAAGAAAATAAGATTTCTACCAAAGCTATACATATTTTTAAGAATATATTTTTATTTAATTTATTTAAATTTAGTTTATATTTATTATTATATTATCATTAATAACTATATTATTAATTTATAATTAATTTTATTTAAATTTTTTTAACCAAATACTAGTGCATACTATTCTGAAAGGTCCTTGCTATGTGGAGCATTACTCCCAGGAGGTACAAGCAAGATCTCATCTTGATTTCTTGGCTGCATTTTACTGATGTAATCACAACATTAAGCTTTGAAATAGAATCCTGGGATAGATCATTCCCTTCAAAGTGTCTATCATTACTCCTTAGTGAGTCAGCTTTTGCACTATTGCCAATGTGCTTCTATTGGATTTAGTATGAAAACTTATTTTTGTAGAGTAGAAACAGTGACATTTCAAAATTCCCTCAATTATCAAGCAGGGAATACAGAGACATATCAAAGTGAGCCACTCAAATGTTTGAGTAAAACACAACCTCCTCACATATACAAATAAAAAATTTGAGGGGAAAAAAGACAAGTAAGCAATACAGAGAGAAGATTACTGTGTACGCCAGTGTCCAAAACTGTCCTGCAAAACTTCCTGATAATTTTCATGAGTAGAATTTATGCAAAGCACATTTAAATTTGTATAACCCTGAAGACAGAAAAGTCATATTAACTTTCTCATATCAGGCAAGAATATCACTGAAGCGGGGGAAGTCTACGCCCCTGTACCTTTTAAGAGAATACTATTAATTTTAAAGGGGGAAAAAAAAGAAAAATAAAAGCAATCCTTAGAGAAAGTAAAATAAAATAAATACTGAGCCAGCCATGGTGGTACACACCTTGATCTCTGAGTAAGCAGCCAGTGTGGTCTACAAAGCAAGTCCAGGACAGCCAGGACTACATAGAAAATCCTACCTCAAAAAACAAAAATAGGCTGGGCGGTGGCACGCGCCTTTAATCCCAGCACTTGGGAGGCAGAGGCAGGCGGATCTCTGTGAGTTCGAGGTCAGCCTGGTTTACAAGAGCTAGTTCCAGGACAGGCTCCAAAGCTACAGAGAAACCCTGTCTCGAAAAACAAACAAACAAACAAACAAACAAACAAATAAATGTAAAAATACTGCCCGGTGATGGTGGCACATGCCTTTAATCCCAGCACTTCGGAGGCAGAGGCAGGGGGATCTCTGTGAGTTCAAGACCAGCCTGGTCTACAGAGCTAGTTCCAGGACAGGCTCCAAAGCCACAGAGAAACCCTGTCTCGAAAAACAAAACAAAACAAAACAAAACAAAAAAAGTAAAAATACTGAGATGGGCAGATATATGGATGGATGAATGAACTGACACATGGACAGGCAGGAAGAAGGAAACCAATTCCAGAGAACAAATTGAGACATCTCCTTATTCTGTTTTTTGTTGTTGTTTTTTGTTTGTTTGTTTTTCGAGACAGGGTTTCTCTGTGGTTTTGGAGCCTGTCCTGGAACTAGCTCTGTAGACCAGGCTGGTCTCGAACTCACAGAGATCCGCCTGCCTCTGCCTCGAGTGCTGAGATTAAAGGCGTGCGCCACCACCGCCCGGCCATCTCCTTATTCTGAATACAGTAATAAATCATTAATGTTTTGGGTATAAATGAAAAAATGCAGATAAATATTTGCATGTACTGTTCTCTTTAGACACTAAATTTTTCCTATAAATTTTAAAAACTAGTGTCAGGCATGGTAGCATATACCTTTAATCCCAACACTCAAGAAACAAAGGGCAGATGGATCTCTTTAAGTTCGATGCCAACCTGGTCTACAGAGTGAATTCCAGGACCACCAGGACTGTCACACAGAAAAACCCTGTCTCAAAAAACCAGAAATAAATAAATTATATACAACTAGTATTTTATGTGTATATGCCTGTGTGTACATCTATGTACCACATATGACTGATGCTCTTAGAGACCTGTTAGATCTCCTGAAACTAGTTACAGATGATAGCATCCTCTTACCACTGAGCCATCTCTCCAACCCCAGTAGTTTGTTTCTTTGTTGTTCTGGTTTTTGGTTTTTTGGTTGTTGTTGTTTTGTTTGGTTGGTTTTGGTTTTGGGGGGTGTTGTTGTTTTTCAAGACAGAGTTTTGCTGTAGCTTTGGAGCCTGTCCTGGAACTAGCAACTAGCTCTTAAGACCAGGCTGGCCTCAAACTCACAGAGATCCGCCTGCCTCTGTCTCCCAAGTGCTGGGATTAAAGGCTTGCACCACAACAACCCAGCTCATGTAAACAGTTTATTCTCACTTATTCTTTTTTTTAACTTTTTATTTTGAAGCAATTACTCTCACAGAAGTTGCAAAAATAACACAAAATGTCCCTTGTACCTTTTTCCCAGCTTTCCCAATGGCAACACCTATACGTGGTGGCACAAACTATCTTCAAGGTTCCAGAATTTCCTTCCTTTTCTTTTTTTCTTTTTGTTTGTTTTTATTGAGCTATATATTTTTCTCTTTTCTCCTCCCTTCCTCCCTTTCTAAGTGAATTTTTCTAGAAATGAAATTTGCTAAACAGCTGACAATATTCTACAAAATTACTAGCCTTTTCAGATTCTGTATTAAAGCTACAAAAGGTCTAGAATCCAGATATGTTCATCCTGAGGCTCACACGTGTCCCAGACAGTTTCGAGTATTCCAAAACATTTATAGATGTCATTCCATGTCACAACATCAGAAAGTTAGAATGGTTTGGTATTGTGTTCACATATGTGGAGGCCAGAGGTCAGCATCAGATGTCTTCCTCAATTACTCTCCATGTTATCTCCTGAGACTGACCCCCTCACTGACCCCAGAACCCAATGATTCCACTAGACTTGCTGGCCAGTAAGGTCCCTTGCCTTGCTCAGCACTGGAATGACAGACGCATACCACACCTAGATTTTATTTGAGTGATAGGGACCCAAAAGTCAGGCTTGTGTAAGTTCTATCGAGCACTCTTCCAACTGGCCCATCTCCTCAGTGTCAGGCACTTTACTCTTTTAACTCTTTTCAGAACTCTGTCCTGAAAAACCAAAAAAAAAAAAAAAAAAACTAAAAATATTAATATGATTTTCCCAGAGTCCTGAGGCTCCTCTCCCAATTCTGACTCAAATAATTAAAACTTTTTTTTTTCATTAAAAAGCATTCAAAGCCAAGGTGGAGGCGATGGAGATGGTGGAAGTGGTGGTATTGGTGGTGATGGTGGTGGCATCAGCATCAGCAGTATCAGGTGGCGCACACCTTTGGTCCCAGCACTCAAAAGGCAGAGGCAGATGGATCTCTGTGAGTTCGAGGCCAGTCTGGTCTACAGAGTTGAGTTCCAGGATAGCCAGTACTATACAGAGAAACTATTTCAAAAAACAAACAAACAAACAAAGACAAAAAAAAAAAAGCCTTCAAGAGGCCGGAGAGATGGCTCAGTGGTTAAGAGACTGCCAAACTGCCTGCTCTTGCAAAGGACCTAAATTCAGTTCCCAGCATCCACAGGGTGGTTCACAACCACCTATAACTCTAATTCTAGGGGATTCAATGCCTTCTCCTGGCCTCCATGGGCACCAAACAGGCACATGGTGCACACACATACATTCAGGCAAAACACTGGTATACATATAATGAACCTAAAACAAACTAAAAAAAGAAAAGAAAAACTTAAAGTTATTTTAGAACCTTAGATTTACCTAAAAATCCTCAAGCACTTTCATTCAATTTGATGGTAAAGCAAAATGGTTAAGAGCTCAGACTCAAGTCTGTGTTCTTCTTTGTGACACCTGGAGTCACCAATCTAATCCTGCCCTGATCTCTGCTGAAAGGGAACCAAGCCTTAGGTTAGGATGTATAGTAAGAGAACGGGTTTCAGCCTTGCAGGATGGTGCCTTTGAGAAACAAGCCTGAGCTTGAAGCCTGAGCCCCCACTAAGTCCAGGGTGCTCCACAGTGACTGTGTGGGTCCTGAAGAACAGGGAACAGAGCAATTCAGGAGTAGACAGCTGAGACCAACCAGGATTCTAAGTCAGCATTGCTCTGTCTCCAGATGTAGAAAATGGAGATGACACTCACCATCCAGGCCACTGGACTTCACCAGGCACAGGGCTCAACAGCAACGCAACCTAACTAAGCCAATTATCCCATTTTCCCCTATTTCCTCCTCGGTAAAATTAGAATAATTGTAACTACCTCTACATACACACATATGTGCATACTCACATGCTAAAACACAAGCACAGATCCATCCTGAAATCACAGACACTCATGAGAAAGAAGCAAGCCTAGGAGTTCAGTCCTAGACAATCAAAAGAATAAATAAATGTTAATCACTTACACAGTGCTTGGTATGCTTAAGTAAACCTCACTAGGTATTACACTAAAATAAAAGAATGATAATAATTATTAGCTGTGTGGCCTTGGACAATCATTTCACTGTAAACTACAATCCTGCTCTGTTAAGTATAGTCAATGGCCCAAATAAAAACCTATCTAGAAATACTATGAGAATCCTAATCCAAATAAAGTATATGGTTTGCCCAAATAAATAGTAATGCGAAGGCATAGCCAAGGGAAAAAAATGGTAGTCTTGATAGTCCCTAAAATTTTATTCTCAGGACTGAAGATAAAACCTAATAGGAGACTGCTTACTTGCCATGGCCAAAGTTGCTGGCTTAATCCCTAGCACCAAATAAAAGGGGAAACACATGCTCTCTTGCTTGGCAATACAGCCTAGTAGCAGTAGTACTGTAACCCCAAAATAGCAAGCATGCATAGCATGAATAAGGCCATGAGTAAGGCCCTGTAATCCAAGCTACTCACGAGGATGAAGCAAAACTGCTTGAGCCTACGAATTCAAAGACCAACCTGGAACATGTCTCTAATCCCAGAGAGGTGGAGGCAGGAAGATTAGAAATTCAAGATCATTCTCTGCCACACAGAGAGAGCTCTAGGCCAAACCTGAGTTACATGAGACTCTTTATCTCAAAGATGGATGGATGGATACATGGGATGGAATGGATGGGATGCAGATGGCTTTAAGCACATACTACATTTAAAGGAGAGAGAGCAAAGCTTTTAATTGAAGTGTAGCAGCTCACACAAAAGTGCTCATAGCCAAAGCCCAGTGTGGTGTCACCTGCCTTGAATCCCAGCACTTGACAGGCAGAGCCATGAGTTCAAGGTCAGCCTGGTCTGAGTGTCAGGATAGCCAAGGCTACACAGAGAAAACTTGTCTCAAAAAAACAAAAAGTGACACACAAGTATCACTCAATGATTCTTAAAAACCCAACACAAATAAATAAATAAATAAATAAATAAATAAATAAAAACAATTAATATTAAAAAAACTCAACACAGCCATAACATCAACAACTCAGATCATAACTCAGAATATTTCCAGCACACCTCTCTTTTGTCCTCAAAGCCAAAGATGATTGTTCTAACTTCTGGTCCATCTTTCAATTCTGTCTGACTGATTCTTTTTGTTTGTTTGTTACTATTGTTTGCTTTTTGTTTTTAATTAATTTATTTTATGTATGTGTTAAGTGTTTTACCTGTGTATATATGTACCACATGCATGCCTAGTGTCCATGGAGGGCAGAAGACAGCATCAGATCACCCGGAACTGGAGTTTTATGGATGGTTAGGAAAGACCACAGGGGAATTGGGAACTGAATCAGGGTCTTCAACAAGAGCAACAAGTGCTCTAAAATGCTGAGCCAGTGTTCCAGCCCTCTATTTTTTAAACTTTATAGTAATGCAGTCACACAAGTATGTTCTTTCATATATGCTTTAATTATCTTTCTTGCAAGGAAAATATATTCAAGTCAGATGTAATAAAAAAAAAAAGTCCTATCAACACTATCAAGAATCATATTCATCAAATCACCCCAGGAGGCAGGCAGATCTCTGACTTCAAGGCCAGTGATTTGGGGGAGGGAGGGAGAGAGAACACAACACAAACTTAAGCTATAAATCATTCTCAAAGTAAACTTCTCAAACATAAAATTTGAAGTATCATTGTATTTAAAGGTAAATACTGGACAGTGTGACTAAATGACCCTGCTTGATGATATCAAAAGAACCTTCACTATGGGTTTCGTTGGTGGTGTAATCTTCCAGCTATTAAAGGCTTTCAAAATGCCTCTGATGAAAATCAACACCAATTCAGAGGTAATATCAATTCTGGGAAGATCCAAGTACCTCTGATTGAAGGTAAGCTTTGCAGAGTGTAGGGGACTGTCTTCCACCATCAACTGCTATCTGATGCAGCTTCAGGGCAAAGAAGATCCCTGGAACTCCATCATCAGTGGTGTGCTGGCTGCACTAAGTGGACTACTGACCATAGTGGGCTCCACAATAATGGGGAACATTCTGTTGGCCCTCATCAAGGGTGTCACAATATTACTTGGCAGTTCCACAATGCACCCCTATTCCTGGAAGACCCCAGCCAACTAACCCCTAAAGAAGGAGCTCCGGCCCCAGGTTATCCCAACTACCAGCAATACCTCTGAGGAAGCCAGTGCCTGCCCCCACCACCATGGGAGCTACTCCACAGTTCGTTCCCAGATGAGCTAACTCCAAAGGAAGACTGGCTCCCACATAGCCCTTTGACAATCCAGGGAGGGCCTCTCAGACTCCACTCCACTGAGGTGGGGCACACCAGTGACCTTGTCATATGATCACCTTTTTTGTCTCTCAGGGTACCCAGCTTCACACATGTAACAAGTTCACCCCAGATCCTTCCTGTGGCACCCTGATAAGTATTTAAAGTCAGTTCAATAAATAAATACATATACCATAGGAAACAATTTGCTCCTCCTCTCCACTCAGATTTCTTGTATTTTTTTTAACTCTTAGTAGGAGAAAATAATGACATTTAGGGCTAGCAAGACAGTCCAATGGTTAAGCGCCCTTGCTGCTCTTCCAGAGAAATCAGTGGTTCAGTTCCCAGCACTCACATGGCAGTTCACAAGAGTCTGTAACTCAGGGTGTTGGATTTCCAACCTGACCGCTCAAGAAATAAGGTACATATGTGGTGCATATGTACATATAGAAAACCTCACACATTAAAAATAAATTAATGAATAAAGGAATGAATACACAGATAGAGACAGGTAGGTAGGCAGACTGATAGATATGTAGAGCGATCGATCTTTGATGCACACATATGCTAGAGAGACTGCACTCTGGTTGTCAGGCTTGGTGGTAAACATCCTCATCCACTGAGTCATTTTACCAGACATGCATTTATTTTACTTTACTTAATATTGTGTGTATATGATGTGTGTCATGCATGCCACAGTGTACATATGGAGGTCAGAGGATAATTTTTAGGAGTCAGTTCTCTTTCTACCCTGGGTTCCAAGTATCAAACTTGGATCATCAGACTTGCATAGCTTTCTCTGCTGCACCATCTCACAGGCCCTCCAACAGTGGTTCTCAATTTATGGTTGAGACCCTCACAGGTCATGTAGCAGATATCCTGCAGATCAGATATTTACAATTATAACAGTAGCAAAATTACAGATACGGAGTAGCAATGAAATACATTATTTTATGGTTAAGGTCACCACAAAATGAGGAACTGTGTATTAAGGAGTCACAGCATTAGAAAGATTGAGAATCACTGCTCTACAACAAAAATCTATAAATAACCAAATGGTTCTACTTTATACTATAATAAGTTCCTACTACTCATCTATATAACGGCTTCACATTAAAAGTCTATAATCATTAGCCCAGCATGGTGACACACACCTGTAATCCAATCCCAGCACTGGGAAGGCAGAGAGCAGGTGAATCTCTGTAAATTTGAAGTCAGTCTGGTCTAGGCAGTAAGTTCCAGAACAGTCAGGGCTATGTAGAGACTATGTCTCAAACAAAACAAAAATGTATAATCGACACTGCCCAACAAGGCTGTCATTAGCCACATGACTATTTAAAATTATTTAAATTGGTCTGGAGAGATGGCTCAGAGGTTAAAAGCATATATTGCTCTTCCTGAGGACCAATATTAAAGCTAGTTCTTTTGTTGAACTAGTCAAACTTTAAGTGCCTGATAGGTACTACACAGCAAAGATATCAAATATCTCCATCACCATGGGAAGTTCAACTGAACAGCACGTGTGGTACATATTCATCACCGATTCGACCCTTAGCCTCTCAGCCTACTCTGCTAAAATTTACCAAAGAAAATGATAACCAGTGGCTAGTTATAGTTCACAAATGCAATGATTATACTTCATTGGCTCTCATTCTTTTTTTTTTCCCCCTCGGTTTTTCGAGACAGGGTTTCTCTGTAGCTTTGGAGCCTGTCCTGGAACTAGCTCTTGTACACTAGGCTAACCTCGAACTCACAGAGATCTGCCTGTCTCTGCCTCCCAAGTGCTGAGATTAAAGATGTACACCACTACTGCCCTCATCTTTCTTGTTATCTCTCAAACTCCTTAATTTTCCCTCCTTTGGAAATCCTCTCTTTGGTTTCCACTGTACATCATTAATCTAACATTAAGTATTAGTTAGCTCTATTTTCTCTTGTCCAGTAAATCAGTTCTTTCAAATTCAAGCTTTTATTCATATTAGGTCTACCTTTCTTCTCACTGCAAGATCTCTGTAACCAAGCTCCTGTAGGCCATTTTTTCTTGGATATATTTTAGCCTCTGTATTAAACATATAAAGGGTTCCAGTTCAGTCCTTTACCAAAACTCCCTACCCTTTCCAATTAACATACTTCTATTTATTCTTGCAGGCCCAAAGTATACCAACTTCAAATTTCTCTTGCCTACATTCAACTAATCAACAGATGTATACTTCCTGTAAGGGTCTAACTGGCCAGCCATTTGCCACAGTCTCACTTCAGCTGCTGTTTCTGAGTATAGTACAGAATAACTGTTGCCAATCTCTCCACAGCCTCACTCAGGCACATTACTACCCAACACCTCTCCCTGAAGTTGCCTTTCATTTCAAAAACCTAAAAGGACTCAATAGAGATAGTAAAAGAAAATTCCAACATTTTAATAATTTGAGTCTAACAATTTATGGAATATATTTTGCAAGCTTATCTTTGCCTCCACTATCTTCTATTTTGTGCTAGTAGAACTACAACTCAGAGTATCTGCTTGCCTCTGCCTCCCGAGAACTGGGACTAAAGGCATGTGCCACCACCACCACCTGGCATGAGCCATGTGCTTCTAATCCTAACACTTAAGGGGTATAGGCAGGAGAATCTCAAGTACAAGGCCAGCCTGGGCTGCAGAGTGAGATCCAGTCTCAAAATAAAAAGCAATAAACAGGCTGGGGATACATCTCAGGGGCAGAGTGCTTGCCAAGATGAATAAGGCTCTGTGTTCAATTCCCAGGCCAAAAACTAAGAGGAGGAGGGCTGGAGAGATGGCTCAGCGGTTAAGAGCATTGCCTGCTCTTCCAAAGGTCCTGAGTTCAATTCCCAGCAACCACATGGTGGGTCACAACCATCTGTAATGAGGTCTGGTGCCCTCTTCTGGCCTGCGGGCATACACACAGACAGAACATTGTATACATAATAAATAAATAAATTAATTAAAAAAAAAAACTAAGAGGAGGAGGAGTCATCACTATCACAATCTAACAAAGCGTTTTTAAAATGGTATAGACCAGGCCCTTCCAAACAGAGAGAGTTAAAACAACAGGTTACTTGTGGTACTTTGCAAGCAAAGGAAGGCAAAAGCATATTGCTTCACTCAGTCTCCAAAAGCTGAACTCTAAGAAGAACAAGGATGTATTACAACAAAACTGCTTTCCACAAACCATTCCACACTGGATCAGTTCTCCCAAGAGAAGCAGACTGTTTATACTGGTTCCTGTCATACAATTTGTCTTTTTTAATTCAATTAGTCAACAATCACAAAAAGTATAAAGTTGATGATTTAGGTGTATATTACCCTTATTATATTACAAATAAGACTATCTCTGGATGCATTAATCCCGTCACTCAAGAGACAGACACAGGGAGATCTTTGTGAGTTCAAGGCCAGTCTGGTCTACAAAGCAAGTTCCAGGACAGCCAGGACTGTTACACAGACAAACCCTGTGTCGAAAAGGAAAAAGAAAAGAAAGAAAAAAAAAAACAAAACAAGACTCTCAATTGTATGGGGCACTTTATAAATCAACTAAACAGAACTACTTGTAAAACTGGAGAAACGGGGGGCTGGAGAGATGGCTCAGAGGTTAAGAGCACTGCCTGCTCTTCCAAAGGTCCTGAGTTCAATTCCCAGCAACCACATGGTGGCTCACAACCATCTGTAATGAGGTCTGGTGCCCTCTTCTGGCCTGCAGGCATNCTAAGTTTTGCCACAAAGGCCATCTTATTTAAACTAGCAACACAATAAGAAGCCTGGAACAGACTCTAGGGAAGTTTCCCACATTAAAATCAGCATTATCATCATAAGCTTAATACACTGATAAGGCCAACTGAAATTTATTTCATTTTCAAGTGAGCTTACAAAAAAAAAAACTCCTCTTTCAAAATACAGATGAGTTTCACTATTTTCAGAAAAATTAGAAGTTAGTCCTTGCTTCAGGTAGCTTTTAAAAAATATTTATTTGAGGGGCTGGTGAGATAGCTCAGAGGTTAAGAGCATTGCCTGCTCTACCAAAGATCCTGAGTTCAATTCCCAGCAACCACATGGTGGCTCACAACCATCTGTAATGAGGTCTGGTGCCCTCTTCTGGCCTGCAGGCATACACACCGACAGAATATTGTATACATAGTAAATAAATAAATATTAAAAAAATCTAACTTTATAAAAAAAAAAAAAAAACTGGAGAAACGCTCACTGAGAGGCAGTAGCAAGTGAATCTCTGTGAGTTTGAGCCCAGACTGGGCTACACAACAGTTCTTCCAGTCTAGTCAGTCACGTGGTGAAACCGGATCTCAAAAAAAGAGAAAAAAACAATATTCCATCTTAGAAATCTTAAACACTGACAGCCAAAGCAAAACACAGTAAACCTCAAAAGGAACTCAAGGATGCTCCACTGGGTGAAAGAAAAAGGGATTTAAGCTTCATCTCTAACTCTCATCCTTGTTCATATTGTGTCCTACATTTCATAAAACACAAACAAACATATAGTTTATAAATTAAACACCAAGGTATTGAAGATTAATGTTCAAATTTTCCACTGATGGGGCAAGCAACCAAAAAGCCAAAGGCCTAAAGTATTGCTTGCGATTGAACTCATGTTTACCCCTCCACAGAGTTAAACTATAGAGGTTTAAGTCTTGGTGCTGAAAAAAAGAACAGAGAAACTAATACTCTTTAATCTCACAATTATAAGATATAGATGGCAAATTGCTAGTTGAATATATGAAAATAGGTTCCAACATGTTGATGGAAATTAAGACATCCATCCTATCAATATGATATTCATTATATCCAAATTTTAAAACACCTCCATTTTAAGGGATGGAGGTTCTAAGCATTGTTCAAGGCTCATTATTCAACAGCCAGGAAAGAAACAAAAACAAGAAACACACCCTTTGACCTGAAAAGCAAACTTAAAAGAATAAGAAAATAGCATAAATGCAGAAAATGTCCAGACAAGTTCATCACAGAACTGTTTTAAAAAATTAAGGCAATGTAAATTAACAAAAAACTGCTATAAACTATGATTAAAGAATACTAAATCTCCATTATAAAAATATTAATTTCACATGGAAAGCTTTTCTTGTAAGTATTCTAATAGATAATGCATAATCAAAGAGTTATAATTCAAATTGGACAGACCATCTCTACTTTTATGTATTCTCCTGGAATGGTTCAACTGGTTTGTCATTGGGTTGGTTACCTGGGTTTGGTTGTGTGTTTTGTTTGTTTACTTTTTCAGACAGAATCTCTTGTAGCCCAAGCTGGCTTTAAATTCACTATGTGGATAAGGTTAGCCTTAAACTAATCCTCTTGCATCCACCTCTCTCCCAAGTACTGAGATTACATATGTGCACCACCACACCCAGCATCTTGTGATTTTTTTTTACAATTAACATGTACTATAAAACTCATAATCAGAAGTAATTTCATTTTAAAAGAAACTATATGAGGAGAAGAAAGCTGAGGAGAGGAGGGTGGAGAGGAAAAGAAAAGGTAAAAAGAAGGAAGGAAAATAACATGTATTCCATCCTATGTGAAATCCAAATTTAACAATATATGTGTGTGTCTATACATGATATATATATATGACATGAAAACATGAAATCAAACAAGGTGGGAGCAAGAAGTCCACCATAAGAAGAGTGGAAGCAAATGCAAAGGGTAAATGAATTTACATGCAAAGTACAATGTTATACATGAATGAAACTATAACACTAAGAAGACAGACATTTTTAAACAACTTAGGGTCAGTAAGATGGTTCAGCAGATAAAGAGGCCTGCTGTCACCAAGAGTGACAACTTTAGTCGACTCCTTGGGACAAAACAAACAAGGTAGGGCGAAGTGACTTCCACAAGTTGTCCTCTGACACTTAAGATGCCTACCTACACCCGTACCTGCACATGAACACACACATACCCACATACTAAATAAAAACATAGTAAAAAAATGTTAAACCTAAAAAGAAAGTTACAAGGCTAGGGAGATAGTTCAATAGGTAAAGTGCTTGCCACACAGTTATGAGGACTCAAGTTCAATCCCCAGAAACCCCCTAAAACTCTGTGTGTTGGTGCCCCATGTTTATAATCCCAGCACTGGTGAGGAAGCATGAATAGGCAGATAGATATTTAGAGCTGGAAGGTCAGCCAGTTGGTCAGCTTAGACAAATTCAAATACACAATACCAGGGCCCAATGAGAGACAGTCTCAAAACAAAATGGGCAGTTCTCAAAGACTGATACCCAAAGTTAACGTCTAGCCTCTGCTCTAAGACACCTGCACATATCTATGCAGCCCTGGCTGGCCTAGAACTCTACATGTACATCAGGCTGCCCTCAAACTCAAAGATCCTCATGCCTCTGCCTCTGCTTCCAGAGTGCTGGGATTAAAGGTGTACACCCACGCCCAATATAGATTTAGATGATGATGATGATGATGATGATAACAGTAATAAACATAGTCCTCAAAACAACAGTTTTACCATTAGCATTGTACTAACTTATCTTTTTAATACTTTTTTAAATAACCACACTGATTGCATTAACCTATAATATGTCACTCAACATTTAGAAAACACAGTTTTGGGGCTGAAGAAATTGCAGAGAACTTGGGTTTGGTTCCCAGAAACCACATGAAGGCTCATAACCATCTTCAACTCTCCAGGGGATCTGCTTTCTCTTTAACCTCCACAGGCTCTAGTACATACACAGTATACACACATACACATAAAATAAAATAAAAATTTTAAAAAGGAACAAAAACACATCTAAAACTATACACAGAACATGCTAAGCTCTTTGCTCCATCCACTTTCCACCACAGGCTCCAAAATAAGAAAAAAGATCAAATATAGTAAGTCTATTCTACATAATCCTTATCAGCATCTGAACTGACAGGCTTTACTCCAGTTCAAGTAGCAAGGCCCAACCAGGGCTCATACTGCAAGATGAGATCCACTATTAACAGATACAAGTATTGCAAGGTTTCTCCACTTCTGTTGCCTTTTCAATGGCATTAGGAAATTCTGCATTTAAAAACATGCATCTGGTTTACCATTGCTCACAAGCCAACTCTGTTTATTGAGGGGGGCAGTGAGACAAGGTTTCTCTGTATGGCCCTGGCTGTCCTGTAACTAGCTATGTAGATCAGGCTGTCCTCGAACTCACAGAGATCCGCCTGCCTCTGCCTCCCAAGTGCTGGGATTAAAGGTGTGCACCACTACCACCCATCTAGACAAACCAACTCTTTCATGAAAATCTTTTTAAAAAGAATTCTAGGGGCTGGAGAGATGGCTCAAAGGTTAAGAACACTGGCCATTCTTTCAGGACCCAGATTCAATTCCCAGTACCCACATGGTGGCTCACAGCTATCTGTGTAATTCCAGTTTCAAGGGATACAATACCCTTACATAGACATACATGCAGGCAAAATACTAATGCACATAAAATAAAAGTAAATTATTTTTAAAAAAAATTCTAATGCAATGGGATTCTAACATCATTACATTTTTAGGTTGTTTTTCATATACACTATTCCAGTTGATCTTCCCTCACAACAAATGAAATAAGTAGACACTGTTCTTCCTCTAAAAATGAGGGAATGTTACATGGCTTCCCAGAAAAAAAGAGGGGGGGTTAATGAGCAACACTAGGTAGAATCAAAACTTACTGCTCTATCCACTATCATGATAAAACAATTTTCATTTGTGGTATAGAATACAATTATGAACTTAGAAGTACAAATACAGTATAAAAACAAAAATGAAAGCATCAGTATCAAAATCACAAAATTAATATTAAAAATAGCAATGACATGTTAATAATTGTAGTAGTTGTCTTGAATTACTAGGAAACCTAGTTCAATCCAATATGGAAGTGACCTCAAACTCAATTCTAAATCAGTGTTTCACTGATTATGAGATTACATAGAAATTCACCATAGAAGCACGGGAAATAGAGGCACTTGCAGCCAAATCTGACAAGCTGAGTTCCATCCCCAGAACCCACATGATGAATGGAGAGAATCAACTCCTACAGGCTGTCCTCTGACCTACACATGTGTACCATGGCATGCATGCACCCACATTCATACACACAAATAAATATAATTTCTAAAACTTAAAAATGAATTCACCATTTAAAATTACAGAACCGGGTAACATGTTAAAAAAAAAAAAGCCACACAGATTGCAAACTTCTCCAAAACATTCTCAGTATTGTGTCTTCATACCAAATTACGAAGTTCCCTCAGTGAAACCCAACTTGATTTC
This sequence comes from Alexandromys fortis, assembly GCF_014885135.2. Classification (NCBI taxonomy): domain Eukaryota; kingdom Metazoa; phylum Chordata; class Mammalia; order Rodentia; family Cricetidae; genus Alexandromys; species Alexandromys fortis. Next base: position 7,241,199 of record NW_026067920.1, read on the forward strand.
AACATTAAGAGTATTACAACAGCATTAAGTATGTTGTTTCTGCATATTTGCAACATGCACTCAAGTTCCAGAGCACTTTTAGGAAATGTATAAAATCCACAAGCTAAAAGCAAAACTCAAGACAGAATATTGTTTCTGGGATTTTAGGGCAAGGGTTTTGTTTACTTTTTAAACTTTTGTGTGTGCATGTGTAGTCATATGTGAGCCACTGCGCATATGTGGAGGCCAGAAGAAAACTTGGAATTGTTCTTTCCATCCACCACATGGGTCCAGTGGATCAAACTCAGGTTGGTGGGCCTGGCAGTAGGTGTCTTTACCCAGCAAGCCATCTCTCAGCGTCAGGCCTGGCAGTAGGTGTCTTTATCCAGCGAGCCATCTCTCAGCGTCGGGCCTGGCAGTAGGTGTCTTTACCCAGCGAGCCATCTCTCAGAGTCTTACTATTAAGCCCTGGCTAATGTGGCACTTATTTATATGGCCCACAATGGTCTCAAACTCCTGGCAATTTTTGCCTGAGTTGTTGTTTCTTTTAAATAAAAGATGCACTTTCCTATATATAAAAATTATTTAAAATGTGTAAAATTAGCCTAAATATGAGCTCTAAATTATCTAGATGAGGAAACTCAAGTCCAGAGAAGTAATATCCCAACAGCAATTAGTGACGCAATGAAATCACAATCCATGATCAATGCAGAATTTCCCACCAGTGTGTATACTACCTCTAAATTCAATACAATGTGTTAGCACCTAAAGTTTTGGTGGGTTTTTTTTTTGGGGGGGGGGAGGAGTCTGTAGCTTTGAAACCTGTCCTGGAACTTGCTCTGTAAACCAAGTTGATCTCGAGCTCAAAGAAATCCGCCTGTCTCTCCACCTGAGTACTGGGATTAAAGGTGTGCGCCACCACCATCCAGCTACCACCACCGTCCAGCTAACACCTAAAATTTTAAATACATTAAGACTCAAAAACAGTTCACAGTCTACAGAAAACAGAATCTCTTAAGGAAAAGTCAAAGTTGTAAAGACTGAAAACTCCCTCTTCAACGTAAGACATCACATAATTTTAATAACACCGATTTTTCTCATATCAATACTATTCATTTGCTTAAAAAATAATCTGGAAAGAAAATTCTGCAGAGAACTGAGCTAAGTAGTGGGGACATCAGGAAACAAAAGGCTTCTGATCTTTACTGAAACCAGGTGTACCTCTCTAAAACTACTTCTCTGTAGTATGACAGGATGAGACCCTATGCAACAGTCACAACGCCTTCTTTCACCTCTTCCAAAACTGCAACAATCCTCAACACACCCCTCTGAAGTATGAATACATCCCTTGACAACTCAGAATTCCACTTTACCACACGAAGTATTAACCAGGACTCTAAGCAGGTTTTTAAACTGACTTTACCACACCTCACAGCCTGAGGCAAATCTCAAGAACTTTTCACAATCCACTGTACACCTTCCAGGTTCACAACCCAGGTCTCAAATGACTGTAACACACCCTCCTAGCCTCCACTTTACTAGAAACCTGAGTCAGATGGTTCAGGAGTAACTACAATGTTGGTATGTTAGAAAGCACCTTCAGGACCCCTCTCTGCGGGCAGAAAGCCGACTTCACGCCTCACTTCCCCTCCTTTCCTCTAGGCTCTGCCGTCCAGTGCCTCTCTGGACATACCCTCAGTTAGCAGCCAACCTGATAAACTGTGTTCTAACGCCTTATGAACAAAATCACTATGCGGCTCACAACGCTCAGGGTTACCTAAATGTAAAAATGGTAGATGTCTTCATAGGCAATCAATCCAACCTTCCAGAAGATTCCACACTTAGCCTAATAATATACTGCACAACATTTACCCAAAATGGTGTCATCCTGCAAACTCTTCTATTTGCTCAAGCCATCGAAAAGAAGTCTTTCTTCGGCCACCAACTCATTTGGCCTCCAAGTAAAAGCACAAGAGCATGGGCCTTTTGGATAATCACCTTCTATATAACTCAATCATAACCTCTGACGGGTCACTGTTCTCATGGTGAGAAACGAAGTTGAACCTCCACTACAAGAACATATGCACTTTTTAATGCAAAAGGCTACACATCAAAAACATAAAAAACCGAGTGGGTGTCAAGACAGTAGGAAAAGTAGACTGTAAACTTCAGTCTGAAGACGACTGAACATCAAGATCTAACTCCCAAGTGAGATGGACAGCCTCCAGAGTGCCAACGCTAACCCCTAACTGTGAAACAAGTTTTCAGACCCCAACCAACAAAATCATGTTGGGTCCCGAAATGCAATATGTCCAACACAATTTCAACCCAAGAAATAACACTCATCTTTTGCAGCGCCATTTGACTAGTGTTCCCTGAACTCCTTCATGCACCCCTGAACTTTCATTCCCCTTCGAGCACTACCAGGTCAGGAGGATGCTGAGGCCCGCACCGCTTGCCCGAAGGTTCCAACAGCACGACCTCCGGCCTCTCCCTCCAGCTCAGCCAGGGCCTCGGGCCACACACTCACCTCCCGGGGGCCCGGAAGCATTTTCCAGGGCGCTCTAGGGGTAGCGCCCCACATTCTGAGTGCTACCGGCCGCCAGGTTCAGGATGGCCGCCGAGCTCGGCGACCCCGCCTCCCCCGCGTCACCGGTCGGGCCTCTGCGCTCCACTCCGCCAGCCCGCCCGGGCGGCCGAGGCCACCCCAGCCCCCCGCCTGCCACCGCCTCCTCAGCCGGTGACAGCCGCCGCGCCCGGCCGAGGCCCGCCCCTCCTCCAGCACCGCCTCGCCACTGGAGCCGGGGCGGTGGGCTTCTTACCAGGTAGCAGGACATGGCGAGGCCCGCCACCGCACGGCCTCCTCCGCCACCCCACGAAGCTGCCAGCCAGGGCCGGCGTGGGGCAGCGCCTGGGCCGCTGGAGCGTCTCTGCCGGCTACTCCGCTGCCGCCGCTGCCGCCGCCTTCTCACAACCACAACAACATGGCGGCAGCGGCCACACAGAGCGCGCGCCCGAGATAGATCGGAGCTGCTGGCGGGGGCGCGCGCGCACGCTCCGGCGCTGTCGGCCGTCGGGGGTGGATAGGAGTGGGCTGGCTGTCACGGGATGGACGGGGGCGGAGCCTGGCGAGTTGGTCACGCCCCGGAATGTGGGCGGGGCTGCAGGTTGGCAGAAAGTGGCTGCGGAGAAGCAACCCCAGGAGATGAGCGAAAAAAGAATAGAAAAATGGGAACTGACTAGATGAACCGTTACAAATTAAGAAAAAGAAAACCAAAGACTAAAAAGATGTTCAGGAGGCTTCTTTTGCTAGCTTAGTAACTCAAGACAGCACCTTAGCTTACTCTACTCTCTATTAGAACAGTAGTGATATTATTTCCCCAGCAGGTATAGGCAATATAAAACTAATTTAATACGGTGCATGTAAATATAGTGTGCTACAGGTTATGCTCAGAATACAAGTTCAAACTGCCTCAATCTCAGCTCCTAATAAAAATCTCAGTGCTCAAACAAAAGCAAAAAAAAAAAAATTACTCAAACTAACCTGCAGAAGAATCCCATAGTCCAACACTGTAATAATTTAGGTCAGCAGTTCAGAACCTCTGGGTTGTAACCCCTTGGGGATCCAATGACCCTTTCACAGGGCAGCATATCAGATACTCTGCACATTAGATATGTCCATTACGATTCACAACAGTAGCAAAATTACAGTTATGAAGTAGTAAGGAAAATAATTTTATGGTTGGAGGTCACCACAACATGAGAAACTGTATTAAAGGGTCGCAGCATTAGGAGTTAAGAACTACTGCCTTAGGTTCTAATAGAACCCGACCTTCTCTCTTTCCCTCAGTTGAATCCTTGACTTCTCCAGAAAACCAGTGAATGAAATTCATCCTTGTGTTTGTTACATTGTTTTTTTTCTTCCTCAGCACTCTGCAATTATTTGTTTCTTTGTATTCAACATCATTGCCTTTCTGTCTCCCTGGAATTTAAGAACTATTAGAAAAAGAAGGATGTGTCTGGCGGTTTGGCCCTTGCCTTTAATCCCAGCACTTGGGAGGCAGAGGCAGATGGATCTCAGTGAGTCCCAGGTCTCTAGACCTAGAATTGTGCAACACAATAACCAAACAAATCTCCTAATTAACTAAGGAATAACAGGTATTTATATTTTATCTAGCTGAATCTTCACAGCTTTAATGGGTAAAAGCTATCTCCACTTTACAAATGAAAAATGTTAAAACCCAGAATCAGCTGAATTTAACTAAAAATTCAAACCCAAGCCCAGCTGACAACAAAACTATACTATCACTCACTGGGTTGTGCGATGTGTACACCGCATCACAGTTCGAAGTTAGGAAAGACTTCCCTTGTTCCCTGAGAAGCCGCTGTCTTCCTCCTCTTCCAGGCAGGGGATTGTGTGTCAGCTTTCACCTTCACTAGAAAAGCACAAGGCTAAATAAAACTGAAGTGCAATGATTGCAGCTCCTCTTTCAGACCTAAAAAGAAGACCTAGTAGTGATAGGAACAAATCCTAGGCTTTCACTTTAGATGCCACTGTCCTGAGTTCCCCTGTGTATATCATCATGGCCTTTGTGGGACAGGAAAAAAATTGGACACCAGATAGATGAATGAGATGACACATAGAGTAATAAATGGGCTGCTTCCAATGGGTGGCCACTGATTGGACTGGAACTAGGACTTAACCGCCAGGGCAACCCCATGTTGGATAGCTAGCTACTGATGAAGTGGCTCTGGGTGGACAGTTCAACCACTCCCCCAGTCCCACAGTCCCCACAAGAGCAAATGAGTTGGTGTGTCACCTTCATATCTCTCTCCTTCTCTCTTATTTTATTTTTTATTTTTCCAGATAGGGTTTCTCTGTGTAGCAGTGTTGGTTGTCCTGGAACTCACTTTGTAGACCAGGCTGGCCTACAAACCCACAGAGGTCAGCCTGCCTCTGATTCCCAAGTGCTAGAATGAAAGGTGTGTGTCACCACTGCCAGGACCATGGGCAGAGGGTGCCATGTGCACTTTCATCTCTTTTTACCAAGAATAATAATTTGCTTTTTGATCTGGAGTAAGAAAGGAAATCTTTAACTGGATACTCAACTGTAGGAGGAAGCCACTTGTTGGTTCCCAGCCGCTCAGCTCTGAAATAATCACACAAAAATTGTATTAATTAAATCACTGCTTGGCCCATTAGCTCTAACTTCTTATTGGCTAACTCTTACATCTTAGTTTAACCCATTTCTACTAATCTGTGTATGGCCACAAGGCTGTGGCTTACTGGCTAAAGTTCCCAGTGTTTGTCTCCAGAGGCTTCCTGGCTTCTCTCTAACTCCGCCTTCTTCCTCCCAGCATTCAGTTTAGTTCTCCCTGCCTAGCTCTGTTCTATCCTATTACTGGCTCAGGACAGTTTCTTTATTAACCAATGGTATTCACAGCATACAGAGGAGAATCCCACATCACTCAACCAGTATTTAAAGCATTCAAAGGAATTTGCCTGTACCCATGAATTCACAGTATGTACTGAATCTTTCAGTGTGTGTTAAGCTATGTGAGCATTTTCTATGTAAATCTAATGTCACATTCACCTCAACCTCATGCTGTACCTGAGATGTGAAGGCTGGGGTTGAACTCAAGCAATCTGACTCTGAGGGACATCTGTGAACATCATCCTACACTTCATCCCCACTATGGCTAATCTATAAGGTGGATGTTAGCAAATTGTCTCTGAAAACAAAGCAGCAAACTGCCGCGTGGCCTGGAAAACTCACCTCATGGGGTCTGGGGATGTAGAATATGTGCTTAGGATGCACAAGGTGCTAAAGTCCATTTCTCTCATCACAAAATAGATTTCAAGGACAAAGCAAAGAGAACGAAGCTAAGTATGATGATTTAAATTTGAATCCTGGTACTAACTTGTTTCTCATTTCCTTTTCCTGTCCTCCAGTTTTTGTCACCCATGTGGTCATTGTCACTACTTTGCTTAGCACACAGAGGTGTGTAAAAGTTTTCTGATGTAATGGATTTGAAGAGTTTTTTAGATTTGTTTATTTTATGTGTATGAATGTTTTGCCTGCCTGTATGACTGTGTGTCATGTGTGTGTCTGGTACTCCTGGAGGTCAGATGAGTGCATCAGATCCCTTGAAAATGTAGTTGGGAGACACAATGTAGATACTGGGAAGCAAACCCAGGTCTTCTGCAAGAGCAGCCAGTACTCTTAACCACTGAGCCATTTCTCTAGTCCCAAGATTTGAGGACATTTTATATTTTATAAACAAACTAAACCAGTGAATAAGATCCTTGCATGCAGAAGTCCCAGGAAGAGCGGAAAAGCAAGCCAGTTTCGGAGGGCTTGTCTCACTGCCCATGTTTAACATAAGGGGCTTCTTCTCCCCGCCTGACCTTCCTCTCCCCTACTTTCCTACTATCCTTCACTTCACTCTCTCCTGCTATATTCAAAAGTGAAAAACGTTCTCCCAGCTTCTTGAAGACTCTTTGAAGTAACCCAAGATGGAAAGGCTGACCGAAGGAGTGTGGAAGCTTCCCAGAGCCTCCAAGTCCCCCTGGGAGTCCTTCAATACCTAAAAACACTAGGCCCTGCTGAGAAGCTTTTGTGGCTTAGCCTCCAGTCCTCACAAACTTCAGTAACATCCTCTTTACCTGACAATCTGGCTCATCAACACAGTAATTAAGTTTCCAGCTGCTGAAAAACAACTTGTCCAAAGCAGGCAGAAATTGAAATGAAGTCATGTTTCCTGATTCAAAATTGTTTAGATGTGAATTGAGGATAAACAGCAAAATTTCGGGACTGCCTATCTTATCCAACTAATTTTGCATAGCCCCAGCCCAAGTTACATGAACTATGCCATATTCACTCTCATAGTGCCCGTGAAAGAGCTTAACCATGGAATGAAATATCATTTTGTAGGTTTGTTTCTAGGCCTTTAAGTTTTGGGAGATTATATATGATTACATCATTTCCCCCTTCCCTTTTCTCCCTTTGTTATACCTAAATCCATGGGTATAACAAAGCCACAAAAGCCAACAAAGGAAACTGAGTCTCATATGTAAAAGCAAAGAGCCTTTTTAATCAAGTTTGCAAACTCGGTCTCTTGGCATGTCCAATGTATTAGAATAACCAGAGAGCCCCAAGAATTGGGTTTTTATAGTAGTAAAGGTAGGGGTGAGGGGTCTCTGAGGTTCAGGACCCCTGATTGGCTGACATTGGGTGCTCTGGTGAGGTACTGGCCGGTGATCCTAGCGGTTGGAATATCAGGCATTTCCTTTTAATGCCCTGCCCTTGGGTGAGGGTCGGGTTATCTCAGCCTGTGGTTCTTTTCTGCCCCCAGGTATTGCTTCAGGGCAAACCACTGAGACCCAGGCCTCCTATTTAAATTCAGAGTCCCAGGTGATGTGGTTGGAAGTAAAGAACTTCCTTTTGATGACCAGTTATCATGGCTGGCCCTCACACCTTCAAACCCTGCCAGGTACCATGATTCCCTCTTTAAAATTCATGGTTTCTTTTTTTTTTTTTAAAGATTTATTTATTATGTATACAACATTCTGCCTCCATGTATGCCCGAATGCCAGAGGAAGGCGCCAGATCTCATTACAGATGGTTATGAGCCATCATGTGGTTGCTGGGAATTGAACTCAGGACCTCTGAAAGAGCAGACAGTGCTCGTAACCACTGGGCCATCTCTCCAGCCCATGGTTTCTTTTTTTTAATTGTCGTGATATATGTGTGTGTGTGTGTGTGTATCAGAGCCTGTTTTTAATAAGCAAGAAAGGAACCTATCTATATTCAAGAAAATATTACAGAGACTTTAATGAGAATATAATTACTTTAACCAAAATCATGAAAGTGGGTATTTTTAAAAATAATATAAACTATATGCCATTATTAGAATTGTTACTTTTATTTTGTATCCAGTGATATGAATATAAAACAAGGAGAGTAGAGCCCTGTGTGTGAGCTTAAATTAAAATTTCCAGTAAGTATAAACTATCTCCCTGGATTTTTCAGACAACACATGCTGTCCCTACTGATTGGAGTAGATCGGTTCAATTTCAGTCCTAATTCAGTGTAGAACAACGGGTTTCAAGATGTGGTCCACAGGTTCTTCAGGTAACCTGAAAGTCTCGAGGGGTTAAAACTCTTTTCATAATAATACTAATTAACTATTGTCTTTTCCCCATGTTGATATTTATACCAACAGCCCAAAAGGACTCTGGTTTAAATTGCTGGTGCTTTGTCAGAAAGCACCAGTACACTGTGTCCTAACAGCCATTGTATTCCTCACAAAATGGGCTGGTACTAAACAATATGTCAGTTTCACTTAAGAATGTCTTTTATGAAGCAGTTAAAAAAAAAAAAAAAGTTAATTTCATTGGCTCCAGGCCTTTGATGACAAGCCTTTTGCTCTTCCGTATGTTGAAATGGAAATTCCGTATGAAGCCCTTTTTTCAAAGTTTATTGAGCTGAAATTCACAGAACAGTGAATTAATCAAGTTAAAGCAAACAAGCCAGTGGCACGTAATAGCATCAGTGTTGTGCAACCGCCTCCTTTATCCTACCCCAACATTCCACCGCTCAAAAAGAAAATCCTGGGACCTACATTATCTCAAGGAAGAGCCTTCTGCCGTCGTCCCAGCTGCAGGTGAACTGGTTTCTTACTTTAAGAAACTCTATTTTTACATGAAAGAAAGGTTAGCCTGCAACCTCCAGTTTGTCATAGTTGGTTATTTGGCTTAATTGCCTCAAAACTTTTATGAAGTTTGTAACTTCATGTAAAACAGTTTATTGCATTTATTACAATAATAAAATCAACTGGTGGTGCTTTGGTATAAAAATAAAACAACAGATGCACACCTTTAATCCCAGCAGTTGGGAAGCAGAGGCAGGCAAATTTCTATACTCAAGAGGAAGATCCAGGAGTCTGAGAAACCCTGTCTCAAAACAAAACAAGAGTCTTTTTCTACTGAGATGAGTGGTAATACTAGCAAAAATGAATATTTGATAACACATAGTGAAATGAGCCAAGAATGCGACATAACCCAGTGAGCTAGTATTTTCCATACGATCGTTTCAGTATGTTACCAAATCAGACCCATTCCAAGTAGAAGACACAGACCCATGAACTTTAGTGCAGTAAAGTCCTAAAAGTTCATTCATATAAATTACCCAACCAAACTTTAGACTCCAGCAAGTTTTAGTATATCAAGAAAAAATACATACAAGTATCTCATTTGTATGAAACAAGACTTTCTTTAGTACTTTCGCCAGAGAAAATTGCCACAAATCAAATGCAAAAACAAATGTAATAGTGCAGGTTTTGCATACAGACAAGCAGGTGCACACACATACACATAAACAATATATATATATATATATATTTTGTTTTTCAAGACAGGGATTCTCTGTAGCTTTGGAGACTGTCCTGGAACTAGCTCTTGTTGACCAGGCTGGCCTCAAACTCACAGAACTCCACCTGCCTCTGCCTCCCGAGTGCTGGGATTAAAGGCATGTGCCACCACCAACCAGCTAAATTTTAATATTTTTAACGGAAGAAGAAGAAAGGAAGTTGAAAAAAGGATGTGTAGTGGGATTCAGAAGTTGGAGGGGAAATAGAGGTGGATAGTGATCAGATTCCATTGCATGCAAGTATGAATTTTCAGATAATAAAGAGCTCACCTCCAATCCCAGCACTCGGGAGGCAGAGGTAGGCAGATCTCTGTGAGTTCAAGACCAACCAACCTGATCTACAGAGCAAGTTCTAGGCTAGCCAAAATAACATAATAAAATGCTGTCTCAAAACAAACAAAAAAGACATATATACAAATGGCTAGCAGGTATATGAAAAAACATCCAACTTCACTAATCCCCTACAAAATGTACATTAAAACAGAAGTATGCAGTCTGAGGAGGTGGTTCAGCAGATAAAGTGCTCACTGCACAAGCATGAGGGACTGAATTTTGGACCCCAGTAGCCATGTAAAAAAAAAAAAAACAGGCATAGCAGAGAATGACAGAGGCAGGAGGATCCCAGGGGCTCAATGATCAAGCAGTCTAGCCGATCAGTGAGCTCCAGATTTAGTAAGAAACCCTGTCTCAAAATATAAGGTGGTGTACAATAGAGAAAGACAGCAAACATAGGCCTCTGGCCTCCACATGTACACACCACACCACACACACACATGCGTGCGCACGCGCGCGCGTGCACACACACACACACAGAGTTAGCTCACAAAAAAGGGTTGAAGTGTATTGCTCAATGGTAAATGTATGCTTGTATGTTTAACATGAACGAGCCCCAAATCAAACATCCAGCACCACTGCATGCCCAAAATAAACAGACATGAAGAAAGAATACAGTTCCTTTTAGGATGAGTATTATCAGTAGGACAGGCCAACAAATGCTGGCGAAAATGTAGAGGAAAGGGACCTTCACTGTTGGCTGGTATGTCAACCAGTAAAGACAGTATGGAAAACAAATGAAAATATTTAAAACAAAAAATAAAAGTGGGGCTGTGATGTAGCCCAGTTAGCAGAGTACTGCCAGACATACGTGAAACCCTGGGTTTGATCCCCCTACCTCATGACTACATATACCTGGAGCAGTGGCACATGCCTGTAATTCCAGCACTTGGGAGGTAGAGACAAGATCAGAAGGTCAAAATCGTCCTTGGCTACAGAGTGAAGTCAACTTGGACAACACAAGACCATGTCTAAAACACTAAAAATAGAATCAAAATAAGATCCAGCAATCTGCCAGGCAGTGGTGGCACACACCTTCAATACCAGCACTCGGGTGGCAGAGGCAGGCGGGTCTCTGTGAGTTTGAGGCCAGTCTACAGAGCGAGTTCCAGGACAGGTTCCAAAGCTACACAGAGAAACCCTGTCTCAAAAATCCGAGAGAGAGAGAGAGAGAGAGAGAGAGAGAGAGAGAGAGAGAGAGAGAGAGAGAAAGAGATTGATTGATTGATTACTGGTTACATATCCAAAGAAAATGATGTCCTATGTAGAACAAACATCTCCCAATCTACCGACTTGTGTTCATTGCAGCATCATTCATAAGAGCCAAGCAATGGAAGGAATCCAAGTGTGGATTTCATCAGTGGATGAGTAGATAAAGAAATGTGGTCTATACTAGTTAGCATATTACAGTAGCACAAGTGATTCCTATTGTCCTCTCAGGGAGAGCTACCTACAGCCTAGCATCAGCAGAGACTGAAAACCGTGGGAGGTAGAAGGCTTAGGTTCCTGACTCAGCTGAGCCACTGACTCACTGACTGATCCAACCTCACCAGTAGAGCCTCAGTTTTCCCATCCAGAAAATGAGAGGGTAGGATGTCATGTCCTGTGGAACCTGCCAGGCCTTCCATCATCCTCTGATTAAAGGATTGCCTCCCTTTGTTTGATGACTGCATCGGAGAATCACAGATTTGTGCCTTGAAAGGACTCAAGGGCAGGATGTCTCCCTGGCACCCACATCCTATTTCACAAATCAATAAACTGAGGCACAGAGAAGTTAAACCATTGGTTTAGCCATGTTGCAGGAGTTGGGGGGGGTGTGGAGGCAGGACCCAGTGGGAAGAGGAGAGGGCATCGTCTATTCTTTGAGAAATGACTCTGAGGTTTGGCAGTTTCAGCCACCAAATGCTTTCACAAACACTCTGCAGATCCCGTAGGGATGCAAATCTCACTTGAGCCTGAGAAAATCAATACTGTAAGGCCTCCACTAGGTTAACAAGCTTGGTGGATGTTTCACGTTACTAACTAAATCCACCTTAAAAGGTCAGGTGCGCCCCTAAATTCTCCCAGGAAAGGCAAAGGAAATGAAATTGGCAAGAAGTTAGGCCAGGGGGAGGATGGGGCAGGCTTCTCCTTCTCTCCACCCCCCCTTCGCCCCAGTGTAACAAGACACACCCCTCTCAGCGTTCAGTTCTCTCTGCTGCCACAAGCTTCCCCGCAGCCTGGGCCAACTCACCAGCTACAAATAGAATCAGAACCCACTGAAAATAGCTTCTCTTCCCTCCTGTCCAGGCTCACTAGGACACCCTGCCCCACTGAGCAGGCCACAAGCCAAGAACTCAGATAGAGGGGTTATGGACCACCATCCTGGGAGCAGGAGTCCCAGTAATAGCTGACTCTTTAGTGCTGGCTGTGAGCCAGCACTATATCCTCTTCCTGGCTATAGTTCCCAGGAAGCCAAAAATGAAGGTCCCTAGGTTGGCAGTGGTGGCGCAACGCCTTTAATCCCAGCACTCTGAAAGCAGAGGCTAGCAAATCTCTGTGAGTTTGAGGCCAGCCTGGTCTACAAAGTGAGTACCAAAACAAACAAACAAACAAACAAATGAACAAAACAGTGAGTTCCAGGACAGCCAGGGCTACACAGAGAAACCTTGTCTTGAAAAAAAAAATAAATAAAAGAAGAAAGTCTGGGCTATTGGCTTGAGTCAACAGTGCACTTGAAGCTCAGAGAGGTGAGGCGCTTTCCCCAAAGCCACACAGCCAATGGGAGGTACAGATGGAGTCTGAGTCCTCTCCTTCGAATAGGCGAACCATTGTAATGCATTCATCTCCGTGCAAGGCCAACTAGCTCCAGATCCTTGAGGTTGAAAATGTTAACATAATTAGTGCAGGCCCGTGCCAGGCTAGACCACTCATCCTTGATAAGCAAATTAAAATGCCAAATTAATCATGAAAAAGACTTATTCGCTGTTACCCCACTGAAAAGAGACAGAGATTAGTGTCCTCCAATCCAAGTCATGGTCCTAACTTGAGCGTCAGATTAAACAGAGGACAAAAGATATAATTTTTTGCTGGTGGTAGTGACACACACCTGAATCCCAGCACTCAGGAGGCAGGGGCAGGCAGATTTCTGTGAGTTCAAGGCCAGCCTGGTCTACAGAATGAGTTCCAGGACAGGGCTACAAAGAGAACCCTGTCTCAAAAAAAAAAAAAAATGAATATCTAAGTATTCATTTGTCCTTCACTGTTTCAGGGTCCTGCAGAAAGGCGGTCTATAGTTGTGAGCACCCTAAGTCCCCTTTCTGGCTGGTACCAGGCTCAGCATCTTCCTTCTCCCAGAAGTCCTGGGAGGAATTTCAATCCCTTGGGACATCTTGTTTCAATAGTCCGGAGAGCCAGAAAGCCAGATACAGCTCCAGTTTAAGAATGTCTTCATTCCCGACATGCCAGCTACAAAGGGAGCTCAGATCATCCAGGCTATCCTTTGACAGCTAGAGAAACTGAGGCACACAGGGAGAGCGAACTCTTCTCAAAGCAGACAATTAATGAGTAAATCAAACACCCAGGTCTCTTGGTTCAGAGGCCAATTGTTTTCGCAGAGCGGAGGCAAGCAGAATCACCCTTGTTCCCTGTCTGTGGAAATCCCGAGGGTTTTGTTTTTTGGGTTTTTTTTTTTTTCATTTTTTTTGTTTGTTTTTTGTTTTTTAACTTTTCAGCTTCAACAGAGCAAAGAGCTCAGAGCTCCGACCCGCTTCCGAGCTCCCAGACACCAAGTCTGGCAAACAGGGCATCCTGAGATCACCTCTTCTTCCTGCTCTGCTCAGGGTGTTTAATGATCTAGGGAAGAGAGAACACAGCAGGACATAAATCATGGGTAACACAGGCTGGCTTTCTCCTTTGCTGAATGTGAAGCCGACAGGACCCAGCAAGGGGAGAGAATTTGCAGGAATTTGCTGGCTCATTTAAATCCAAGGTCCAACTGCACACATTACTCCTACTCCTGGGAGCTAGATGTGTTTTGCTCTGCCCCAAGATCCCATCTGTTATAAAGTAATTCTCTAAAAGGTCTCACCTTCGGCGGTAATGACAAAGGAGGAGAGAATGAAGCCAAGGGAGCTGCGCTGGGGAGGAATTAAGTTATTTAAGAAATGTTTCAGAGGTATGAAACAATTTTACAACTAGTGTGTCAGAAAATCTCAATTCCATTTCCAGCCCAGCTACGCCTCTCTAGAGTCTGCCAGGCAGGCTGTTTCCCTTGAACTAAGGAGCCAGGTGAGATGCACACACTCCCTCAATCTTTTCTTCCTCCCTTTCTCCTTTATTTCTTTCAGAACATGTGTATTAATTTTGACAGAGTATCTATACGTAATATCAGCTGGCCTAGAGCCTACTATATTGACCAAGACGGCTTTGAATCTGTCTAATTTCTCACCTTAAGGGAAATTAAAGGCATTGGCAACTGCAGCTGGTTCTCGCTCTCTCTTCCTCTCTTTATGTTTTCCTTTTCTTTTTTCTTTCTTTCTTTTTTTTTTTTTTTTTTTTTTTTTTTTTTTTTTGAGTCTCATGCAATCCAGGCTGGCCTCAAGTCTGCTGGGTAATGAAGGATAACTTTGAACTTCTGATCCCCGTTTCTACCTCCAGAGTGCTGGGATTACAGGCATGTGTCACTGTGCCCAGTTTATATGGCATTAGAAATCTAACCCACAGTTTTGTACTTGTAAGGCAGGTATTCCGCTAACTGAGCTACATCCTCAAACTCATCTCTCCCCATCCCTTGTCTCCAGTGATGGGGTGGAGCTTAGAGCTTCATGCTTGTTTGACTACACATTCATCCCTCTGTCAATCTCTTTGCTGCCAGCACTGGTTGAACATTCCCTTTGATTGAGCACAGGGACAAGTTCTGCTCATGCAACAATGAAGAATACAAGCCCGGCCTCTGCTTTCCTGAGACTCACAGACTCGTCAGGAAAGCAAAGAAGCCCAGATTAGTGCTCAGATGGAGAAACTGAGGATTTGTGGCCGCGAAGATGTAGAAGAAGCCACCCTAGATGCAGTAAGGTCCAGAGGACATTGATTTAGAGACTAAAAGGGGGAACAGAGTAGACCAGTGAGGAATGGGGGCTGACATCTGTAATACCAGCATTCAGAAACTCAAGGCAGGAGGTTTGGGATCTCAAGGTCATGCTCTGCTGCATAGCTCGTCTGAGGACATTCTGGACTATATGAGATCCTGTCTCAAAACGAACAAAATCAAGCAAATAAAACAGATGTACATTCGATAAAACCTAAGGGGAGAGAAAATGGACTCAGCACAAAGACCCGGAGGCAAAGGATGGCTGATCTATTCCTTGAACCATTGAAGCAACAAACTGAAATAGGCATTGGTTTATTTAAGCAACTTACTGTGGTCCTAAGAGGAGAAGGATGCCGAAATTCTATGACTTAATGTGGTGTTAGTCATAAAGTGCAGGCTGGGTTACACACAGTTACATTCTTTCACTATGACAAGTGCTTCATCAGCACCTCTAGGAATAGCCCTGTCCCAGCAACTCTCTGGATGGTGGCGGGTCCTTTTATTGTACTTATTCCATCTGTTCCCCTATGTCCCACGTTCCCAGCATTTTAAACAGGTTGAGTTCTACAAATTGACGTGCCCATCCTCCCTTGTCAGGGTACATGTGGCACAAAAGGACTACTACTATGATACAGATGCCTCTGGCTCTCCAGAAAAATCACAGGATTATATTCAGCCAGAGTCATTTTTGACTCTCAGCCCAAAGACCTGGGAAATTGCACATGAGCACATCTATAGGAAATTAGGCTTTAAAGGCCCAAATCAGGAGCTCCAACATGTATCTAGAAATTGGTCTTGTCGGGCAGCGGTGGCGCACACCTTTAATCCCGGGAGGCAGAGGCAGAAGGATCTCTTTGAGTGGGAAGCTAACCCAGTCTACAGAGCAACTTCCAGGACAGGCTCCAAAGCAGACAGAGAAAGCCTGTCTCGAAAAGCCAAAGAAAGAAAGAATGGATGAAAGAAAGAAAGAAAGAAAGAAAGAAAGAAAGAAAGAAAGAGAGAGAGAGAGAGAGAGAGAGAGAGAGAGAGAGAGAGAGAGAGAGAGAGAGAGAGAGAGAGAGAGAGAGAGAGAGAGGGAGGGAGAGAGGGAGGGAGGAAGGGAGAGAGAGAAAGAGAAAGAAATTAGTTTCTTGTTTTCATCAAAGACCCAGAGAAATGAATTGACTCTGTCTTAGGCAAAGAGGTAACCAATCCAGCCTTGTAACTTCTGAATTTCCCTTGTTTGTGAGCATGATATTATACAGGTAGTCTTAAAACTAAAGAGAACAAGAAGCTGTCATGGTGGCCATGATTTGAGGACTTAGGAGGCAGAGGCAGATGGATCTCTATGAGTTAGAGGAGAGCCTGGTCTACATAGTGAGTTCCAGGACAGCCAGGGCTACATAGTAAGACCTTGGAGAGAAAGAGAGAGAAGAGAACAAGAAACGAGTTTCTCAGCTGAGTAAGGGCGTGTGAGACACTCTGCCTTTATCAGAATTGTTGCACAACTTCCCAGAGCCTTGATACACTAATGCACATCGTGATCACACAAAAGTTACAGCTGGGCATGGTGGCTCAGGCCTGTTGTCCCCGCACTTGTGAGGTCGAAGCAAGAAAAGTGTCGCAAGTTTGATGCCGGCCTACATAGTGAGTCCTGGGCCAGCTTGGGCTGCAGAGTGGGAGCCCTGTCTTAAACCACAGTCAGAAAAAGGAAATTGTAGAGTTTGCAGAACAAATTCCTGGGACTTATAAACCCACTTTGAAAATGTTGTATACTGTCTTCCTAACTTGGTAAGCATATGTTCTTATATACAGCGTGAGCTCCAGCTGTATTTTAGATGAATGGATGGGTGTCTAGATCCTGATTGTTGGCCTCTAGCCAGAGAGCATTCTCCCTTTTTGTTTCTTTGGCTGGTCAATTTTGACACAGGGTCTCACTATGTAGCCTTGACTGGCTTGAAGCTTGCTGGTCCAAACTCACAGGTCATCTGCCTCTGCCTCCCAGTGCTGGGACTAAAGAAGTATGCCACCAGCTGGGCGATGGTGGCGCACGCCTTTAATCCCAGCACTCGGGAGGCAGAGGCAGGCGGATCTCTGTGAGTTCGAGACCAGCCTGGTCTACAAGAGCTAGTTCCAGGACAGGCTCCAAAACCACAGAGAAACCCTGTCTCGAAAAACCAAAAAAAAAAAAAAGTATGCCACCATACTTAGCTAGTTTCTGCTTCTGGAGCCTTATGTTTATTTTCTACAACAAAGTACAGCAGAATATTTCTTTTTTTTTTTTTTTTTTTTTGGTTTTTCGAGACAGTGTTTCTCTGTAGAATATTTCTATAAAGAACCAGACAATCAGTATTTTAGCCTTTGTAAACCATATACAGTTCTACAGCATCTTCCTCCCTCCCTGCCTTCTCCTCTTCCTCCCACCCTTTCTTCCTTTCATCCTTTCTTCCTTCCTTCATTTCTTCCTTTCCTCCCTCCTCTCTCAGAAGCGTGAAAACTTCTTAGCTCTCAGGTCAAGAACACAGGCTAGTGGTAAGGACAGAGCAATATTTTGGCCTGACCCATGGTTTGCTGGCTCATGTTCAACCATGCTCACTATATCTATGAATGGTGTGCAGAAATTTTCCAGGTTTCTGCATTTTGCTTTTGTTGGTCCTTTTAAACCACCCTAGACAGTAGCCACTAAGCTACTTCCCTTTTCTAAAGCATTAGTTTTGGGGATGGCTCAGTGGTAGAGCACCTGTTTAATACACTTGGTTCAATCCCCAGTTCTCCTACACACACACACACACACACACACACACACACACACACACACACGAGCACTACCTTATTGAAAGAATAAGACACCACATGCTAAAACTTCCAAATTGCCAGGCAGAGGTGGTGCACACTTTTAATCTGCCGTGCTGTGGCTACTATAGGCAAACTTAGTGTCAGGGACTGGAGCAATGGCTCAGCAGTTAAGAGGACCTGGTTTAAGGTCTCAGCATCCACAAGGTAGCTCACAATGTCTGTAATTCCTGTTCCAGGGAATCCATCACCCTCCTCTGTTGTCCTTGGGCGCCAGGCGTACAGGTGATGCACAGGCATAGCTTCAGGAGAAATAACCATGCACATAAAATAACTAAAAAGACAAAAACAAAAAATGTCTGTCAACCATTTTGCAGGTCCCCTCTCATTGGACCTCAAGCTGGTTCTAAGAGGCAAGTTAATACGATCTCCACTGATGCGCCAAGAGGCTAGTTAACATGTTTACCTGCTCAGAGTCAGGTAATAAGTACAGGACCCACAGCATAAAAGCCGGTCTCCCTGGCTCCACAGTCAGAAACTGTTTCACTGTCTCCTTCTGATGGGAACCACTTCCCTGAGCTCATGATCAAGGTATTCACAGTCAATTTCTTACAGTGTCGTAATTAATTACAGAGAACATTAGCTTGATTGATAAACGTTTCTCATGCTGGCCTTCATTCAGTCTCTGTACAGATTGATTTCTTGCATTCACCCAAGTTCAATATTTGAGTTAAAATTCCATTGGGTTCTTGGCTCAGAAATAGATTTATATAAATATACCCAGTCGGTTTTTGACAGATGCCAAAGTAATCCAATAGAGGGAAAAAATCGGTTTTTCAAAGATATCTAAGTAATTGACTATCCACAGGCAAATGAATAAACTTGGATCACATAAAAAATTAACTCGAAATGGATTTACGGCTTAAATGTAAAATGTAAAACTATACAACTTTTAGAAAGAAAAAAGAAAATCTTTGCAACCTGGGGCTAGGCAAAAAGTCTTTAGCTCCAACATCGAAATACAACCCAATAAAGGAAAAACTAGTAAGTTATCAAACTTACCATAATTAAATACTCTATTAACCTTATCAAAATTAAAAACTCTATTGACAACAGCATAAAAGAGATGAAAAACTTACAGACTTGAAGAAAATATTTGTAAACTCTATACCCAGCAAAGAACTCACAACACCCAGCAGTTAAAACCCAGGCGCCCAGATATGGTGGCACACGCTTACAAGCCCACTCAGAAGCTTGTGCCAGGATTGTGAGTTCAAAGCCAGTTTATATTATGTCATAAGTTCCAGACTAGCGGGGTTATACAGTGAGACTTTGCCTCAAAAAAATAAATAAAATAAAAATAAAAATAAAAACAGTCAAATAGTGGTGGTGCATGCTTTTAATCCCAGTTCTTGGGAGTCAGAGGCAGATCTCTGTGAGTTTGAGGCCAGCCTGGTCCAGGACAGTCAGGCAGTTACACAGAGAAACCCTGCCTCAAAAAACTTTTGAAAAAGGAAAGAAAGAAAGAAAGAAAGAAAGAAAGAAAGAAAGAAAGAAAGAAAGAAAGACAGACAAACAAAAACCCCACAAACATCAAACCAATGGGAAACCTGGCAAAAGATGTGAACAGACATTTTACTAAAAGCAATGCACAATGGCAAATGGACATGAAAGGATACACGGCATCGTCAGAACTGCTAAAGTGAAAATGTACGGCAGTGCTGGCAGCTGGTGAGGATGCAGAGCCACCAGACTGTCCACACTTATGCCTTGTCAGTGTGCACACCACACTCAAAGTCACCGTGGAGGAGATATGGCAGCTCTCACATAACTCAACACCTAACGAAAACCAGGAGCTATGCCCTTGGCCATTTACCCTAGAGAAATCAACTTAATAATCAGACAAAACTTCTGCATGCTTGTTCTAGAGACTTCATTTCTAGTAGCCCCAAGTGGAAAACCACCTCTCCCAGATGTCCTTTAGTGGACGCATTTTAAGCACATTGGTAAATCTATTCCATGGAATACTACTCAGCAGCAAAAAAGAAAAGAGCTTTTGCCACTTGTAGCATCTTTGTTGGTTTTTCAAGAAAATCATGTTGAATAGAGGGAAAAAAAATCCAGGCTGGGGAGATGGTTCTGCAGGTAAAGGCACTTATCACCGGACTGAAAATTTAAGTTTGATCCCTGGAACCCATATCATGGAAGGAAGGAGGCAACTTAGGAAAGCTATCCTTTGACCTCAACATGCATGCACCCACATACAAACATCACACGCACACAGCACACACACACACACCTCATACACACACCACCACCACCACATACACACCACACACACACTGCTGCCACCACACACACACACACACTGCTGCCACCACATACACACCACCACCACCACCACCACCACCACCACCACATACACTGTTGCCACCACACACACTACTACCACTACATACAAATACCACACACATACCATTACCACCACATACACACCACACACACTGCTGCCACCACACACAAACACACACACTGCTGCCACCACACCACACACACACACACACACACACTGCTGCCACCACACACACACACTACTACCACACACACACATTAGGCGGAGGCTTATTCATTCCCTGCTGCCCAGACCCGAAATAATCACATGGAAACTATATTAACTGAAACACTGCTTGGCCTATAAGCCTATAGGGCCTCTTGTTAACTAACTCTTATATCTTAAGTTGACTCATTTCTGTTATTTTATATTTTACCACGAGGCTCGTGGTTTACTGGTAATGTTCCAGTGTGTCTGTTTCCTAAAGCAGCTACATGGCATCTCCCTGACTCCACCTTCTTTTCTCCTCCATCTCTGCTTGAAAATCCTAGCACCTGGGAGGTGCTCTATTCTGCCCTGCCAGAGGCCCAAAGCAGCTTCTATTAACCAATGGTAACAAAACACGTTCACAGCATACAAAAAGAAATCTCACATCTCACACAAAACACACACACACACACCACACATATACATACACACCACTACCACCATACACACACATACAAATGAATGAATAAATAAATAAATAGCTGGAGAGAGAGATGGCTCAGCAGTTAAAAGCTCTTGCTATTCTTATTCCAAAGGACATGAGTTCAGTCCCTAGCACCCACATTGGATAGCTTGCAGCTGCCTGGGACTCTAGCTCCGAATCTGATACCCTCTTCTAGCTTCCTCTAGCACTAGTGCACATGTGGTATGCACACACACAGACACACACACACACACACACACACACAAATAAAAACTAAAAATAAATCTTCCTTTAAAGGATGAAAGTATGCTCACACCAACAGCAAATATACTAAAATTGGAACAATACAGAGAAGATTAGTATGGTCTCTGTGCAAAGATGACTCAAATCCATGAAGTATTCCATATTTTTTAAAAAAAATGATGAGCTGGGAGGTGGTGGTGCACGCCTTTGATCCCAGCATTTAGTCAGAGGCAGCCAGATCTCCATGAGTTTGAGGCCTCCCTGGTCTACAGAGTGAGTTCTAGATCTGCCAGGGCTGTTACACAGAGAAACCCTGTATCGAAACAACAAAACTTAAAAATACTATCTCAAGCTATGCAGTGGTGATGCACACCTTTAAACCAAGAATTTGGGAGGCAGAGGCAGGTGGAATCATCCAGAGCTAATTCCAGGACAGTCTCCAAAGCTACAGAGAAACCCTGTCTTGAAAACAAGACAACAACAACAAAAACCCTATCTCAAAAGCATACATACTGTGTTAAGGTTAATCTTGATTTTTAACCTTACATGTTCTCAAATCACCTAGAAGACAAACTTCTGTGAAAGAGTTTCTTCCTTCCTTCCTTCTTTCTTTTTTCTTTTTTTAAATTTTTTTTTTTCACGACAGGGCTTGTCTGGTTAGTCCTAGCTGTCCTAGAACTCACCTTGTAGACCAGGCTGACCTCAAACTCACAGAGATCCACCTGCCTCTGCCTCCTAGGTGCTAGGATTAAAAGCATGCACCACCACCGCCTGGATGTGAGCAAGTTTCTAGGTTAATTGAGGTGTGAAGGCCTATCCTAACTACAGATAGTCCCATCTTATACACTGGGGCGCCACCCTGAAGAAAAGGGGGGAATGAACTGAGACCGCATTCACTTTTCTCTGCCCGGACCTGGAGGCCAAAGTAAGCCCTCCGATCTCTGACTTGCTCTTGTCAGGTATTTTGTTGCAGCAATGAGAAAAATAACCAATACACTGTGTGGTTCTATTTATAAAGCATCCTTTATGTGAGCTGGAGAGGCAGTAAGTAGGTTGGCGCTCACTAGTAAGGAGGGAGAACAGAACGCGGTGGCTGTAAAGGGAGGCACAAGGCGTCCTTTCAGTGGGAATGTTCTGTAGCCCAGCTATGGAGGCAGCCAAGCAGTTCTACACACGTGAAAAAATTATAGAAATAGATATACAGATGCACAAAGATAAACACATACATGAAGGCTGAAAAACTGGTAAAATCTGAAGATGGACAAATTGTGTTACATGTTGCATGTATTTGTTCATCCATCTAGCCATTAATTCATTCTTTTTTGGTTTTTCATTCATCTTTAAATTTTAATTTCTTTTTATGTGTTTGAGTGTTTTGCCTGCATGCCTGATACTAGTACCCATGGAAGTCGGAAATGGAAGGAGGTATCAGGTCCCCTGGAACTCAGGTTAAGGATGCCTGTGAGTCACCATGTGAGTACTAGGAATCAACTTGGTCCTCTGCAAAAGTAACAAGTGTTCTTAACCACTGAACCATATCCCTGGCTACATAACCCTGGCTGGCCTGGTACTTGTTATATAGCCCAATATGTACTCAACTTCACAACCAACCTCCCAACAGCTTCCCAAGTTCTAGTATTATGGACATAAGCCACACCTAGATGGTAGGCCACAAGAATGTCAAGTTCCTAGTTATGATAGTTACACGTGGTATTACCATAAACTGGGCATGGCGGTAATGATACCTGTATTCCCGTGGTGCCTAATATCCCAAATATTCTGGAGGCTGTGCAGGAGGATTATGAGTTTCAGGCCAACATGGGACTGAAAGAGTGCTGGTTAGTGTTTGTCAACTTGACACAAGCTAGAGTCATCTGGGAAGAGAAAACTTAGCAGAAACCCTCCACCAGATTGACCTGTAGACATATCTGTACGGCATCTTCTTGATTAATGGTCGATGGGAAGACCCAGTTTACTGAGGGCAGTGCCCCTCCTGGACAAGAGATCTTGAGCTGTATGAGAAAGCAGGCTGAGCAAGCCATGGGAAGCAAGTCAGTAAGCGGCATCCCTCCATGGCCAAGGAATGCCTTCAGCTCTGCTCCTGCCTCCAGAGTCCTGCCTTGAGTTCCTGCCCTGACTTACCTTCATGATGGACTACAGACTATAAGCTAAAATAACCCTTTCCTCCCAAGTTGCTTTTGCTCCTGATGTTTATCACTGCAATGAGAAGCAAACTAAAACACAGAGCAAGACCTTATGCTTAAATTAATAAATACTGATCAAGATAGTACCTATGTGGGAGTGAAAGGATTAGGGGGTTCTTAGAACGATGTATTTCTTCATTTCTTCCCTTTCTTTCTTCCTTTCTTCCTTCCTTCCTTCCTTTCTTTCTTCCTTTCCTTCCTTCCTTCCTTCCTTCCTTCCTTTCATTTTTTCCTTTTAACCTGTTAATTTATTTTGGCTTATAGTTAAAAAAAAAGAATAAGAATCCACTGTGGTGAGTAGGAATGGTAGCAAGCGGCAGGCAGGGTGGCTTTATTTATTTATTTATTTATTTATTTATTTATTTATTTTTGGTTTTTCAAGACAGGCTTTCTCTGTCATAGCTGTCCTGGAGCTAGATCTTGTAGACCAGGTTGGCCTTGCACTCACAGAAATCCACCTGCCTCTGCCTCCTGAGTGCTGGGATTAAAGGTGTGCGCCACTATCGTCCAGCTCAGAATGATTTCTTATAACTACATTTAAACCCATAGTTATCTCAAAAGGGTTTTGTTGTTCTTAATTTCCGAGATGGTTGCTTCATGGCTCAAGGTGAGTTTGCCATTTAGTTGGTCACTTAGCTCACCTCTAATAACTTGTGTCCTCTGTACATCATCTCTTTAACACAGCCAGGGAAGAAAGAAACACTGTTATTACGTCTCCATTTAACAAAGGAGGGAATGGCAGCTCTGTGGGCGAGAAGTCACGCTCTAGTCCACAGAGAGATGAAGAGTCAAGCGCAAACTCCATACCCACGACCTTTGCACCGCACCTCCACTCTGTCAGTGGTCACCTCTCAGATCTTTGCTGAAAGACTAGCCAAGGTTTTCCTTCTCTGGAATTCCTTGAGACTCCCTTAGATCTTCCAGTTCCCAAGACTAAGTGTAAATCCCAGGAGCATCACTTGAACTGTGTCCCCTTAGAAAGTCGCTGCAGCTCCTAAGTCGGAGCTGGAAATTCCAGCTTTGTCGGTGGATCACATAAAGCAATGCATTTCAAAGGGCTTTGGGCGCACCAAAGGGGGCAGTTATTATTAATAACAGGGGACGATGACGTAAAGGCTAAATATAGGCCACTCGGTCCTCTTTATCCTCTGGTTTGATGGGAGATGCTTTGAGGCTGAGTTTTAGACCTTTATTTTGTCTTAGCACCTTCTGAATGTTCCCTAGAGTGGCCGGTTCCCAGGAGGCCTTGCTAGCTATGGTTCTGACAGAAACATGGTCAGAAAGAAAAGTAGAGTATTGATGATAAAAAAATAAAAAGCCTTGTACCTAAGCAAACTTTTCTCATAAACTGTGAAGAGAACAGAGTATGGTCTTAGTCAGAAACTGGCCCCTGGACTTCCTGTCGCGTAACCCCAGGTAACTCCTTGTTTTCGACTTTGCAAGGGTGGTCTCTGTCTTTTCAGGAGCACACAAGAATGTGGAATTTGCAAAGTACTTTAAGGTACACCATGCCCTTACTATTTATACCAAGCAGGCCCCTTGGCTGGCTTCAGGGCAAGGTTTTTCCACATAAAATCAAGCTTTTTGTGTGCTTTCCCAGCTATGACAGACAACCTTGCGAATTCGCAAACAAACTCCTCAGCTTTATTACTGGTGCCAGTAACACGGCTTTTAAAGGTACCTTTCATCTCCACATCTTAAGCCACGTTGCAAACAGTAATTAAAGCTCCCCGATGAGGGAGGAGGTACATATTATCCAACACATTTCCAAACAGGTGAACCCAGACTTACAAATTAAAGACCTGGCCATAGGTCACCAGGGGTTGGAGCAGGGAGGAGAGTAGCAATAATTCTAGACTTAGAAGCCAGGGGTGGTGGCTCAGGCCTGTAATACCAAGACTTGGAAAATGGAGGCAGAAGGACTAAAGAGGTTCATGCTCAGCTACCTATGGGGCTAGCCTGAGCTACATGAAACTCCACCAAAAAAAAAAAAATTCTTGTCTTCCCAACTCTTGAATTCACCAGGGCTTTGGGTAGTAAGAGCCTAAGAAGCAAAGTGGAAGTGGCCTCTCAGAACTGACAGAGCTCATACAGTGATTACAGGGGCTGGGAAGAGGAAGAGGAAGGAGCCTCCTCTTAATAGGCAAGAAAAGGAAGGAAAAAAAGGAGGACGGGGATGAATATATGAGGGAAAACAGGTAGGTGTACGGATGGATACCCAGATACACAGATGAATGACAAGAGCTGAAGAAGGAAGGAAGGCACTTAGAAAATACTGTAAGTAAGCCGGGCGGTGGTGGCGCACGCCTTTAATCCCAGCACTCGGGAGGCAGAGGCAGGTGGATCTCTGTGAGTTCGAGACCAGCCTGGTCTACAGAGCTAGTTCCAGGACAGGCTCCAAAGCCACAGAGAAACCCTGTCTCGAAAAACCAAAAAAAAAAAAAAAGAAAAAGAAAAAAGAAAATACTGTACGTATATTTTATTCTTGAATTTGGTTGAAAGCTCACCCCAAGACTCAAAGATCTTTGTGGAAGAGAAGGGCAGAAAGACTGCAAGAGCCAAAGGAGGTGGATAACTTCCAGGACACTGTTTCCCAGGCATAAAAGGGCCAATGAACTTAAGAGGATGTGTGGCAGCCTGCACACCACCTGCGGAGGCTCCACCCAGACAACACATTCTGTCGACAAACAGAAGGACACATGAGTCACCTCTAGCTGAAGAGCTCTGAGCGTTTGATAGCTGTTGGGAGAAGGAAGGCCAGTCTTTTAAAAATGATGTGACCCCTTGTAGCCTGACCATACTGTGGAGCAGACGTCAGTCCCAAGAGTAGGTGGGTACCACAAACTGGATTCAGTCAGGAAAGAAAACACTTAATCTCAGAGTTAGGTGGGAAGGAATGGGAGGGCTGAGAGGCTAAAGGGAAAGAGTCGAGGAGTATAAATATGTCCAAAATGTGTTGAACGAAATTCTCAAAGAATTACTAAAAACATGTTTACTTAGACTGAAGGTAGAAGGAGCTTGACTAAAAGTGCCCTATTTAGAACACCTGATTTTTATAAGAAGACTAGGAAGTTGCTTTCTAAATTTAGAATTATGTACCCACAAGAAACTGGGAAAAAAGTCATAGAAAAAGGATATATATACCCATGATTCAACGTGTTGTTCCCCCTCCCCCCATAGCAACTTCTTACACAACTCTATTGTAGTATCAAAACCAGGAAGCTGCCGGGCGATGGTGGCGTATGCCTTTAATCCCAGCACTAGGGAGGCAGAGGCAGGCGGATCTCTGTGAGTTCGAGACCAGCCTGGTCTACAGAGCTAGTTCCAGGACAGGCTCCAAAGCCACAGAGAAACCCTGTCTCGAAAAACCAAAAAAAAAAAAAAAGAAAAAGAAAAAAGAAAATACTGTACGTATATTTTATTCTTGAATTTGGTTGAAAGCTCACCCCAAGACTCAAAGATCTTTGTGGAAGAGAAGGGCAGAAAGACTGCAAGAGCCAAAGGAGGTGGATAACTTCCAGGACACTGTTTCCCAGGCATAAAAGGGCCAATGAACTTAAGAGGATGTGTGGCAGCCTGCACACCACCTGCGGAGGCTCCACCCAGACAACACATTCTGTCGACAAACAGAAGGACACATGAGTCACCNNGGTCTGGTGCCCTCTTCTGGCCTGCAGGCATACATCCAGATGGTACTATTGGAAAACCATGGTATCATATATAGATATATATATATTTCTTATTACATGTATATATTCTATATATGTATTATTCTTACTGAGGCTGGAGAGATAGCTCAGCAGTTAAGAGCACTTCTTGTTCTTGCAGAGGAACCAAGTTCAGTCCCCAGCACCCTCATGGCTGCTCACTGTAACTCCAGCTCCAGAGCATCCAACACTCTCTTCTGGTCTCCAAGGGCACTGCACACACATGATGCACAGACTTACATGCAGGCAAAACACCCATACACATAAAATAAAGATAAATATTTTTAACTACATGTATTTATTTGTATTTGAAGGAAGGGCACAGGTGAGCGTGAACATGAGGAGCCCAAGAGCAGCTTGCAGAAGTCAGTTCTCTCCTTCCGCCAAGAGAATCCCGGGAATTTAACCCACGTGGTCAGGCTTGGCAGCAAAGTACCTTTACCTGCTGAGTCATCCCGTTGGCCTGGTGGTGACATATTTAAGAGGTAGTGCCTATTAGAAGGCGCTTAGGTCATAGTGCACATGCTCTTGAAGGAGATTATGGGCCCCATTTCTTCCCCTTTTCTCTCCTTTGCTTTCTGGCAATGAGGCAAACAGTTTTGATCTGGCGTGCGCGCCTGCCATGATGTGCTCCCTCACTGGATACAGCGGAGCCAGTGTATCACGGACTGACACTTCCAAAATGCGAGCCAAAATCAATCCTTGCTCTTTACAAGTTGTCCTGATGTATATCTATTTACATTATCTATATACAAATATATCTAGACTGCATTTCTTAGCTTCAATGCATCTTTTTATTTTAAAAAGTTGTGTGTGTTTTTGACGGTCATCTGTTTTGTGGTGCTGGGAATGGAAGCCAGAGCCTTACATACTGCAGAAAAATATTTTACCACTGAGCTCTACTCCCATTCCCCACCCCACCCCCCATGTTTTTTCCAGGCGTGGTACATTCCCTTACTTTAGGTTGTCTGGAGGCAAAGAAAGCTGATCTCTGTGAATTCAAGGCCAGCCCAAGCTACTTAGTGAGCTCCATGCCAGGGTGGGCCACAGTGAAACTCTGTCTTGAAATAATTGATTTTCATTGATATAGATGTTATCACCACCCCCACTTCACTGTGTTCCCAGGGCTCTCGTACCCTCTTTAAGTCAGCATTCCCTCTTACACGACCACCACTCCCTCTTTTCTTTATTTTTGCTGTATGGTGCAGGGGTTGGAACCCAGAGCCTTGTGCATGCCAGATAAACTCTCTAGCACTGGGCCACATTGCCAGCTGACGATTTTTCTCTTTTATTGTTATCGTTTGTTCTATCTTGGAGCCGTAAATAAATCAAGCCCTGTTCCTTCCTGTACCCGGCTTCTTTCAGTCAACCGTGTATTCATGGACACATGACTTGGCCTGTGGCAGTGGTTCATTGCTTTTCTTTGTGGGGTGCAGTGATTTTTTTAAATTAGGTTTTAAAAACTTATTTATTTTATTTTTTGTGTATGGTGTGTTTGTATGTGTATCACATGCATGTCTGGTGTCCCAGGAGGTCAGAAGAGAATGCTGTATTCAGTAGTTGTGAGGCACCATGTGGGTGCTGGGAAGCAAACCTGGGTCCCCTAGAAGAGCAGCCAGTGCTCTTAACTGCTCAGCCAGCTCTCCAGCCCCACATTGTTGTTTGCCGGGTTTGTTTGTTTGTTTGTTTTTGTTAATGAATAGACCAAAATTGTTTGTGCATTTTCTGAGGGTAGACATAGTGGTTGTATCCAGAAATTGTATACAGTCAGATTGATTTGTTTAAGGTTCAAGATAGAACAAACGATAACAATAAAAGAGTTATTGTCAGCTGGTGCTATGGCCCAGTGGTAGGGAGTTTCCCTGGCATTCTCTGGTTCCAACCCCTGCACTAGACAACAAAAATAAAGGTAAGAGAGAGTAGCAGCTGCAGGAGGGAATGCTGACTTAAAGCACTGAATAAGAAAGCTGTGAGCATCCTTGTACCTCTGTGATGTCTGTTCAACCTGTGGGCTCATCTTTTTACACCCATTCATTTACGGAGAGTGACAGAGAGGGGTGTGCACACACACGAAGGACGTGACAATCTGTGTGTGTTAATTTCTCCTCCTGTTATGTGGGTTCTAGGATCAGAACTATATAGTATAGATTCTACAACAGTTTTGTTGTTTTCGTTGTTTGTTCTTTGTGTTTTGGGACAGGATTTCTCTGTGTAGCCCTGGCTGTCCTGGAACTCACTTTGTAGATCAGGCTGGTCTCGAACTCACAGAGATCCGCCTGCCCCTGCCTCCCGAGTGCTGGGATTAAAGGCGTGCGCCACCATCGCCCGGCTACAGCAGTTTTTATTTTCCAAAGTAGTCATACCAACATACCAATTTACTTCCCAGCCAGCAGTGTGTGAGACATCCACGGCACTATACAATTTTGCATCATCAAACTCTAATAAATGATTACACACAAGTCAAATTTTGGTTGGTCTTGGCCTCCAAATCCTTGTTTCCAAGTATTTTCTTATTCAGAACCAATAGTGGAAAAAGCACCAAAGAGATCTCAAATGCCGTGGGGCAGGAAGGTGACATCATGGGTCAGAAAGTTAAGAAACTAGAGTTGTCATTCTATTGGGAGATTTGGAACGGGTCACTGTACTGAACCACAGTTTGTCTTATCTCTAAAAATAAGGCAGATGGGGAGGACCATTTCTAAAGCCCCATTTTAGCTCCAAAGGTCACCATTCCAATGTGGAAAAATGTTGATGTTGTAACGCTAAGTGAAAGGGGAGAAAAAGCACGTGCTGCTACTTAGAAAACTACAGTCACCCAAAGGCAAGGGCTAGTGGGAAACACAAACTGCTTGTGTTTTCTGTTGCTGTGTATTTATTTTCTGCCCACATTTAATAATAGTTTTTACTTTGTGCTTGTGTCACTTTTAAGGTATTTGACTATGCAAATATGTATTTAATATGTTACTATAACTTGATAATATTAACATGCCCTATTAACATGTGAATTATTTTCCTTTTTAAAAATTATCTGAGACATAAGATTTCATTTTCTCTGAGTACACCCTCAACTAGGCTTCTTAGATTTTTTTTAAAATTGTTTAATTATTTATGAGACTGGATCTCACTACAGTATTGGCTGACCTGGGACTCATTATGTATATCAGACATTCACATAGATCCCCTTGCCTCTGCCTCTTGAATGCTGTAATTAAAGGTGTGTGCCTCCACACCTGGCAACATTTTATTTATTTACGTGTATATATGTACAAGTTAACATATGGCACACACATACAGGCACCACCATAGCACACATGTAATTTTTTAAATTCATTTTTATTTATTATCTGTCTATGGGAGGGTATACAGTTAGTATATAGAGGTCAAAGGGCAACTTGTAGACGTTGGTTCCCTCCTTCCATCATGTGGGTCCCAGGAATCAAACTCAGATCATCTGGTAGCAGGTGACTTTACCCAGTAAGCCATCCTGACAGCTGAAATCCTTTGGGGCAGGTGGAGGGTGGGGACAGTGCTAAGGATGGAACCCAAGGATTCACACACGCTAGTAAATGGAACTCTACAGCTGAGTTCCATTTACCCAACAAATATCTACCAAGCACCTTCTCTCTGTGGCCCTGAGGGACTGGTGGATGAACTCAAAATGAGATCTGAATGTCTAGGAATTTGTCACGTACTGCAGGAGACAAACACAAGCAAATGGGCACAAGCAACATGCTAAGGTTTATTTTAGGCAACCTGGGAACTTAGAGAAGAAGCATTGCTTAGCTGAAGATGGCAAAGACTTCCTGGAGTACATAGCAATTATCCGGGACCTGAAAGATGACTCAAAGCATGCCAGAGATAAAGAGGAGCAGAAGTAGAAAGAACATCCTGCAGAGCGGGACCTTCTGGGCCACAGGCATGAGACAGGAGTTTAGCATGGCCTGGTTAGGCAACACAGCTGGTTTAATGGTGGATGGTCGTTGGATAAGACAAGATAAAGTTGAAGAACTTACATACTAGCTTTTTTTTATTTTTTATTGTTTTTAATTGAGCTATATTTTTTTTTCCACTTCCCTCTCTTCCTCTCCCCTCCCCTTCTACCCTCTCCCATGGTCCCCATGCTCCCAATTTACTCAGGATATCTTGTCTTTTTCTACTTTCCATGTAGATTAGATCCATGTATGTCTCTCTTAGGGTCCTCTTTGTTGCCTCGGTTCTCTGGGATTGTGAATTGTAGGCTGGTTTTTCTTTGCTTTATGTCTAAAAGCCACTTGTGGGTGAGTACATATTATATTTGTCTTTCTGGGTCTGGGTCACCTCACTCAATATGATGTTTTCTAGATCCATCCATTTACCCGTAAATTTCAAGATGTCATTTTTTTTC
The DNA here is from genome assembly GCF_014885135.2 of Alexandromys fortis. Lineage (NCBI taxonomy): Eukaryota > Metazoa > Chordata > Mammalia > Rodentia > Cricetidae > Alexandromys > Alexandromys fortis. The sequence goes on from NW_026067920.1 coordinate 7,272,346, forward strand.
TGCTGTATAGTAAGTACTTCATTGTGTAAATGTACCACATTTTCCTTATCCATTCTCTGGTTGAGGGGCATTTAGGTTGTTTCCAGGCTATGACAAACAAAGCTGCTATGAACGTAGTTAAGCACATGTCCTTGTGGTACAATTGAGCATCCTTTGGGTATATATACAAAAGTGGTATTTCTGTGTTTTGAGGTAGATTGTTTCCTAATTTTCTGAGAAATTGCCATACTGATATCCAAAGTAGCTGTACCCATTTGCACTCTGACCAGCAATGAAGGAGTGCTCCCTTTATTTCAATCCTCTCCAGCATAAATTGTCATCAGACACACTAGCTCCATCTGTCTGATCTTTTTCTTTTAGTTTCTTTAACTTTAACTTTTTTAAGTTAATTTTTGTTTTATGTACAAGTATTTTCCCTGAATGTATGTCTGGGGTTTTTTTGGTTTTTTTTTTTTTTTTTTCCCCGAAACAGGGTTTCTCTGTAGCTTTGGAGCCTGTCCTGGAACTAGCTCTTGTAGACCAGGCTGACTTTGAACTCACAGAGATCCACCTGCCTCTGCCTCCCAAGTGCTGGGATTAAAGGCATGCACCACTACCACCCGGCTGACACACTAGCTCTTATACTGCCATAGGGACCCACTGGAAAATACCAGCCTGGGATAATCAGGACCATTCAGCCCTGCCCCCATCAGGTGGAGACTCAGCTAGATGCGTATGAAGTGGACACTTTGATGCCTTGAAGACACTGCTGTGGTTTTCTCTTATGAAGAAAGGTAAGAAGCATCTTGGCTGTCGGCAAGGAGCAAGGAACAACCTCATCCCAAAGGTAAATGGTGGGGCAAAGGCCAGACATTGAGAGAGTGGAGCATTCCTCCCAACAGTGGCAAGGATCATCAGTGGGCACCAGGAAAGGAACCTGAGCCCAGGGCAGAAGAAGCAGAGATGTACATCTGTGGTCAGTGAAAGAGAGCATCCTGAAGACAAGGCGACAACCCATGATGCAGTCCCACCTCAGGGTCTCCACAAAGGCTGTTTTCTACCTTTGCTGACAAGCTACCCTAAGCAGGCCCGTCACACTGAGGGACTCTTGACGTCCTCAGACAGACGCCTGTCTGAATCGCAGGAACTTAGCTGGAGGCAGGGCTAGTCTTGTAGTCTTGATAAAGCCTTCAAGGCCAGAAGTTAGTCCTTGACAACTTATCTGCTCTTCCCAGTTGCTAGAACTGGCTGGGTGTTGCCTCCTTCCAGGAAAGGCCTGGGCCTCAGTAGGATTCCAACTCTTGCCTTTCAGAGCCACTTTCAGAGGGACACTAACTGAAGATACAAAACCTACTTTTCATGTGTGTGCTTGGGATCTTTCTACGATTTACCTACATCCTCAGACCCCCAAACATATTTATTTTATATATGTTATCTGTACCAGCCAGATGGTTGAGCAGGTAAAGGTGCTTGCCACCAAGTCTGATTACCCAAATTTTATCCTCAAGGCTCACACAGAGGAAGAGAACCTAACCAAATTCCCATAAGTTATTTTCTGACAGAGAGAGAGAGAGAGAGAGAGAGAGAGAGAGAGAGAGAGAGAGAAGAGAGAAGAGAAGAGAGAGAGAGAGAGAGAGAGAGAGAGAGAGAGAGAGAGAACAAATTAATGTGAAAAAATAAATCTCAGAAAACCTGAATCCTGTTTGCCATGGTTCCCCAGAACAGAGGTCTGATCCGAGGCTTCTGAGTGGACAACTGTTACTAGGAAGTGACCCCATAGAGCAAGAGAACAGGAAAAGAAGAAAAGCAGGAGTAAGGAACAGGGTGCGGTGGTGCACGCCTTTGAGTACTCAGGAGGCAGAGGCAGGAGAAGCTCTGAATTCTGCCAGCCTGGTCTATACAGTGAGTTCAGGACAGTCAGAACTACACAGTGAGACTCATCTCAAACAAAACAAAACGTATGGGAACAGGGAATGTGGCTCAGTTGGTAGAGTGCTTACATTGTGGGCACAAAGCCAGGGTTCAGTCTCTAGCACCACATTACCCAGCATAGTGGCACACACCTATGGTCCCAGCACAGGGAGGGGGAGGGTGGAGGCAGGAGGATCTCTGTGAGTCAGCGGTCAGGCTGTTCTACGTGGTAAGTTCCAGGCCAGTCAGGGCAGTGTAGTGAGACCCTGTCTCAACAACAACAACCAAAGCAAAAACAAAAAAAGAAGGAAAAGAGTTTAAGATTATCCTCGGACTACATTGTAAATTTGAGGGAAATGTGTGATACATGAGACCCTGCATAAAAAGAAATAAAATAATCCAGGGGGCTAAGGCAACAGTTCAGTCTATAAAGTGTTTGCTTTGCAAATGTGAGAACCTGAGTTCTATCTGCAGCACTCATGTAAAAAGCTAGGGCTGCCGGCACACACTTGTAATCCTAGCTCTGGGACGGTCGAAGCAAGCAGATCCCTGGGGCTTGCTGGCCAGCCAGTCTAACCTAATTGGTGAGCTCAACGCCAGTGAGCAATCTTGTCTCAGAGGAGATGGATAGCCTTCCTGAAGATGAAACTGGAAGTTGTCCTCTGGATTCCATATGCGCTCTCTCTCTCTCTCTCTCTCTCTCTCTCTCTCTCTCTCTCTCTCTCTCTCTCTCTCTCTCACACACACACACACACACACACACACACATTTTTTAAAGCTAAGATAAACAATGGTCCTAATATGGTAACTAATGGCTCAATCCTTGGAGACCTGCTGGACTGCCTCAGGAAATACATCTTGGAAACATTCCCTCTGAATAATAAAGGGCAACACACTTATCCATCAATTCCTATCCCTATTGGGCAAGGGTTGCTTCACAAGGTACTAATTGTCTATTGTCTAATCCTTCCTAGTTACATATGGATGAGCATTTAGCTTGGTGAGTGCTCCGCACCCCCATGGCATTGGATGAGAGAGGTAAGGTACTGTCGAGTTGTACCGTTTTCTGATTGGGATCAGAACGGTGGGTCAGGAGTGTCTGATTTCCTCTGTAGACAGCTTAGCACCAGTCCTCGCTCCCTTTCCCAGTCTTGTGCACTGGACATCCACCTGCATGTGCAGCCTTCGTTTCCCTTGTTTCTGACCACATCTCTATTTTAGGGTAGGGAATCTGGCTCTCCCAACTTCCAGTCCCTGTGGCTGGGTGAGGGAAGCTAACCTCCTAATTTTTGCATGCTCCTAAACCCAAGATTAAGTCCCAAATTCAGCCATTCAACATAGTCTGTACCTCTCATGGCAGCTATGGTTTGAAAACAGTCGATGGGCCCTATCGATACTTAGACCACCATTTGAGTATCTACAAAGCCATATACATATGAGATACAATTTCATCCTAAATTCCAGGGGTGGAGCACAATGGGGTTAAACCAATCTGCACATCCGTTTTACTGAAGATTCACACTCATTGTGGAGTAGGCGTATCATCTACATGGCTCACCCAGCATTACTCTCAGGACTCTGACTTGGAGTCTGAGAATAAACATGTTCCTTCTCCCATGGAAGAGAGAAGGAAGCTCAGAGCTCCATCAGTACTAGAAGGCATCTAAGATCCAGAGTGAACCAACCAGTCATATCCCTCACGGCCTGTGCCAAAGTAAAGACGCAGAACTGGTCTTGGAGAACGAGTGGCTTGTTGTATCAATCAAACCTGAAGCTCAACATTCTCCTTGTGGACCTCCAGCTAAGTGAAGCAATCACTCCCTTTCACTGGCCAAAGGAACTTAAGGTAGATCTTCTTAAGCACCAAAAAGAGCCATTACTTCATGCATTACAAAAAAAAAAAAATTCCAGGGTAAACTGGGTATGATAGTACCTGCCTGTAATCCCAACACATGGGCAGCTGAAACAAGAGGATGGAAAGTTCAAGGCCTGTCTCTGCTTACAAGAGAACTGTTTGTCTGCCTTTGGGGGGTTGGTTAGGGGTTCCAGACAGGGTCTCACTATGTAGCTCTGCCTGTCCTGGAATTCACTCTGTAGCCCAGACTGGCCTCGAATTCAGAAATCCACCTGCTTCTGTCTCTTGAGTGCTGGGATTAAAGGCATGCACCACTACATCCTGCTTTGTTTGCCTTTTATTAAAAATTTTACAAAAAGGTGGGGGCAGGATGCTGGGGAGATTGGCTCAGAGCTCTTCCTGAAGGCCCATGTTTAGTTCCTAGCAGCCATATTGGGCATCTCACAACTGCCTGTAACTCCGGCTCCAAGGCATCCGATGCGTCAGGCCTCATGAGCACATGCCCTCATGCACACACTCATATGCACACTCAAACATACACACTTTTAAAAAATCAGAAAAAACAGGTGGGCATGGTAGCACAGATCTTTAATCCCAACACTCAGGAAGCAGAGGCAGGCAGATCTCTGAGTTCAAGGTCAGCCTGGTCTACGTGGTGAGTTCCTGAATAGCCAAGGCTGTTATACAGAGAAACCCTGCCTCAAAAAACACTTTAAAAAATTATAAAAAGAAATTCAAGGAGCTAGTGTCAAATCATTCTTTTATAATCCCAGGATTTAAGCAGCAGGATCTTAAATTTGAGGCCAGCTTGGGCCACATATTTCAAAAAGGACTGGAGAGATGGCTCGGTGGTGGAGCACTTACTGTTCTTGTAGAGGAATGGGTTTAATTCCCAGCACCCACAGGCGACACACAGCTGTCTGTAACTCCAGTTCCAAGAGCTCTGATACCCTCTTCTGTTCCCAAGTGCACTAGGCACATAGGTGATGTACAGACATACATTCAGGGAAAATACTTGTACATAAAACAAAAATTAACTTAAAAAAGTTAAGGAAACTAAAAGAAAAAGATCAGACAGATGGAGGTGTTTACCCTTTCTCAAATGGAGTCAATGTTCCTTACCAAGAGACCAGAAACACTTGATAATGTCTACAGATATTTCCGATGGTTGTCATGGGGGCAGGGAGTAGAGAGCTGTGCTACCGGCATGCAGCAGGTAGAAGCCAAACGTCTAATAACAGCCAGCAGTGCACAAACCAGCGTCCAAGGAAGAAGAGTGCTGGACTGGACGGGTGCTCAGCAGGTAAGAGCACTGGCTGCTTTCCTCCGGCCTTCATAGACACCAAACCCGGGTGGTGCCCAGACACGCATGTAAACAAAATACTGATCGACATAAATTGTAAAAATAAAATAATTTTAAAGTGGTCTATCCTAACAGACCTGAAGTTGAGAAGGCTGCTTGAATAAGTCAGGGTCCCCTCAAGTCAGGGCTCCAGCGACTGCTGCTTGAGTCCACCATGGATGTGCGGTGCCCATCAGGGTGCTTTGGCTAAGACACGGGAGAGAATGAGGTCTGAAAGACAGCAGAGAATGGAGCCCGGCCACCTCTCGGACACCCTAACCTATGCCAACTTCATCCTCAGACAAGTGCATTCCAGAGCGAGTCCCTTGTGGATTCCCGCATAATTTTTTGGCACTGGTAGCCTGTGCTTCAGGGAACCCCGGGAGGTCTATGGCTCCAAGCCCAGGGTCTCAAACTCCATTTCTACCTGTTTGCCTGGCATTTGCCATACGAAATTGAAAATTAATAATTTATCTTGCAGGATGAATAATTCAACAAAGGGCACAAAGAGCTGCTGGTGACAGGTGTTGTCACAAAACCAGCTCATTCCCCTCCCTACTTCCCCCCACCCCATCGTGTCTGAGCCAGGCAGAGAAGGAAAAAAGAAAATTAAAAACCAGCCAGGCTAATGACAGTGAGTTCAGTACTGACTGCTATAAACAGGCTCTCTTTCCAGGCAGGAGAACTGATAAAGACATCAGGGCTGCGAGATGCAATTCTGGCTCTTCTTCTACCACATCTTTGCTAAGCTCTCAGACCCCACCATCCATCACAACTCAGCGTAAGTGGCACCATTTTCAGGAGGTACCTGCCGTCTAGCCCCAACCAGCTGCAACTGAAAACGGATTTCTATCTCATGCCATATTTCATAGATCTCTTGCCGCCTCCCAACCTGCCTCAGGCCAAGCTGTCTGCTGTTAAAGAGTCTTGGGCTTTTGGGGGTTTTGTAGATGAAAAGGAAGCAATTTCAACAAAGTATCATAAACTCTTTTTCGCATTGAGGTGGGGGGAACACTGTTTTCTTTCTTTTAGATTGATTCTCACTGTGTAGCCCAGGCTGGTCTCCAACTCTCGAGTTTCCTGCCTCAGCCCCCAAGGACTAAGATTTTAGGAGTGCTCCTTTCAGGACTGGATGAGAGCTTGCAGCCTCTCTACTGAAATGTGCTCCCCGGCACATTAATGTACAATTCAGAGGGTACATAGATTTCAGCATCTCTTTGTGAACCCCAAGATTAGAACCCCTGCTTCCCGGGGGAGGGGAGAATGTGTCTTGTTGAAAAGATGGACTACAGGCTGGTGTGATGGTTCAAAAGCAGGCAGATCTGAGTTCCAGGCCAGCCTGGTCTACAGAGTGAGTTCTAGGGCAGCAAGGGCTACGCAGAAAAATCCTGTCTAAAAGAAAAACAAAAGCCAGGCAGTGGTGGTGCACACCTTTAATCCCAGCACTCGGGAGGCAGAGGCAGGCAGATCTCTGTGAGTTCGAGGCCAGCCTGGTCTACAGAGCTAGTTCCAGGACAGGCACCAAAGCTACAGAGAAACCCTGTCTCAAAAAAAAAAAATAATTAAAGTTTCTGAGGCAGTGGTGGTGCACACCTTTAATCCCAGCACTCGGGAGGCAGAGGCAGGCAGATCTCTGTGAGTTCGAGGCCAGCCTGGTCTACAAGAGCTAGTTCCAGGACAGGAACCAAAAAGCCATGGAGAAACCCTGTCTCGAAAATCAAAAATAAATAAATAAATAAATAAATAAATGAAAAACGAAAAACAAACAAACAAAAACCAAAGCAAAACAAAACAACAAAATCTGTAGAATGTTCGAGGCACCACCCTCATGAATGGGATTTGACGGCCACGTAAAAGAACTTAATGGAGGATTTCAACCCTCTTGTCCTTCTGCTTCTTGCTAGGTAAGGACACAGCTCTTGACTTCTCCAGAAGGTGAAGCAGCAACGTGGAAAGCAGGAAAAAGCTCTTACAAGACAAGCAAACTCGCTGGTGCCTTGGACTCGGACTTTCCGGATACTTACTTAAGAACAGTGAGAAAGATGCTCAGTCGATAAAGTGCTTGTTCTGCAGGCATCAGGAGCTGAGTTCAGACCCCAGCACCTGCACACAGCCAGAGGCCACACATGCATTCGTAATTCCAATTCTTTTGTGGACAGAGACGAGTGGATCCCTGGAGCACAATAGCCAACTAGCCTAGCTGAGTCAGTAAACTCAAGATTTAGTGAGAGACACTGCCTCAAAAAAAAAAATAAATAAATAAATAAAAAAGATGGAGAACAGCTGAGGAAGCCATTGGAGGGCAACTTCTGCTGTCTGCATGCACATGTACACACACGAACATGTATACACACATATGCACACATTCCCCAACCACCCCAAAAAATAACAGTGAAAAATAAATACCTGTTCCTTCTAAATTTCCCAGTCTCAGGAATTGTGTTATATCTTCACCAATGACTATGACAGCTTCGTCTCTGGGCCTTTTCCAGCCCTTGCCAGGGAAGTGAATAGTCAACAAGGAGCTGTGAGATGCAGTTGTATGGCCCTGGGCAAGTTGCCCATCTCTGGGCCACGGTTTCTTGGTTTGGAATTGGGAAGTTTGGTATAAAAGATTAGACTGGGATAAGGGATTTAGCTCAGAGGCAGAGCACTTACCTAGCAAGCACAAGTCCCTGGGCTTGGTCATCGACTCTGAGAAAACAAATGAACAAACAAACCACAAGGAAATCAGAAGATTGCACTGGTAATTAAATCACCCTACTCATTCATCAGTGTTACTGGCCCTGGCAACACATGGATACAACTCCCCCAGCATCTGAGAGGCTTGAGGAAGGCAGAATGTCACAAGTTCAAGGCCAGTCTGGAGTACAAAGACTCTGACTCAGAAAGCCCTATTTCCAAAGCAGTTTTAATTCTTTATTAATTGCTATATGGGGAATCAAACCCAAGGCCTTGGGCATCCTGGGCAAAGAGTCTACTGAGGAGCCACATTCCCAGTCCTCACTCAGCAAGTACTTAGGAAGTTTTAGGCTCCAGTAACCAAGATAAAAACTGAAGATACACCATGGTATGGCCGGTGAATAAAGCAGATAAAGTCTTGAGAATCTGAACACATAACCTAACAAGGAAGGCGTGGATTAAATAATCACGTGATCAGTACCAAAGGATAAACTGCTCAGTGCCAAGCAAGGGAAGTATAGAAAATAGGGATGTTATATCAGGGAGATGGTTATAACCTGGGTAAAATGAGGGGTCGAAGCTGGGGTTTGGTAGGTTTGGCCTATGGTATTTGAGGTCCCGAGTTTGAATTCTGAGGACCTACATAAATGCCAAGTGCACTACTAAGTATGTATGCAATCCCCAGGGCTCCTCCAGGAAAATGGGAGGATGAGACAGGAGAGTACCACAAAGTTTGAGTGACAGATAGCCTGATATACACCTGGGAGAGCAACAAAAAGATCATGTCCCAAACAAGGAGAAGGCAAGGACCCTCCCAAAATTGTCTTCTGAATATCCCCCCACACACACACACCACAGAAAACTACAAACTAAATTTCCCAACATCCTATCTGTTGGAGATGCCCTGAAAGTCCTTCCTCTCAGCTCCTATGTAAGAAATATACAATGAGAACAAATTTAAACAGAAAAGTTTAAATTACTCTCTTGATGTCTTCCCATGACTCTCCCTGCCCCAGTACCCTCTGTGCTTCGCGTCCAGCCCTGAAGGAGCTGTTCCCACCTCTTGCTTCTGTGGCTCTGCCATCCCACGCTAGCGATTATGGAGAGAACAGGACACACCAACTGCCACTCTGATGGGTGGTTTGAATAGAGCTTCCAGGCTGCCTGGAGCACACTGGCACCCCTGGCAGAGCTTTAGTCTGAAGCCAGTCGGGAGGCTTCAGTGCCAGTGCCCACTTAGCTGCCAGGCAACCCTGAGCAGGTCCCATCCTCTCCCTGGAGCTCAGTTTCCTCATCCGTAAACGAGAGGCTTACATCTAACGTTTATTAAGATTCCTCGCTGCCTTGCACTGCTGCCCTCTGATTTCTACAATGTGTCAACCTTTCTGTGGTTCACAGACTGGCGACAGGAGGAAAGACAAGGGCTACTTGTAGATTAATGAGAGGATAACAGCTGTCTTCAGGTCACACCTTGCACCTTCAGAGCCAGGAGGCCTGGCCTTCGTTATCATTGACTCAGTTTTCTCACTAAAGCCAGGGGTTGGGAGAGCAGGGGAGAATGTGGAGCGGCTGCTTTGCTGTCAGAGGCCCAGTGCTCATTCTCTGGATTCTTCCAGAATCAGCAAAAGCTTTGATAGATTCAGCAGAGGGCGGGGGGGGGGGGGGGGGGGGGGGGGGGGGGGGGGAGGAGA
>NW_026067920.1:7281850-7317069 GCF_014885135.2 Alexandromys fortis
GGGGGGTGTGGGGAGATGCTGAGCAGAGACCTATTGAAAGAAAGCTTGGCTTAATGGAAAACTGCCGGCGACAACAGTTGCTGACTGGGGACGGAGTGGATTATGAAACCCTATATTTATGTAACACTTTGCAAAGACATTTTAACTGCTATTAGTTATTTCTCTTGAGGGTGCTTCTTTACACATTGTCAGCCCTCACACCAATCTTTCTCATTCAGTAGTCTCCGTGGCTTTGGTAGATTGCAAATGAAAACAGCCGCCGAGCATCTATATATAGAGAAAGAGATTGTGCAAGGAAGGAGGGCTAATTCCCCTCTCCCTCAAAGCACACTGGCCTTATGCCGCTTGGAAAATAGCTCCATCAATAAAGTGCTGCTCCGAGGGCCTCGTATGAGGACCTGAGTTTGGTCCTTAGTACTCACGTGAAAAGTTGGATGTTGGGGGCTGGAGAGATGGCTCAGTGGTAAGAGCATTGATTGTTCTTCCACAGGTCCTGAGTTCAATTCCCAGCAACCACGTGGTGGCTCACAACCACCTGTAATAAAATCTGGTGCCAACTTCTGGCCTGCAGGGACACATGCAGGCAGAACATTGTATACATAATAAATAAATCTTTATTTATTATGTGGGGCCAGTGAGATGGCTGGGAGGGTAATGGTACCTGCTACCAAGACTGAGAACCTGCATTCAATCCCTGCTCTATAGGCAAGGGGCTGGAGATTGAAATACACACATAAACACACAGAGACAGAGACATGGGTCATCCTCGAAACAAGACTGCCAAGAATGCCCCCTTGAATCAAGAATGCCCATTTTATTGTGTTCCAGGGCAGCTTATATAGGGTCTCCTTGACCAATAACCACACCCTCTCAGCCGCAAGCCCATCAGAAACTCCAGAGGGTCTTGTGCTCAGGGCAGCTGCAAGAACAGGAAAACAAGTTGTTTATAGGAAATTCAGGGTCTGGGGGTTCACAGTCCCCAACACGTGGAACCCACATAATAAAAGGAAAGTTATGTTTTGACCTGCATGAATGCCTGTATACACTGTGTGTGTGCTCGTGCGTGCGCACGTGTATAATAAATTAAAGGAAAACAAAAAGCCAAGCATGGTGGTGTATACCTCTAAGCCTGATACTAGACAACACCTGAGAATGAGCTTAGGCCTCTCTACACATGGACACACACACAAAACTGGCTTTATAATATATACATATATATGTATATATATATTGTTTACAGACTAGTGAACAGGAAACAAGACAGCTACTATTTGTAAAGTATATACATATATATGTATTTTGAGACTGGGTCTTTCTATTTATCCCTAGTTGGTCTGGAACTTGTTATGTGAACCAGGTTGGTCTTGAACTTATGGCAATCCTCCTGCATCTGCCTCCCAGGTGCTGGGACTACAGGCACCACATTCTGCTTTAACTTGCTTCGATCTAAAGCATGGAAGAAGTGACACTGTGCGTTTCAGAGCCCACAGCCTGAGAAGTCTAGAAGCTCCATTTTCACCCTATTGGGGTCTCTACAGGTCAGATTGTGAAGCTCTTTGGGGTTGTGATGGGAGCTTTTATTTATTTATTTTTGTTTGTTTTATACAAGATCTTGCTCTAACCAAGCCTCCTGTGCTGGTTACCCATTATCGTCAACTTAATACAATCTAGAATCACTTGACAAATCACTCGAACTGAAGGCTCAATCAGACTGGCTTATGGCCATGTTTATGACAGGTTGTCTTTATTAGTGATTGATGTGGGAGGGCCCAGCCCACTGTAGGTGACACCATCCCTAGGCAAGTAGGCCTGGGCTATATAAGAAAGGTAGACAAGCATGAGCCAGAGAGCAAGTTAGCAAGTTTCTGCTTCAGTTCCTGCTTGAAGTCCTGACCTGACTTCACTCACCATGGCTTGTCATCTGGAAGTGCAAGCCAAATAAACCCTTTCCTCTCCAAATTGTTTTTGGCCAGAGTATTTTATCATAGCAAGATAAAACAAATGAGAACACCTCCAGATGACTGCATTCCCAACTGTCATCTGATTGCATCTTCCTGAAAGACCCTGAGCCAGAGCCATCTAAGTGAGTCACCTTGGAGCCCACTAACACTGTGTAAGATAACAAGTTATTATTAGTGTTCAGTACCCTACGTTATAATGACTTGCTTTCAGTGCTAGATAGCTAATACAATTCAAATGGCTAAACTTTAAGTGTGTTAAGTTTCCATTACTATGCAAAGCACAAATCTATTTATAAAGAGAAAGGGTTTGTTTCAACCCATAGTTTTGGGTCACAGCCAATTTACCCTTTTGCTTTGGGCCTGTGGTAACATATCTCGGCAGGAGGGTGTGCAAAGCAAAAGGTCTTCAAGATTGTGAATCAAAGGAGGAAGAAGAGACAAGGGCTCCATAATCCCCTTCGAAGACTCATTCTAAATGAGCAATGCCTCTTAATAGTGATATAGGTTGGGCACAAAACCTGTAATACATGAGTCCTTGGCGGGTGTGGGGTGGGACTCCCAGATCCAAAGGATAGCACTGCATCAGGAGTCATGTATGCTGAGTCCGAGGGGTTACCCTACAGAGTAATCAAAGTGGACTAGTCGGAAAACCTAAACCGGGAGAGGTAGTGCACGCCTTTAATCCCAGCACTCAGGAGGCAGAGGCAGGTGGATGTCTGTGAGTTTGAGATCAGCGTGGTCTATAGAGCTGGTTCCAGGACAGCCAAGGCTATCACATAGAGAAACCCTGCCTTGAAAAACCAAAAAGGAAGGAAGGAAGGAAGGAAGGAAGGAAGGAAGGAAGGAAGGAAGGAAGGAAGGAAGGAAAACTTAAGAAGAGGAGTGGGCCAGTCAACACACTTGCTGGAGGAATAAAGAACAAAGAAAAGCAAAACTGATTCGCTGGCTCCGTCATCCAAGCCAGGCAGGACTCAGGTCTGGGTACTGTGTCCTATGCTAATTTTCTCACTCCACTTGACAGCTTTCTCCCTAATGACCCTTACACTTGGTTGGCAGTAAGCACCATGGATGCTCCTCTCCTTTGCCAACCAAAATATTTGCCCTTTAAGTTGTTAGTTGCTGTTCTCATTTGGAAGAAAATACAGGTCAAGAAATTTCTTTGTATGTGTGCATAACTGGTGTCTGGATTGAGGTTTTATCTGTTTTGTTTTTGTTGTTTGTTCTATTTTATTTATTTTATTTATTATTACTTTGTTTTTAGGTTTTCTGAGACAGGGTTTCTCTATGTAGCCTTGACTGTCCTGAAACTCACTCTGTAGACCAGGCTGGCCTCAAAGTCACAAAGATCCACTTGCCTTTGCCTCCCCAGAGCCCAAATTAAAGGTGTGTACCACCACCACCTGGCCAGAGACTTCACCTGTTTGACTGGCTTTTTAAATTAATTTTAATTGGATATGTGCTATCTCAAGAAAGATGCCTCCTTTCAGATTCTCACGTTCCTTATGGTTCTGTTCTGGGACAGGAGAAAGATGGAAGGGATGTGAGGATAACATCCAACAACAGTCTCCCTGCTCCCTGCCTTTCCCCCTCCCTTCTCCCTCGCTCCCTTGCAGCCTTCCTTGTGTCTTCCTTACTTCTACCCTTTCTTCTTCTCCCCCCCCCCCCCATTCCTTCCTTTCTTTCTCCCTCTGTGTCCTTCCTCTCCACTAAAATTTCTTGGACGCCCATGTGTTAGTCAGGTTTCAGTCACTGTAACAAAATGTCTGAGAATATCAACTCACCAGCGGTCAGATAGTCAGGTGGAGTTTATTTGGCTTCATTGTTTCTGGGCCTGTGTTGAGGCTAAATCAAAATGGGGTGCACATGTGGAATGGAGATAGTCACTTTGTGGCAGCCAGGAAGGAGGGGGAAAGAGAGGAGAGAACGGAAGAGAGGAGGAGGAAGGTCAGAGGGGAAAGGAGCTGTACCACTGGAAGCAAGATGCATTCCTCCAGGATGCTTCCCCAGTGACCTACTTCTGCCCACTAGGCCACATGCCCTAAGGTTTCCCCCACCTCCTGATATGTCATCAGCTGACATCCATATCTCTAGCACATGACCTTTGGGGGTTCGTTTCAGATCCAAATCATAGCCAATTGCTGCTATGTGTTGAAATTTTCTATATTATCTTATATAAATCTTACAATGATAAGGTGAGAATTAGGGAACTTAGGGAATCCTTTTTTTATTTAATTACTTTTTACATTTATTTAGTGTGTGTATGTGCACAGCCCCACAACATGTGGTGTGGATAACTTGCTGGAGTCATTTCTCTTGTTCCACCACACGGGTTCTGAGGTTATCCCCTTCTACCATGTGGACTTGATGGAAAATAACTTTACTTAATTATTTATTTATTTATTTATTTATCTATTTATTTATGGGTTTGTTTTTGTTTTTCGAGACAGGGTTTCTCAGTGTAACAGCCCTAGTTGTCCTGGAACTAGCTCTTGTAGCCCAGACTGACATTGAACTCACAGAGATCTACCTGCCTCTGCCTCCTGAGTGCTAGGATTAAAGGCGTGCGCCGCCACCACCACCTGACCCATAGTGATCCTTTTTAAAGATAGGACATATGCTACCCAAACAAGAGGGACCTGCCTCAACAAGGTGAAAGGTGAGAACTGACTTCTAAAAGCTGTCTTCTGACCTCAACATGCACACTGTGGCACTGCTCTCTCTCATTCCAACCACCTCACTCACACAGCAACAAGCAAAAGAAAAACATTTTTTTAAAAGACACAGCAAGGTATTTGTTGGGTCCTATATGGTGATTCAAGCCTGCAATCCTAACATTTACTTGAGTAACTGAGACAGGAGGATTATGAGTTCAAGTCCAGCCTAAACTGTATAATAGGTACAATAAGACCCCATAAAAAGAAAAAGAAAGAAAAGAAAGCTGGAAGTGGTCCTACATGCCTTTAGTACCAGCACTGGGGAGACAGGCAGGTGGATCTCTGTGAGTTCGAGGCCAGCTTGGTCTACAGAAATGAAATGAGACTAAACAAAGTACTTTTGGAGAAATGAGGTTATTTTCCAGCTCCGGTTGTTGTGCTGGGAACTGAACCTAGACCTTAAACCCCACCCCTGAATCATACCTACAGCCCCAAGTTGGGTGTCTCATTGGATGTATTTTGTCTGTCTACCATTATAGTATGTAGCTTCAAGACCTCAGTAATTTGAGTGTCTTTATACTCATAGAGAAAGATGAAAACAGCACATTCATTTTCTCTGGAAGTCCTAATTAAATGTTCCTTGTACCAAAGGATTTCCTTCCAACCAAGTACCCAGGTACAGACCAGATTTCCTTTGTGCTCAACATATTTGCTGACAAAGAAAAGCAAGACAGTCTTTTCCATGACAATATAAGATTGGATTGACTAAAATATGATAATGGTAAGGGGAATATACACTCTCCTGACACATTTTGTGGCATGTGGCCACAGCTTCTACTAGACTTGAGACTCCTCTAAACTTAGCTCTTGAGCCTAAGAAGGTCATGAATGTAGGTTCTGGAGCCATGCAGGGATGATTCTATCCCCACTCTACTCTCTTACTGGCTCTGGAACTCTAAATGTCTCGACAAAATGGCCTGGAACTTGCCATCTGAGCCAGGCTAGCCTTGAACTGGTTTTCCTCTTGTCTCAGGCACTGAAGAACTGGGATTATAGGAATGTATCACTACGACTGCCTTCTACTTCTTACATTTTTTTTTTTTTTTTTTATTTTTCGAGACAGGGTTTCTCTGTAGCTTTTGGTTCCTGTCCTGGAACTAGCTCTTGTAGACCAGGCTGGCCTCGAACTCACAGAGATCCGCCTGCCTCTGCCTCCCGAGTGCTGGGATTAAAGGCGTGCGCCACCACCGCCCGGCCTTTCTTACAATTTTTGTAGTCAAGGAAATAATAGACATGAAGTTCATAATCCATTGTCTGAAGTATAATAAATATTTTCATATCACAACTACCTCTACTATGTCCTGAGACCCAGGGCAGATGGGTCATGTCTACTTGGCAGGCCAATTCTAAGGTGCTTCTTTCTGATCCCCATATCCTGCTGCTCATATCCTCAGCAGGAGTTGTGACTTGATTCTAACAAACAGAACACAGCAAAAGAGAAATCACCTTTGTGATGTGGTGAGATGTCTTCCTAGAGGCTCCCTACTGCCTTCTCGGTTTGCATTCCTTGAAGCAAGCTCCTTTTTTTAAGATTTTTTTAAAAAATGTGCATTGGGGTTTTGCCAGCACGCAGGACTGTGTGAGGATACTAAATCCTTTGGAACAGGAGTTACAGAAGGTTGTGAGTTGCCATGTGGGTGCTGGAAATTGAACCTGGGTCCTTGGAAAGAGCAGTCAATGTTTCCAACCGCTGAGTCTCCAGCCCTATGCCCTATGCCCTATGCCTCGATTCTTAGCCTACAGAAAATGTGGGTTATGTTGTTCTAAGTCGCAGTCTATGAGAATTTGTTACATTGTGAAATATAACCAATTAGCAAACGCCTCTCACCCCATTGCTGGTTTAAAGCCCATCCCCCACTTCTTCAGCAACTTGACATCTATCCCATTACTTCGTAGCTATTAGTTTCCTTGTTTCTCCTACAGTGTGAGCTCTTCCAGGGCATAACCCTAGCTGGCCTGGAATTCTCCGTCATTCCTCAGTCTCCTGAGAGCTAGTATTACAGGCTGCATCCCCAGAACTTGCCAATGAGTATTAGCAACTAGTTTTCTGTGATGATTCTTATCCATGCTTGTGAGCCATTAGCTCTGCATCATCTGAGTCTTTTCCAGGAAAAATTGCATCCTACTCTTAAGATAGTTTCACTAAGCCTTTGTGATTTAAAGTGGCGCACGCCTTTAATCCCAGCACTTGAGAGGCAAAGACAGGAGAATCTATGTGAGCTCGAGGCCAGCCTGATCTACAGAGCAAGTTCCAGGACAGGTTCCAAAGCTACACAGAGAAACCCTGTCTCGAAAAACAAAAAAAACACAAGACAAAAACAAACAAAACTTTTCTGAATTAAATTTGTAAAAGGGTGAGGAAGTGTAAACCGGGATTTTGAGAGCTTCCCAAACTGGAATGCCTTAGGGGGAGGGTGGCCACCGAGGAAGAAAGGGCAGAGTCACGTCCCTAAACCTGCAAAGGGCGGGGCCGCCTCGTTGAAGCCCCAGTACCTCCAGGGGGCGGGGTCATATAATAGAGGCGTGGCCCGGCCAGAGCATCTTCCCGGACAGTTGGCTCCGGGGGAGGGGCCGGGAGAGCAGGGCAGGGCTTCCTGTCTGCGCCTGCGGAATCGCCATTTGACCCCGGAAGTGTTGGCTGTGTGTAAGCTGTCACCGTGTACGGCGGCTGCACGTCGCGGGTGTGGAGCCGGGAGGTGAGTGAGTGCCCGGTCCCCACCAGTGGAGCTCGGCAGGAGCCACGCCGTGCTTCGGGCACCCTCGGCACCCCCAGCATACGGGCTTCACGGCGGGACCAGGCTTACATTGCCCCAGGGGCCGTGAGTCGCCCCAGCGAGGCCAAGAGAACTAGAACCTGGAGTTCCGGTTCGGTTTAAGGCTTGGCCCCAGAGTGACCTGGGACAAACCCCAGTCCCCACCTCAGTGTCCTCGGCTTTCATTCGTTCAGCATGTGTTTGTTGATCGACTCTCATGTGCCTGGTACAGAACTAGGCGCCGGGACTACAAACAGCAGAAGAGACAAGGCTCTTGCCCTCGTGGAACTTAGAGTCTAGAGGAAGGAGACAGTCAGCCAGTAAATGCATAAAGCAATTAAAGATATGACAATCAGTCACAAGGACAGAGGTTATTTCAGGGAAGCTCTGGGAAGGTTTCTAAACAGAGTGATGTTGAACCGAGACCAGCAAAGTGATGGGTGACAGAGAAACTGAGGCAGCAGTAGCCTTGGAGATGCTCGTTGGCCGTATAACAGTTGTTAGTTTCCTCGAAAACACTTTCTTAACATTTGGCCTTTGCTGCCCTGCCCAGAATAAGAGGTATGGTGGTGCATGGCTGTCCTGGTGTTTTCCAACACAAAGTCTGGTTTTTGCTTTACTTTTTCCCCATACTTTAAGTGAAAACTCAAATTCTCTTTGATCCCCCTGTCCTCTAAGTAATTTTTGTTTAAACTTCATGAACCTTACACATTCGGCAAACATCATGACACTGATTATTAGCTGGGTGGCAGTTGGTTTTCTACCTGTTCTCGTGAAGTTTTGTGACTGGCACTACCAGGTCAGTTCTTTGCCCATGTTGGTATTTTCTGAACATCGTTACCTGGTACATAGTAAGGACTGAAGTATCTAGAGCCAGGTGTGGTGACACATTTCTATAATCCCAGTACTTAGGAGGCTGAGACAGGAGGATTGGTTCAAAACCAGCTTAAGCTACATGAGACCCTGTCTACTCAGTCTCAAAATTTAAAATAAAAAGTACAATAAAAAAAAGAAGAAAAGCCAGTAGGTGGTAGCGCCTTTAATCCCAGCACTAGGGAAGCAGAGGCAGGCGTATTTCTGTGAGTTCGAGGCCAGCTTGGTCTACAAGAGCTGTCTTCCAGGACAGGCCTCAAAGATAAAGAAACCCTGCCTCTAAAAAGAGAGAGAGAGAGAGAAGAAAAGAGCGAGCCAGATGTAATATTGCATGTTGTGATGTATGCCAGTACTCAAGAGGCTGAGGCAGGAGATTGCTGGAGCTAAGAACCAGCCTGTATCACAAGACATTGTCTCATAAATACTTTAAAAGGTAAATTAAAGTGCCAAGGAAAGCATTTAAGAGAGTGCTTAGTGTCTAGCAAGCACATTGCTGTTGTCTCGTCAGTATGTCTCATATCACCAGGGCTGGGCCACACAACCTGGTAACCAGGGCTGATGATATCCTCAAAAATCTGTCAGGACATAGTGATTTCCTCCTGCTAGTCTTGATTTGTTTCTTGTTGTCATTGGGACTTTTTTACTGGCATGTCTTTTGAAAGGCTTAATTCCCTGATTTAACCAATACATGTGTTCTCGCTAAGAATAAGCCCAAGTGGTGTTAGAAATAGGGACCGTGGAAGAGCTGGTCTGCTGGTTTGGCTTTGTGAGCTGTGTTCACATATATGTGGGCACAGATGTATGTGTGTGGAGGTCAAAGATCAACCTCAGGAGTTGGAATTGTTCCTCAAGTCATCTACCTTTTTTATTTGTTTGTTTGTTTTGTTTTTGAGATAGGGCTTGTCTAGTAGACTGTACTGACTGGCCAAGGAAACTTTCACCTTCTGCTTTCTCAACTCAGAATTCCACGTTTTTAATGTGGTTTTGGGAACTGAACTCAGATTCTCATGCTTGTGCAGTCTGGATGATGCTGACCAAGCTATCTCCAAATCCACTTTGTGATTATTTTATTATTTTATTTTTGTTTGAGATTGAATCCAGGGACTTGCATGTGGTGAGCACAAGTTCTATTACTGAGCTGTACCCAGCTGACCAGCTACTGCCTTTGAATCCATTTTGGCCCCTTCGTGGAAGGGATCATGTGTTGGCAGATTCCTATGGATTTTCTCTTCCTTCTGTTAGTTTGTCATGCCTTCCTCTGAAGCCTGGAGAAGTCTTGACATACTCTATATATGAGGAAGAGTCCATTGTCCCAACCCTTAAAAGACCGAAGGTCCCCTAAGAATTGAGAAGAGTTTTTTTTTTCTTCTGAAGAACGTAGCTCAGATGGACTAGACTAGCATCCGTGATGAGTTCTGTCCCCACCACAGCAAAGAAGATTGCTCCTCATAGTCTTTCATCTTTCATTTGGTGAGGCTGCATCTGCTAGGCCTGTGCTGATTTTAGGAAAGACAGCAAGAAAAAGAACTGTGGGTAGTGTCTTCACAGTGCCCACAGGCTGCTTGAGTACAGCTTGAGGCCCTGGGTTCCGTCCCAGCACTGTAAAAACAAAACATAAAAACTAGTCTAGGTCCTTTTAGCTAGGACTTCTTTCTTATGGGAGTGGAGTTATCTGGACGGTATTTTTCTTCAGAGCTGAGAACTGTTTTAGGCAAAAATCATCCCTTTACGCAGCAGATGCATACCAGGTCTTGAAAGCCCACATGAGGAGTTCACTGTGGCCAGGGGTCGATGCTGGTGCTGGGCTCAGTCCCAGACTAGGCCTTGCCTCTAGGAGTCTGTGTGTCTGCTCCCTTCTTCCCATCCATATTCCTTTCAGGAGGGTCACACTGCACAATGCCAGCTCTGCCCCTGGAGCAACTCCAGATCACCCACAAAGACCCGAAGACAGGAAAGCCGAGGACTTCGCCAGCGCTGGTGAGCCAATGTCTTGATGTTGTTCAGCCTGATAGCAACCATCCTTGCAATTCCAGAAGCAAAAAGTAAATCCTTTTTTGTTCAGGAATGACCCTAGGGCCAATGGCTACTGCCGAATAGTTGAGACACTGCTAGGCACTTGCAAGCCTAGTATAGAACTTTATTTCTGAGGAACAGTGGAAATTTGAATAGTATCTTCGATGTTGGGTCCCCTCTCCGAAGCATTTATTTCATTTCCAGTCAGTCTGAAGGCAGTTTTTGTTATGATTTTTTAAAAATGCTGCAAGATCTCCAGTGGCAGTAGGCAGCAGAAATGCTGTAGGTTCCCAGATGGTGGCAGGCAGAGGACCCTAGGAGCAGCCAGTACCAGGAAGAGACGGCTGCCGGTCCCCGAGAGGTGACTGGTCCCAGGCAGGGAGATACATGGTGGGCAGGCTGGTCCCAGCTAGCCCGGCAGTGTGAGCAGGCGGTGGAGGCATATGGACAGACACATCATACAGAATAGAATTGGATATTTATTACTTAGAGGAGGGGGGAAAGAAGGAGAAGAGGACAGAAAGAGAGAGAAGCGGGGGAGAAGTGGGGAGAGAAGCAGAAGCCAAGCTGCCTCTCCGAGAAGAAGATGCAAAAGAGCGCAAAAGAGCGAGCTTAGGCCGGAATATCAGCCTGCCTCAGTGGATGGGGGAGGGAGTGGGCGTGGCTTGTCTCTTAAAGAGACCAAAATCATAACAGTTTTGATTTAGTCTGAGCTGGGCTAGAAATGGCTCCAAGTCCTGGTTTGGTGGTTGGCCTTTGTGGTGGCCTTAAGATTGCACGTAGGAATATAAATATGTGTTTAAATCTAAGCAGCTGCTCATGCTTGTATTGGATCAGTGATTTCAGAGGTCGGGCCAGTCTCTTATCTGTGGCAAGAAGTGAGACATACAGGGCCTCTGACAGGGCCTGTGAGACCGAAAACTAAGGAGGCTGTAAACGTGCCAGTTCTCACCATCAGAGAAAGATTAGAGCCATGGAGAGGTGCCAGGCTGCTAAAGAAAGGGACAGAAGTGGGGATTTGAGTCCTTGTACCCACTTGTAGATTTCCCAAGAATATGAGCTTACCTGCGCAAGGTGGGAAGAAGTGGTTTCTGGAGGCTTGAGTAAAGGTGTGGGAAATGGGAGCTAAGTGTTTTATTTCGTGCATTTTTGGTTGGCTTTATTATTTCCTCTTCAGTCTCTAATAATAGAACGTAACATGTATGGGATACCTCGTGTGGGCTAAACCATTCTGAGCAAAGCACCCAGAGATTAACTTTTCTTCTTCCTTTCCCCCCCCCTCATTTATAACTAGTTCTTTGAGAATTTTGTGCAGATTCATCCCCGATTCCTCACCCAGCTAACTTTGTGTCCTCTTGTTTTATGAAGCCTATCAAGTCCAGTTGGTGCTGACCATATGCTCTTGGATGTCTGACCTTTCTTAGAAGGTGCTCAACCCACCAGCGACCGTGCCTTTAGAGAGAACTGACTTTACCCTCCATCAACTGTTAGTTGCCAACAGTTCCAAAGCTAGGGATGAGACTTCGTGCCCACCTCCCCAAGTTACCCCTGTGTTTAAACTGGGTGTTGACGGTGAATTAGCTCTGTCTGGACAAAGCAGGAGGGGAAGGAAGGCCCTGGCTGGGGAACTCGGGAATGCTTGAGGGAGCCTGACTCTTATATCAAGCACAGATCCCTGGGGGTAGCACTATGGCAGAGCTAGTGAACATGGGCTTTGTACATATTTGGCAAGTTCTTTAACCTCACTAGGTCTCAGGATCCAAAGAAAGATAATAATGGGCTAATAATAGTGGGGTGACTGTGAGGATTACATGAACCCTCTGTGAGTTAGTCCTCTGCCTGGAGCAGAGCAGTTAGGATGATGAGAACAAGTAGCAGCTGTGACATTGAACGGGGTAAGGTGGGGGACAGATTAGCTCAAAGACAATTTCCTGGTCCTGAAACATTGTGCTGAGTGCAGGTAGGGTTTTGTCTTTTGAGTCTCAGCTTGGGGCAAAAAGATCTCTGCCCTAGGAGCAGGCATTACGATGCCTCTTCAGAGTGAGGGTAGAGCTTATTGATGTTAATTGAGTAGTTACTTACTTTTCAAGGATCATGCACTTGAAAAGCCTGTAAGAAATATGGTTGGACCCTTAGGCCATTCCTTGAAGGACAGTAAAAAAAATGAGTTCCTGTCCAGACGCAGAAGCTTGAAGGGCAGTGTTTCCCTAGTTTTCCAGAGTGGAGAGGGGATTAAACTTGATTAGGAGAGACACCCTGGAGCTGCTACTCTCCTGCTCTGAAGCCACCTATGGCTGCTCACTATGGAGTAGAGTTCCCTTTAGAGGCTTGTCATTCTAAGCCCCTCAGAGGCAAGGTCTGGCCATTCATTCTCTTGTTCAGCTAATGAACGTGTGAGGTCCTCTCAATGTCAAGCCTGGAGGAAGTATCATTGAAAGCCAGTAAACTGCATATTTAAAATCAGCACTTTGATTTTTTTGACATTGGTAAGATATCAATGAAACTGTCACCATCACCAACGGCCAAGACAGTGGACATTTTACCTTCCCTAAAAGTCCCCTGTGTTCTTCCATAACCCCCCTCCCCCGTACCCAACAAAACTGATCCAAAAGTGACTTTGATGCTGTTTAGCAAGTGCTGTAGTCAAGTGAGCACAATGCAGGTGCTGGGCAGAGCTGTGGTAAACCCTAGTCCAGGAGGCAAGAAGGTCAGAAGGACAAGCAGTGAGCTCAGGGCAGCGTGTGTGTTGGTCTGCATTGTAAGCTTTGCTTCCAATCCTGCCTCAGATGCCTGTTTAACCTCAAGACCTTAGGAAAGTTCTTGAACCTTACTAAGTCTTTGTTTCCTCCTCTGACGGACAAGGAGAATACTGTCTCCCTTTTAGCTATTTGTAGATGAAAAAGGAAATAGTGAGTTTAGCGTACCTGCTCCACCAATTGTGGCACACACCTTCAGTCCCAGAGGCAGGCAGATTTCTATTAAGTCTGAGCCCAGCCTAGTCTACATAGCAAATTCCAGGCCTGCAGGACTATATCATCACACTTGAGAAAGAAAGAAAGAACAAGGGAGGGACGGGAAAGAGAGGGCAAGGTGTCTTTCCTCCACCTAAAAATCCTTTTCCTCCTCTTGGTTTAGTTTAGGTACTGGCTCACCTGAGAAACATTCCTTTTCCAGGGGCTGCTATTTTCCTCCTGTGCTCCTATGACCCTCCAGGCCTAAGTTGTCGCTTCATCTGTTTAGGGCTTCCTTGGTGACTTAGATGTGCATCTTCCTCTGTGGAACGTTAACCTTGTGACTTGGAGACTCGAGACTCTTATCTGAGACCTGCAGCACAGGTCTTTTCTTGTCTCCAACCCCTGGTAGGGACCCTGTAAAGAGTGTCGGCAGGTCAGGGAGGAAGGAAGCTTGGAATGCAAGGAGATAAGCTCTCTTTTCAACAGGTTAGTGGCTGGAAGGCTGCCACTCTGTAAATGGGAGAGGGTCCCCTAGACCTGTTTGCTAACGGACTGCAGTGAATCCTTACAGAGCTTGTGGAATTTGCGTACTCCTGCAGAGGCCCACACGGTTCTTGATTGTTCTAGAGCTGGCTGTGGATGAGGGAGGCTGTGGCTGATAACAGCTGAGGCCTGGCCCTCCTCCTATTACAACTTCCCCTGAGAAAGCCACTCTCACTTAGACTGGGGTGAAAGCTGAGCCCTCGAGCCCATCGGCTCTTCATTAGGTGAACAAAGTGGGGTTTGTTCATGGTTAGGCTGGGAGAGAGAACTTGTGACTCTGAAGCCGAGATCTGCAGCTACTTGATAAAAATCTTTAAAAAAAAAATTAGTAGAGGTTTTTTGTTTTTTTGGGGTTTTTTTTGGCTATATAAAGGAAAATAGTGATCTATAGAATATGATGCTGTTATATCAGATTATATCAGAGAAGGAAAACAGATTCAAACAGATACTTGATGTGCTTACCCTATAGTCTACTGTAAAAACCGAGAAAGGTAACTAGGACAGCATATGGTCAGTGGTTTCCCCGGGGAGGCCATGGAAACGAGGAATGTGCTTCCTCTCTCCCTTCTCTCTCTTCTTTCCCTCCTTCTCGCCTTATTTCTCCCTTCTCCTCCTTAACCTCTCCCCACCACGCCAGGGATTGACCCCAGGGCCTCACATACCCATTCTGACCACAGAGTAAAAAAAAGATGCTTATGTGTTACTTGATAATTAAATATTAATCTTAAAAATATATGTTCACTGTTTAAAAATGGGAAAATAAGGTCAAACATGATGATACCTTTATTCTAGCACATGGGAGGCAGAGGCAGGTAGATCTCTTAAGTGTGATGCCAATTGATCTACACAGTGAGCCCTTGTCTCTAAAAAAAGTCCTGAAAAATATATTGAAGCCATAATTCCCTAACCTCAAGATAACCATTATAAATTTTGGGGATTATCCCCTTCTTTTTTTAATTTTTATTTTTATGTAAATTGGTGTTCTACTTGCATGTATATCTGTGAGGATTCCAGATCCCCCGGAACTGGAGTTACAGACAGTTGTGAGCTGCCATGTGAGTGCAGGGAATTGAACCCTGGTCCTCTGGAAAAGCAGCCAGTGCTCTTAACCTCTGAGCCATTTCTCCAGAACCCCCTTACTTGTTTTTTTACAAGTGTGTGCCAATATGTGAATACATAGACTTTAAAAAACATTCCAAACCTGTTTATATTAGAGTTTTGTGTCCTTTCTCTTACCTTAATCTGTCCCACACCACTAAAAATTCTCTAAAAACATGTTTTTAACAACCGCCTGTGTTCTCTAGGTGAAACCATGGCGCCTTTGTTAGACACACTGGGTTCTTTATACTTACAAGCTCCTTGGAGGGTCTCTGGTTGGAACAGCCAAGTACTGTCATTGCTGTGGGTTGGCAATTGGGCCCTCACTGACTAACCTCTGCCACGTTAACACGTGGTTTTTGGATCCGTAGCACCCTGAGCAGAAGGCAGACCGGTATTTTGTGTTATACAAACCGCCCCCTAAAGACAACATTCCCGCCCTAGTGGAGGAGTACCTGGAACGCGCCACCTTCGTAGCCAATGACCTCGACTGGCTCCTGGCCTTGCCTCACGATAAATTCTGGTGCCAGGTAACATTCTATCAAAATTAACACTAAGACAAAGCACATGACATGTCCTTGGTTGGTTGCTGTTTTTCTCTCCCTTAGGAGTTGCTTTTTTGTCTACCTTCCTTGATCCTTAACAGCAAATAGTGGTTTGGATTGCTGTCTCATGTTGCAACCTTCCTGATGTTTACTCACTGTCCAAGTGTCATTTTAAGAAACTTGTGTTTAGCCCTGGGCTCATTCATACCTCTTTGGTCTCTTGGGTTGGAGTGTTTGCAATAAGTCAGGGCTGATGGGCCATGCACACCTGTGTAGTCTAACTCAGGAATTGATCCTTGCTGTCTTCTCTCCTGGCTTAGGTTGTTTTTGATGAGACCCTGCAGAAGTGCCTGGATTCATACCTGCGCTATGTACCTCGAAAGTTTGATGAATGGGTGGCCCCTACCCCTGAGGTTGCTGACATGCAGAAGCACCTACACCGCAGCGTTTTCCTCACCTTCCTTCGAATGTCCACTCACAAGGAATCCAAAGTAAGCCTCTGATTCCGTGACAAGTCTCCATTCGACACCCTCTGCCAGGCTCTACCCCTGGGAAAAAGCTCTGAGAGTGTCAGCTTTCCTCTGTGTCTGCCCTCTTTATTCCCGTCTTTTGGGGAAAAAAAAAAATCTGTGCCACCTGTCCCCCTTATCCTCTAACCCACCAGCCTGTCCACAGTACACCCAGTGTTTTCATCAGCCGGAACCCAGAGTCCTTGTCACAGCTGACAGTGCCTTTATTCATGTGACAGAGGGTAACGACATTGACTCTAACTTTCTGAAGAACTCGTGTACTTTTTTAAAGATCTATTTATTCGTGTATTTTTTGTGTATGAGTCTTTGTCTCCATGTATGTCTTTGTGTGTGTATGCTTTGTCTTTATGTGTACCAGAAGAAGAAATTTGTTACCATTACAGATGGTTGTGAACCACCATGTGGTTGTTGGGAATTGGACTCAGGACCTCTGGAAGAGCAATTGAGTGCTCTTAACCTCTGAGACATGTCTCCAACCCTCATATGTTTACTTTGAAAAACATTTGTTTTTAACTAATTTGTATGTGTATATTTCTCCATATTTATATATGTGCATGTGTGTGGGTGCTGAAGATTCCAGAGAAGGTGTCGTATTTCCTGGAGCTGCAGTTATAGGTGGTTTTGAACCACCCATGTAGGTGCAGGGAACTGTAGTCTTCTGCAAGAGCCATAATCACTCTTAACCACTAAAGCATCTCTCTAGACCCTCATGTATGCACTTAAAAGAATCATTACTGGGAGTTTGCCTTAGTGGTAGAGCCTGGCATGATGAATAGTCATCTCCAATACTGGAAAACATCATCAGTGCTGTCTTTAATTATTCAATATTATAAAAATATGAGAAAGATAATGAGTGCTACTCATAAAAATCCCCTGGCTTAAAGTTATGACTGGTTTTTAAAATTGTATTTCTTCCAAAAAATTGTATTTCTTTATTTATTTGTGTGTGTGTGTGTGTGTGTGTGTGTGTGTGTGTGTGTGTATAGGTGCATTTGTCAGAGGACAGCTTGCGGGAGTTGGAGTTGTTTCTCTCCTTCTGCCATGTGAGGCCTGGGGATAGAACCCAGGTCGTCAGACTTGGCTGCAAGTGCCTTCACCCACTGAGACACATTGTCAGCACTCAGTAACACTACTATTGGTACATGTTCCTTCAGGGACTTTTTGTTCTTTGAGGATGTGTGCACATGTGTGGAGGTCAGGGGACAACCTGTGAGAGTGGCTTCTGCTTCTACCCTATAGGTCCTGGGGGTTGAAGGCAGGTCATCAGACTTGTTGGCAAGTACCTTTACATACTGAGCCATCTCACCAGCCTTCCAAGTCACTACTGTTAATGTGCATGTTCCTTCATGGAATAGAAAAACTGTTTAAAAATCTTTGTTTTGAGAGGAATAGTAGCTTTAATTCCAGTACGTATTGGAATTAAACTAAACCTGCTCAGGAGGTAGAGGCAGACAGATTTCTGTGAGTTTAAGTCCAGCCTGGTCTACTTAGTGAGACCCAGTTTTTTTAAAAAAGATATATTTTTATTATTATTATTATTATTATTATTATTATTATTATTATTATTATTTTGGATTTCTCTGTGTAGCCCTGGCATATTTTAGAACTCACTGTAGGCTAGGGTGGCCTTGAACTCGGATCCACCTGCCTCTGCCTTCTGAGTGATGGGATTAAAGGTGGGTGCCACCACTGCCCGTGTATTTTTATTACTTTTAATTATATGTGTGTGTGTGGTGTTGGTATGTCCAGGTGCGTATGGAGTCTAGAGATACCAGATCCCACTGGAGTTGGAGTTGTAGGAAGTTGTAAACTGCTCTATGTGGGTACTAGGAACTGAACTCAAGTTCTCTGAAAAAGCAGTATGTGTTTTTAACTGTTGACTCATTTCTACAGCCACTGGAAATTTTTTTTTTAAGATTTCCGTTTAACTTTTACTTATGTATGTATGTGACCGTATGTGTCTGTGGCGACGGAAGCCAGAAGAGGGTCCTCTGCAGGAGCAGCACTCTGGCCCTTCCTTCAGGAATTTTTGTTGGCTGGGAACAGAGAATTTAAAGACATGGATCTTGGAGTTGAGGTGTAGTTTGGTAACACAGTATTGCCTAGTGTGCTTATATAAGGCCCTGGATCTGACACCACAGTGAAAAAGTATCTTGTTTTATTTGCTTCTTTGGAGACAAGATCTCCTTGTGTAAGCCAGACTGACCTCCAACTCACCATCCTTCTGTCTCAGCATCTAAATATTGATATGCATGTTTTTTAATATGCATGTACACCACATGTGTATATGAGCCTCAGATCAGACATCAGACCCCTTGGAACTGGAGTTATAGGAGGTTGTGAACTATCATGTGGGTGTGAAAACTAAACCTGGGTCCTCTGCAAGAGCAGTAAGTGCTTTCTGCTGAGCCATTTCTCCAGCCCCTCTGAATACTGATTTTGTTTTGTTTTGTTTTTTTGAGGCAAGTTTTCTCCCTGTAGCCCTGGCTATCTTAGAACTCACTCTGTAGACCAGGCTGGTCTCGAACTCACAGAGATCCACCTGCCTCTGCCTCCTGAGTGCTTAAATCACATTTTCATTATAATTAAATTCCAAATATATGCATATACCTGAGAGAAAGTTTGATGCATACAGAACAGTGAATCCCATGTTCCTCTCACACCACTGTATACTTACCACTGTTTGTTTAATGTCTCTTGAGTTTGCTTATTTTGTTGAACTGTTTTTATGTAACCCCAGACACTGTGCTGATTTACCCATAATACTTAAAAACAAACCCCAGCTGACTCTTTGATGATGTTTCTGTTTTTGTTTACATGAAACTGCAGAATCGCTATAATTCTGGGTCTTCATAAAGCTCAGACATAAGGTATAGGCGTGCTACCATTGATTAGCCTGTCCCCAGCTGAAGAGCATCAGTGTGGTTTCTCATGAGTCTGCTGTTGCGCTGTCTGCACATTCAGCCTCCATTCTCTCTCTGTACTTTCCCCTTAGGATCACTTCATTTCTCCATCTGCATTTGGAGAAATCCTCTACAATAACTTCCTCTTTGACATCCCAAAGATCCTGGACCTCTGTGTGCTCTTTGGAAAAGGCAACTCACCACTCCTCCAGAAAATGATAGGTACGTAGAACGTAGGACCTAGGGGTACACATGCCAAACCAGAGGTCACAAATGCTTTGTTTCCACAGTACAGGAGTATTAGAGACAAGCGTTGCTGGGAAATTACCCCACAGTTGTAATATATGCATACATACATAATACACACATAGATGTGTCAACTCTGAAATAAATGAGGGAGTCAAAACAAAACCAAAACTGTGCCAGGCAGTGCCTCAAGAATCTGTGAGTCTTGCTGGGTGGTGCATAACCACAATCCCAGCACTCAGGAGGTTGAGGCAAGAGGGTTGTGAGTTTGAGGCCACCTTGGGCTACATGCCATACTGACTATTAAATTGGGACCTTGTCTCAAACAACAGCCAAAACAAAATGTCTGGATTTCTTAGTGTTAAGCAGATGTCAGTCAGTGGTATGAATGAGAAATTTGCTTTGGCAATGAAAGTCAGATTACAATGGCATTAGCCTTCTTTGGAATGTGGGCTGGGCTCTGTCATGACATGCATATCTTACTTGTTATCTCCATTGGATGCACACAGGAGCTGTCATTGTCCCCATTTATAGATGAAAAGACTGAGGCTGAACTGTAAGGGACTTGCCTGAAAGTCTGTAGTAATCAAAAGCCAAGCTGTAACTCAACAGTTATGGAGAAGTGACCCTGGAACTCTTGTTCTTTCTGCTCCTGCTTCAGGGATAATGGGGCTGCCTCCAAAATATGCAGCATTGCAGAGAGCAGATGGGATCATAGTTTGGAGACTTTGTGTGTGATTGTGAAAAGAGTAGACACTGAGTTGTATTTCCTAACACAGAAGTGGGATATATGTTCACTCAGAAGTGGAAGTGGTAGGGGTTGCTGCAGAGGGTATGTCTTTTTAACTGAAACAGGGTGGTGTTCATTCAAGCACTCCTGCCAGACTTCCTCAGCCTCAGACTATAGGGTATAGTCTTATATCTCAACCTTCCTCATCCTCAGACTATAGGGTATAGTCTTCTAAATATCTGATTGCAAAACTGGGTAGCCCTTGGGGAGCCTGAGGTAAGAGCCATATAATTTCAAGTTCAGCCTATACTATATAGTGAATCCTGGCTTTAAAAAAAAATGGGGCTGGAGAGATGACTCAGATGAAAGATGAATTTCATAGATTTTGAGAATTTTCTTTTTGTTTGAATTTTTAAATTACATTTCAAAATTTTCCTTCATGTGGGAGTAGGTTCTCTCCATCTACTAAGTAGATCCTGGAGATCCAACTTAAACTGAGGTCATAATCACGGTGAAAGGTACATTTGCTTGCTGAGCCATCTTGCCGACTATCTTAGGTAGATCTCTGTTGCTGTGATAATTACCATGACCAAAAGTGAGCTGGGGAGAAAAGGGTTTGTTCAGCTTACAGTTCCATATTACAGAGCATCATTGAAGAAGTCAGGGCAGAAACTCAAGTTAGAAATGGAAGAAGCCATGAAGGAATGTGGCTTACTGGCTCACTCTCCATGGCTTGCTCAGCCTTGCTTTCTTATACCATCCAGGACCATCTGCCCTGCCTGCGTGTAGTACCACCTACAATTGCCTGAACTGCATCAATCTCAATTAAGAAAATGTCCCACAAGCTTGGCTACAGGCCAGTCTTGTGGTGGCATTTTCTTAATTGAGGTTCTTACTTCCCAAATTACCCTAGTTTGTGACTAGTTGACATAAAACTAGCCAGCATGGTAATACCTTTATTTTGTTTGTTTGTTTGTTTGGTTGGTTGGTTGGTTGGTTGGTTGGTTGGTTGGTTTTTCAAGACAGGGTTTCTCTGTGGCTTTGGAGCCTGTCCTGGAACTAGCTCTTGTAGACCAGGCTGGCCTCAGACTTACAGAGATCCACCTGCCTCTGCCTCCCAAGTGCTGGGGTTAAAGGCATGCGCCACCACTGCCCGGCTCTTTTCTTTTGTTTGTTTTTTTTTTTTTTTTGGGCTGTTTCTTACTCTCTAGCCCAGATCGACCTGGAAGTTGATACATAGCCCAGGCTGGCCTTGAAGACAACCTTCTGCCTCTGCTTCCCAAATGCTGGAGCCTTCTTAATAAACTGGCAAGGTTGGCATTGGGTATCAGCTATTAGCTTTCGGAAGCAGGACTCATCAGTCGGTTTCTCTTGAGCTCTGTTGTACATCGGGAGAAAATGTGGTCGTTGATGATCTGTGTGGCAGTGTCTCCTGCTCATCGCAGGCCTGTCTGGGAAGAGGAGCTCAGAGGATGCCACTGCTTAGTCCTTACCTTTGTAGTAGTTTTTTTTTTTTTTTTTTTAAGATCAATTAGTTTATCTTAAGATAATAAGCAATTTTCAACTTTCATTTATTTTTTTTATATGTGTGGTGCTCTGCCTACATGCATGTGTGCTCATGTGCATGCAGTGTCTGCAAAAGCTAGAAGAAGGCATTGGACCTCCTAGCACTGGGGTTGTAAGTGGCTGTGAGCTGCCATGTGTGTCCTGAGAATAACCCAGGTCCTCTGCAAGAGCATCCAGTTCTCTTAACTGCTGAGCCATCTCTCCAGTCCCAAGATGTATTTATTTTTATTTTATATGTATAGATGTTTTGCTCCACATATATATGTACACTCTGTGTGTGCCTGACACCCATGGAGGCCTGAAGAGGACATCTGGTCCTGGGACTGAACCTGAATCCTCTGCAAGAGCAGCAAGCACTCTTAACTGCTGACTGTTGAACCATCTCTCTGGGCCTGATTTGATTTTGTTTTTTAGGAGCTTTGTGAGTCTTTTGTTTGATGTTGGTTTTTTTGTTTTGGTTTTTGAGACAGGGTTTCCTGTGTAACTTTGGAGCCTGTCCTGGAATTCGCTCTGTACACCAGGCTGACCTCGAACTCACAGAAGATCTACCTGCCTGTGCCTCCCAAGTGCTGGGATTAAAGGCCTGTGCCACCATTGGAATCTGATAAAGAAAAGAGACTCTGAAGACCCCAAGGATAGATTATAAAATTTGAGTTATCTTTCCAGGCTTAGTGGTGCATGCCTTTAATCCCATCACTCAGGAGACAAGGTGGGTAGATCTCTTATTTTGAGACCAGTCTGGTCTACAAAGAGAGTTTCAGGACAGCCAGGACTGTTGCAGAGAAACCTTGTCTCAAAAATACCAAAGGAAAAAAATATGAAATTGGAGTTACTTGTTGCTTATAAAAAAATAAAATCTCTATTTTTCTGGCAAGCAGTAAGGAAATGTTCTGGGTGGTCAGGTGGCAAGAAGAATATGCCATGGCCCAGAGAGTGCCTACGTCAGAGAACTACCTAAGGAGGTGATACATGTCTTACGGTGGGGTGAGCTCGGGAGATCATTCCAGGCAGAAGGAAGAGACAGCCTGTTGTCTGAGGTTGAGGATGGTTCAAGGGATGTTTCTATTGCAGGGAATGGAAGCAAGTTGGCCTAGGATGCCAGCAGGGACTAGATTTCTCAGGGCTTTGTGTGTCATAGAAGCTAAGGCTTGCCCTAGAGGATCAGGGCAAGAGGAACTAGCAGGAGGAAAGGTTGTGGAGGGGCTGGCTCGGACATTCCTCCTCTGTGTGGAGGAGGAGGGTGTAGGTGATCCAGACACACCTTCATAGATTACACGGTCAGCACCTAAGGGAGGCAGGAGCCCTGAGCTAAGGAGGCTGTGCTAGAAAAACTCAGCTTTTTGGAAACAAGGAGTAAATACTATCTATCCTAGATGGTGCTGATGAAAAGCCCAGCTATTTGCTTACTCATCAGACTCAACTGGCAATTGATTTCTTCCTGCTTAGATACCCTGGAATTGGACTAAGGCTACAGAATTATCCGTATTGTATGCTCTGGCCCTCATATACTGTACTGGAGAGAAACAGAGAGTGGAGAGAGAAAAACCTGTTTCTCCCCAGATAGTTCCTCTGTCCTACTCTTGGCCATGTACCCCTTTGAACTCACCCTTTGGCCTTCTCAAACAATACTAAAATCAAAGCATTGTCTGGCACTTGCATAAAAACCAGACCTCCACAGAAGTAGGGGGCTCAAAGCTGCCTACGAACCTGAGAGGCAAAAATTCTATCTTAGACTTTTCAGGGCGTTGGTACTTCTCATCTTCATGTCCCCAGCTATGGTTCTTCCTGTCTTCTTCCCCCGTCACGTGGACAGAGAAACACTGGGTTCTGTCCCAGCTACCATGTGCTGTCAGCGTGCCCATGCAGCAGCAGGTGGAAAGCCGTAAACATCGGCAATGGGCTCCGTCTGGACAGAACAACTACAGATGTGTGTGCCAAGTCTGTCTCTGTGCGTTGCTCCCGCCTCCTGTTTGCAGGAGGGTGGATTGAGATGGTAGCACCTTCAAAAGTAAAAACTTCCAGACATTTCTCCCTGGCATCTCCTCATACTTTTGAGGTGTGACTTGGCAAGAATCCTGAGCTATTGTAGGTTTATTGAATAAAGGAATTATAATTCCCAATTTTCCTGGATAATGCAACTCCCAGTTCAGTTTGGTCACTCCCTGGGGACATCAGGACTAGCTGGTTTGACCAGGGCTACTCTTTGTTTTATGTAATTCAGAGGTACTTGAAAAGTTAAATTGTACTGAATAACTTCCTTTCTCAACCCTGGAGAGGGTTCTCAGTGAGGACCAAGCTCAGTGCCAGCTGGGCCTGAGACAATATTCATTATTCTCGATTCCCCCCAGACAGACCTAGGGAACGGGAGAAAGGTCACAGCATGCCTATAATCAATTCTCCTGACCTCTCCCCATTTCTTCCCTTCCCTTCTCTTTAGGAAACATATTTACCCAGCAGCCAAGTTATTATAACGACCTGGATGAAACCGTTCCCACCATACTTCAGGTACCATCTATCTCTCTTACCCCACCCGGGAGAGAGTAAGTTGGACTTTTCTTTAAAAACCTGAGGAAATGTTTGCTTTCTGTTCCTTTTCCAGACACGTCTTGAAGTGTGGCACAGGGGTAGAGTGCAAAGTCCCAGCAGATTCCATCCCCAGCAGGAGAGAGAGAGGGGGGAAAAGGGGGGGAAGAGGAGGAGGGAGAAAGAGAACTCCTCTCCCAGATTTCCTCTTTATCCTGTTCTCGACAAGTCTTGTAATTCACCCTTTGTCCCTCTTGAACAAGACTGAAATCTAAAGATTTCACTTATACAAAAGGATTTGGTTTGCATTTTTTTATTTTCTAGCAGCCATATATCTCCAAAAGTAACTTTACTCCTTTCAGAGGCCTGCATTTCTCAAATAGGAACTATGAAGGTTTAAAAAAACCATTTCATGAAAGAATAACGTGTACTGTAAAAATATGAGGAGTGGGGGCTGGAGAGATGGTTCAGCAGTTAAGAGCATTGGCTGTTCTTCCAGAGGACCTGGGTTCAATTCCCAGCACCCACATGGCAGCTTATAACTGTCTGTATGTACATGCAAGTAAAACATCAATGTACATAGAATAAAAATATATAATTTTAAAAAAAGAAAATATGAGGAATGTTAAAAAGCTGAAAGGAGCTGGGCATGGTACCTCATGTCTGTAATTCCAGCTCTTGGCAGCTAAGTTCAAGGCCTAAGTTATAGTAAGACCCAGTCTCAAAAATAATGTACAAAAAGTAAACAATCATAGAGAATATTATTCTTCCATAACCCCACCATAAAGAGATCCCTACACATGCATTTGTTTTAAGTAACTTTTGGAATAGTTATATGGTAGCCTGTTTAGCAATAATATATTAGCACTGAGGAGGCAGAGGCAGGAGGATTCCTGTGAATTGGAAGCCAGCCTGGTTTACATAGTAAGTTCCAAGCCAGCCATGGCTATAAAGTGAGACCCTGTCTCAAAAAAAAAAAAAAAAAAAAAAACAAAAAACAAAAATAAAAATTTAATTGCAAAACAAAGATAATATGTCCCAGAAGGATGGTTTAGTAGGTAAAGGTGCCTGCCACCAAGCCTGAGGACCTGATTTTTTTTTAAGATTTTATTTATTTATTATGTATACAACATTCTGCCTCCATGTATGTCTGCATGCCAGAAGAGGGCACCAGATCTCATTCCAGATGGTTGTGAGCCACCATGTGGTTGCTGGGAATTGAACTCAGGACCTCTGGAAGAGCAGCCAGTGCTCTTAACCACTGAGCCATCTCTCCAGCCCCTGAGGACCTGATTTTGATCCCCAGAACCCACATAGTATAAGGAGACAATGAGCTCCCACAATTGTTCCCTGACTTTTACACACATGTCCATACACACACACACACAGAGATTAAGAAGGAAGAAAGACAGTACTACCAATTCATTCTTACTTGATTTTATAACAGGTTCATTTTCAACTCTGTTAATTTGTCTTTTGTTAATAAAGCTCTGGTGATCACTGAATGTGATGGCTCACATCTGTAATCCCTGCACTTGGGAAGTAGAGACAGGAGGATTAGGGGTTCTAGATCTTCATCCTTATCTGTATAATGAGATCAAAGGCCTGCATGAGACCCTTTTCAAAACAACACATACACACATATATAAAATCACCCTATAAGCTGTCATCTACAAAGGAGTCTAAACATTTCTTAAATGTTGCTGAAGGTATTTCTCAGGTATTATCATATTTTGTTGAGTCTGTCCAGTTAAGTCATAGATGCGGGATTCTTGGGACTTTATATTTTATATGCATGTTGTATGTGTGCTTACTAAAGATGGAAACTCAGAGTTCTGTTTTTGAGACCGGATCTCACTGTAACGTTGGCTAGCCTAGAACTAAGTATGTAGACATGGCTGGCTTTGAATTAAAAAAGATTCACCTATCTCTGCCTTCTGAGAGCTGGGATTAAAGGTGTACATTATTACCTCACCTAGCCTGGAACCAGGGTCTTACTTGGCCTGCACGCTGTCACTGAGCCACACCATCAACCCTACATGGTTTGTATTTAATCCTATTCACCATCCCATTGGATGGTCTGTCCCGAGATTCCAAGGCAGTTCTTGGGTCACCTGCTCCTAGTTGTGGGGCGGGGATCCTAGGTGCTTGTTCAGGATATGAAAGAGAGCCCTTTTTGCCTTTTTTAGGTCTTCAGCAATATCCTCCAGCACTGTGGCTTGCAAGGGGATGGGAACAGCACCACACCCCAGAAACTTGGAGAGAAGGGTCGGTTGACTCCTAGTGACATGCCTCTCTTGGTACGTTTGCTCCTGGGCCCGGCTTCTTTGGGCTAGAACCCTTAAGCCTGGTTACCCTGGAGCTAAGATGATGCCAGGCACAGTGGTTTCTTCCCTGCCTTTGACCTCTTTTTTTGATATAATCTGTATTTCTACCTGCCCTGTGGGTTAAGCTTTAAAGAAGGTTTTGTGGAGAACTGGGTCCACCCTCAGGTAGCTTTGCTCTGTGGGCCCACTTCTTGAGCCAGTCATCGATTCAGGGAGTGTATCCCAAGAGACCATGCTGAGCCTGGGGGATAAAGCAGAAGCAGACATGGTACCCATCTCATGTCGTTAGAACTTTAATGAGAGTGACATACAGAAAGTACACTTCACAGGACCTCGGTGCTGTGCTAAGCACTACAGATAGCTGGGATGTGGCAGCTGTGAGCTACCTTCTTGGCATTTGCCATCTGGTGGGGAAATATCTGTTGAGCAAGTGCTTCAGAAGAGTACGTGCCAGGAGCCATGGGAACAAATCATCTTAGCACTCTGAGCCTCAGTTTCTTTATCTGTAACTTGAAAAGCCACCCAGCTTGCTTCTTCAGGATGGCATGAGACTCAGCAGAACAGATGAGCAAACACCCTCTGTTCTGTGTACCCTCTTCAAAATGTGAGCAAGGGGTGGGCTTGCTGCTCCTGTCTCCCCTGGCTGGATGGTTTCTCTCGGCACAGTGTTCAGATTCAGTGTTCATTTTCCTGCAGCATAGAAGAGACTATCAGAATTATAGGTGACGTTAGCCATCATTGAGTGCAATGGCAAGCTATAAGACAGGATGACTACGTGGCCCAGGTTGCCTTCCTAGAGATGGACCATTCAAGGCTGTCTCTGGGGCCTCCACTTCCCTGTTTCTCCTCTCAAGCAACTTCCTGCCTGCTGGGGACTCTGCACTCTGCAGAGCTGTCTTGGGGCTTGAAAATAATACTGTGTCTTCTCTTGACAACAGGAATTAAAGGACATTGTTCTCTACCTATGTGACACCTGTACCACACTCTGGGCCTTTCTGGACATCTTCCCTTTGGCCTGCCAGACCTTCCAGAAGCATGACTTTTGTTACAGGTACATTGGGACTTCTGCGTGCTAAAGTAGGGGCTCCGGTCCATGCATCACTCATACGCATATTGACTGTTCCTTAGAGTATACTAACTAGTCCAGGGCCTGTCTCAAGATGGATGGATAGATAGATAGATAGATAGATAGATAGATAGATAGATAGATAGATAAAATAAAAATAA
Source organism: Alexandromys fortis (assembly GCF_014885135.2). Classification (NCBI taxonomy): domain Eukaryota; kingdom Metazoa; phylum Chordata; class Mammalia; order Rodentia; family Cricetidae; genus Alexandromys; species Alexandromys fortis. The sequence goes on from NW_026067920.1 coordinate 7,309,357, forward strand.
CAGGAAAAGGAGTTGGTAATAAAAAATGAGGGGTCCCCTGTTTGCCAGAGTGTGAAGTGTGGTGAAACCCTGGCAGGAGTGGGCCTTCATTCTATAGGTAGTGGAAACCACTGGAGAGCCCATACAAAGACTGTGCTGGGATGGAGAGAGCTCAGAGGAACTTCCAGGAGGGAGACTCTGCCCACTTAGCATCATGAGATCTTTCTGTGCAGTGAGAAGGTGGGGAACATGGACTTGGGCATTCCCAGGCTGGTGTGAAAGGACCAGCAGCCTGCTCATTGCCTTTCCCAGTGGCCTGTAGCTGTTGCTTTTGCCAGGCATCTCTCTCAACCATTTGCAGCAGCTTCTGGGAGCTGCCCAACTCCATTTGCCCACCCATCTATCCGTCCATTCTGTCATTTACTCACCCGTTCAACAAAACATTTATCTAACTCTAACACGTGCCAGAGATGGCAGCTGGTCCTCTGACTCCTCCTTGGTCTTCTCTGCTTGTGAGAGGCAGACATTTGATCAGCTTCCCTGGGATTATTAGAATAAAATGCTGACCAGTATTCTCAAGGGAAAAAAGGTCTTGGGTTAGGACTGTGGCTGTCCATTTTAGGGAGGAAGGTGTTTCATTATGATAAAAGAGCATGTGGAAATGTAGAAAAGATGGAAAGCCAGAATCTGAAACCACTCTTAGGAGTTACATTGCTCTCAGCATTTTTGTTCTGCCTGTTTTCATTTACTTTAAGCATTTTTCTCATTTTGTCCAAGCATCTCCCCCAGTAAGCACAGATGGCCTCTGAGGGAGGAAGCTTTGGAAGAGCAGATTTTTCCTACAAGAGGAAGCAGAAGAGTTCCCACCCATCTTGGAGTACGTGGAAGAGTTGCACTTTGGAAGTGACTCTGCCTTTGACTCATGTTTAGCCTGCAGCTGGCCAGCTTGTTGCAGCCTGTACTGCAAGCTAGGAAATCCTTTGCTAGCTACACCAACATATACACAGCCCCCTGTTCGCACGGCTCCTGGTTAGGGGGTCACTCTGACCCACAGAGCTCTTTCCCTTGGCCCTCTCGCCATCCAGTGTGCAGCTTCTGCTCTTGGGTCATGTGTCGGTAGTGCTTTCACTTTGACAGAACTCAAAAAGTGCAAAATAGGGCTGGAGATGGCTCAGCAGGTAAGAGCAGGGCCTTTCTTCTGAAGGACAGAGTTCATTTCCCAGAACCCAGTCTGAGTCAACAACTGCCTGTAGCACCAGCTCCAGGTCTTCTGGCCTCTGTGGGCACCCTCACATATGTCACACACACACACAAAACTTTAGAAAAATGTAAACTCTATGGCAAACTGTCTCCCTCCCCCTATATAGTTCTTTCCATCACACGTCAACACTGTCATAGTTTGGGTGGAATTTTCCAAAGATGTGCAGTATAGGAAAATATGCACATTTTACATTCCTCTCCCTTTGCTTTAACAGTGATGAGAATGGAACCTAGGGCTTAATAAATGTTTAGTAGGGACTCTACCACTCTACTATGCTCTCAACCCCACCCCCTTTTAAAAAATTGAAAACTGGGGTTGGGGAAAATGCTCAGTGCCTCCAGTGTGACTGGGCAGCACTGTGCATCTGGCATACTGGACACCAGAGACAGTGTGTGTGTGTGTGTGTGTGTGTGTGTGTGTGTGTGTGTGAGAGAGAGAGAGAGAGAGAGAGAGAGAGAGAGAGAGAGAGAGAGACTTTTTATTCGTTATTTGCTATTTCAAAATAAATGACATTGTATCCACATCACTTTGTACCTTTGCAAGCATATTTGAGGATTAATTCCTAGAAGTAGAAATGCTGGGACAGATGGTATGTGCATCTTTAATTCTCACTTTTCTTGCCAAATCACCTTCCATGGGAGTTGTTCCAGTTTACCCACTAACAACACAGCCTGGCAAGTGTTGAATCAGCTTGGGCCTAACTGCCCTCTCTGGCCTCTGCTGATGCTGTGTCTAGCAGGGCCTGTTCCTTTTGGCTTGGCTGTTCTCTGCCACTGCAGTGCTGCAGTGAGACAGACATTGCAGAAGCCAGCCAGAGGATGGGCACATGCTTCAGAGCACCTGCAAGCACCACTCAGCACTACACTGGGCACATAAGTGCATCTCTGATTCGGGGAAGCAAGATGTTTGGAGGAAGAATTACACCCTAGAAAAACAACAGCTGCTCTGTCAGTTATCAGGGCAGCATGTTCTGCGCGCAGTGAATCTGGCCCCCGGAAGAAAGACTCCGTGGTTGAGTATAGCCAAGTAGTACACAATGAGGCCTGGAATGCTTCAGAGTTTGAGAAGGACAGGGCGAGGAAGAGATGCAGGAGGAAAAGGATAGCTGCCTCCCGGGCTTGCTCACCCATACTAATCTCAAATGTCTAGGCTCAAGCCATCTTCCTGCTTCAGCCTCCCAAGTAGCCGGAAGTATAATCATATGTAACTGTACTGAAACTCATAATTTATGTAATGTATAATATTTTGAGAAAAATCCAGATCTTATTTATGTGTATGAATGTTTTGCCTGCATGCATGTGTGTGCAGCATGTCCATGCCTGATGCCCGTGGAGTTCAGAAGAAGGCATACAGATCCCCTGGAACTGGAGTTACAAATGGTTGTGAGTCACCAAGTGGGTGCTAGGAACCAAACCCAGGTCCTCTGGAAGAGCAACAAGTGTTCTTAACCACATAGCCATCTCTCCGATCCTGTGTGTTTATAATTTTTTTATTGTTTTGCTATTGAAACAGGGTCTTGCTGTATAGTCCAGGCTGGCTTCCAACTTGTGATCCTCCTGCCTCAGCTTCCCAAATGCTAAAATTACAAGCATAGACCACCACATCTAGCTTTTAACTTTTTATTAAGAGCTGTAGAAAACGGGCTGGTAAGTCCCAGCACTCATATCAGGCAGCTCACAACCATCGTAACTCCAGCTGCAAGGAATGGCCCCTTCCTCTGACCTCTGTGGGTATCTGTACTCGTGTCCACTACCAACTGACAGACAGACACACACACATCATTAAAATAAATCATTTTTAAAACAAGAATTATAGTTAAACCAACTGGCTTAGTTCATAAAACAAATATGGAGTATATGATACATTTGAGTCCTGAGCACATTTAGCCTGTTCTGAATAAGCACATTGTGTTAACATTGTCACATGTAAACAATTTATAGAGATTCCAAGTCATGCAAGAAACTAAAACTTCATATCTTAGAACCCAAGTGAGAAAAATTATTGGTAACTGTGATTTCAAGACTCCTAGGGCTGGCATATTTTGAGCAAGAAGAAAGATAATCTCTCTGTTTCATAATCCCAGGGAGTCCTTGTAGCCCTCTGGTCCCTTTGTTAGATACAGCTATGGTCATTTTCCATAATGGAGCAATATAGTACATCATTCTGGGGTAGGCTCAGGAAGGCCCCTGGGTAGCTCCTAGAAAGTTGGTATAGGATGGGATGGGAGCAGGGAGTTGACTCAGTACAGCAAAGTGAGGCCCTGAGTTTGATCTCTTCAGAACCCATGTAAAAATGTGAGGTGCTGGGGAGGTAGAGACAGGAAGATCCTGGCCTTCTGACAAGTCAGCCTAACCTAATTGGTGAGCATCAGGACTGCTTTCCTGAGACTAGCACTGAAGTTAGCCTGTGGCTTCCACACACACAAGAACACCCACATGGATTTATGGGAGAAAGAAATAACCCTTTCTGCTCTGGTATTTATGAATTAATCTGGCCTTTGCCTGTGTTTGCTTCTGCAGACTAGCTTCCTTTTATGAGACGGCAATCCCTGAAATGGAGTCTGCAATTAAGAAGAGGAGGCTTGAAGACAGCAAGTGAGGCAGGGACAAAACTACAAATGTTGTGTGGGAAGGGAAGCCTAAACAGGCTGTGGCATCCTCACTACTAGGGCAGAGTGGGAAACCGAAGACCGTGGTTGCGTGGTCTCCTAGTCCTGGACTTGGTGGTCTTCTAGCCCTGCTTTGTTATTTTTGTTATTGTTTTTTTAACTCTAAGGTTTTCATTTTATTTTTTATCTTGTGTACTGAGGATTGAACCCTTGGTACATGTTCTTCCACTGAGCTACACTCTAAAACCTTAAAGATTGGTTTTGTTTTTGTTTTGTTGGCGGGGGGGGGGGGGGGGGGGGGGGGGGGGGGGGGGGGGGGAGGAGCAGGGTTCAAGACAGGGTTTCTTTTTGTAGCCCTAGATGTCCTGGAATTTACTTTGTAGACCAGGCTGTCCTCAAACTCACAGAGATCGCCTGCCTCTGCCTTTCACGTGCTGGGATTAAAGATGGGCACATCACTACCACCTGGCAAAGATTTAAAATATATATGCTTTGTGAGGACTTAAAGAGAAATACTTTGGCAAGTAGAGATTTATCATTTACTTGCTTTATTTTTTCTTAATCTTTATTTAGCTCTTTGAGAATTTCCTACAATATATTTTGACCATATTCACCCCTCCACCAACTTATCCATGATTCACCCCCCACCTACCCAACTTTATTTTCTCTCTCTTTTTTTTTCTTTTCTTTATTTTTTTTCTTCACATATCAGGTCAAATCTGTGCTCTTGGATATGTGACCTTCCACCGTGGTGTGCTCAACCTACCTGGGGTCACTCACACCTTTAAAGAAAACTGACTCTCTCTCCTGATAACTGTCAGTTGCCAATAGCGCCTAAGCTAGGGGTGGGACTTTGTGCTCCACCTCCCCCTGCATACTGGGATTTGCTCTGGTTTGAGTTGGCATGTGACTTGCTCATTTTGTCATAATTGCTGTGAGTTTATATATGCAACTGTCCTGCTGTGTCCAGAAAACACTGTTTTCTTGTAGTCACCCACAGCCTCTGGCTCTTACTTTTCAAGCCTTCTGCAGTGATTCCTGATCTTGGGATAAGGGGGTTTAATATAGATGTACCATTTGGGGTTTGGCATTCTGTAAGCTAGCACAAGCAGAGATGCAAATATTAATTGTACACTGTCTTGCTACAGGCCACCTTATGAGGATTGTCTGAGAGTCCTTCTTGGCCACTAAATCCATTAATTCCGTGTCCCCCAGATCTTAGCAGATTATGTCTGGTTCCTGCACGTAAGCTCAGCTGTTGTTTCAAGTTCTTGGTAACTGACCTTGCTGCTCCTACCCTCTCTTTAACTGAGAAGTGGTCTGGAGCCAGCTGGCTACCCAGTATTTATAGCCTTTTCTCAGCTGCTCCCATCAGTGGCCTTTAGGATTACCTCAGTTGTGGGGAAGTTCCCATGGTTTCTTTCATCTTTTAAGTCTACTTCTCTTCTCTCTGACCGGCGAAGGCTGCTAGGTGACATGTGGCAGAGGCTCTCCCACTCCAAGAAAAAGCTAATGGAGGTGTGTCACATCATCCTGAACCAGATCTGCCTCCTTCCCATTCTAGAGAGCAGGTGAGCGCCACGGAAACTCTACACATGGCAGGTGTTTCTCATCACTCCTCCCCTCTTTCTTCCTCTCTGCCAAACATAATGGGAACCCAGAAAAATGCCTTTCTCCAACTGGCCAGAGACTGCAGAGGGGTAGGGTAAGCATCCAAGGGGCCTCAGATCATCATGCATTGCATAAGCTCATCTTCCCTCGTGTCCTGTCCTAGCAATGACAACATTCAAGGCTTCATTGAAGAATTCCTCCAGATCTTCAGCTCCGTGCTGCAGGAAAAGCGGTGAGTGGGGCTGAGCGGATACCAGCTATGGGACAGGCCCGTGTCTCTCTCTCCAGTCCCATGAAGCTTGCACAGCTTACATACTTACATGGAGCAGAGGTTCTGGAGCCTGTGGTTGGTAGCAGACATGAGGTGACCTTCTGGAGTACATGTTCCTATGGCTCCAGCCCTGACCCACCTTCCTGTGCTCTGCCCCGCAGATTCCTCCGGGACTATGACTCATTCTTCCCTGTAGCTGAAGACATCAGCCTACTACAGCAGGCTTCCTCAGCCTTGTATCCTACTACAGCTCACTGTGCCAAGGCCTGACTAGGTCAGACATGGCATTCTGGGACCCAGAGGGGCAGAAGGCAACCCCTAGAATACTCAAATCACGAAGTCTAACGAAGGCCCTGTTCCTCTTTTTCTAGAAGTGACAACTGCTCTGATGCTTGGGGCAAGGGAGAGCCTGCTCTCTCTAGATGTGTTCTGAGGCTCTGGTCTGTGTGTTCAACTTGTACTCTAGAAACCTTGAAGCCCATTGTACATGAGGACAAGTAAAGTTGCCGCTAGGAAGTATCACCCGAGGAGAAGGAGGACTATACCTCACAGAGCAGAGCTCAGGGTGGGCACCAGAGGAAAATACCCAAGCCAGAAATAGAACAAATAGAAGATGCCCTGGTCCAGGCTTAGGTTAAGGACAGTCATGTTTCCAGGGGTTTGGAGGACAAAAAAAACTGGGTCTTTGAGGAGCCCTCAAATGTCGTGTGTGGCTGTCTGTAAGGCAATGGGCAGGAGTGTCTGGTGGGGGTGTGGCAAGTGAGCTGGGATTGACCAACATTCAGGACCCTTGTGTGATACCCATGAAGAAGTTTGGGCTATGTGCGTCAGATGCTGGGGAGTGGGGAGTTGGGAAGCAGAATGACATGGGTTGTTACTACTCTGGAAAGGCTCTATTTGGCTCTGGGAGAGAATGCTGGCCTGGGACCACCAGAGACTGAGATCGCTGTTACAGGCCTCCCTGCATGGGTCATGAGGATTTGGTAGAGTGAGGGTGTGGGGGCAACTCCGATTTCTAGCCCAGTGCCCAGAGTGGCAGAGAAAAAGAAGGACTAGGAAAGAGCTGCCCTTTGGGCCATTTTCTTGCTGAGTTCAGTCCTGACTCAGGGACCTCCAGTTGGCCTTTGCCCTTTTCAGAATACCCTCAGCTTGGTGGACAGAAAGTCCAGTGAAAGTACTGTTGGCCCTCCTGAATATCCGAGCAAAAGTAGCTGTGGGATGATCTAAAAGTCTGGACACTGGTGGTAATCCCCAACCCTGTCTGCCCTGAGCTGCTCTGCCGAGCAGCGGTGCGAGGGTTCGAGGCCTGTGTGGCAGTATTCTCTCTAGCACGCTGTTCCACATGGCATCCACCAGGCAGGCCAGCAGGCCCTGGCAAAGCCTCATGGTCAGATGCTGGACAGGGACTGCAAAGTCATACTACCCAGAGCTGGGGAGGTGGTTCCTGAGCGAGAGAGCCCTTAACACTGCCTCATAGGGATGAGACCCGGACTGCCTACATCTTACAAGCTGTGGAAAGTGCATGGGAAGGGGTGGACAGACAGAAAATCAAGGACACTAAAGAACCATCGCAGGCCAAGGATCCTAATAATGGAGTCACGACGGCAGTGAAGCCAGTCAGTGAAAGGCCATCACAGCTGGAGAACTCAGAGGAGGATGAGGAGGTGTGTATCTGGGAGTTCCTGCCCCTGATCCCTGGTTCCCTAGCCTTCCTGGCCACCTCTTGAGAGATAGGCAAGTGGCCAAGTGCCCTTGTTTCTGTTTCAGGGAAAAGAGTCCATTGGAATGGTAGCCTCCAGCACTGGGGCTGCTGTAGTACCCTGGGGATAGAAGAGAACACAGCCCTTAAACTCTTAAACTTGGTGCCTCTCCTCTCCTCTCCTCTCCTCTCCTCTCCTCTCCTCTCCTCTCCTCTCCTCTCCTCTCCTCTCCTCTCCTCTCCTCTCCTCTTCTCTCTCTCTCTCTCTCTCTCTCTCTCTCTCT
>NW_026067920.1:7317166-7473296 GCF_014885135.2 Alexandromys fortis
CTTCTCTTCTCTTCTCTTCTCTTCTCTTCTCTTCTCTTCTCTTCTCTTCTCTCTCTCTCTCTCTCTCTCTCTCTCTCTCTCTCTCTCTCTCTTTTCTCTCTCTCTCTCATTTTGAAACAAGGTAATAAAATGCTCAATGGTCCAGGCTAGCCTTGAACTCACAGCAGTCCTCCCGTCTTTACCTCCAACTGCTGGGATTATAGGCGTGAACTACCATGCCCAGCCCTGTTCCTGTTTCCCTCTATAAAATGAAGTGAAGCTTTTACTTGTAGACTCCTCCTCCAGCCCCTCCCCACACTGGGTAAGGTGGAGTTCCTTTGCTGGCGGCTGAGCATGGTTCCAGACCCACCTCCCAGGGGTCACAGGGCTCCACTGAACAAGCTGGGAAGTCCTGGACCCAGTGCCTCCTCTCAGGTCAGGCTGCTCAGTGGTAACCTGACCTACTGTTTGCCAACGGTGTATGGCAGATCTCTTGTGTTCAGTGTACTTGTTCCTCTGTGTATAGAGATAGGTGTGGTGCCTGCTTCCATGATGTTGTTGGGGTTCCTAGGGCTGCTTTATGGAACTCTCTTGATTCTGGTTGATCCTTAGTGCCCAATTAGCAAATGCTACTGTTCTTCCTGTTAAATCCATGATTCTTTCTTCCCTGTTTGGCGGCTTCTCTGAGCCATGGAGGTCTTTATCATTAACATGATGCTCTAGTGCTGGTGCTACGCAAGCATTCCTCCACTAAGCTGTATCTCTAGCCCTTTATTGTTTTTATTTGATCGTCTCCTTAGAAAGCATTATAAAATGAAGCCACGGGGGCTGCATAGATGGCTCAGCAGTTAAGAGCACTGAGCTGTTCTTCCAGAGGACCAGAGTTCAATTCCTAACACCCACATGGTGGCTCACAACCACCTGTAATAGGATCTGATGCCCTCTTCTGGCACGCAGAGCACTCATACAGAAATATAAATAAATAAAATAAAAATTTTTTGAAAAGTGAGGCCACATTGGGCAGTATGTGAAATGACGTCTCCTTACTGAAAGCAATGTGACGTAAGGGGACATCTCCACATAGTCTCACTGGTAGTCGCTGTTGTCCTTCAAAGGCAGTCACCTTGGTAGAGTTGGGCAGGATCTAGATCACTAACATGTGACTGTCTGTGGAGACCTTCTGCACACCAGTACTCTGCTCTATGGGTAATGTGCATCCCTTCATTGAACCATCTGAAATAGCCCCATAAGACCAATGATAGTGTCCATTTCATAAGGAGGGAGCCGTTCAGAGAGGGGATATACAGTGCCCCAAATCACACAGGCCAAGGGTAACTCACCTAGGAAGTCATAGAGCCCCTCTTTTCACAAAGGAAGAAAATAAAGGCTCAAATTTAAGTCACTTGGCAAAAGCCCTACCACTAGGAAGGGCAAGGCCAGGGCCCTGCTGATGCAGTGTTGTTTGGAGATTCTTACCCTTTCATGGGGGCTGCTTAGTCTTTGCTCCATTGCTCTGGCTTCCATTGCAGTGCAAGGGTGCAGCAGCTGCCCTGGGCCCGACCGTGTGTGGTGTGCAGCTAGACTCCCTCATCTCCCAAGTGAAAGACCTGCTGCCAGACCTCGGGGAGGGCTTCATCCTGGCCTGCCTGGAGCACTATAGCTATGATTCAGAGCAAGTGATCAACAACATCCTGGAGGACCGGCTGGCCCCGGAACTCAGCCAGCTGGACCGCAGCCTGAAAAGGTGAGCGAGGTAGATGGAGAGAGGTCCTCAAGGCAGGGTCCCCTTTCCCTGCCTCTCACTCCTCCCCTAGACTAGAGGATACATTTGCTCCTTTTTCACAGCAGTGTTTCCTGCAGTTTGAACTAGTGCCCTTTCTAAAGAAGGCAAGCTTGGGACCTGTAAGGTACTCAGCACAGCTGGCTGTCCCTGAGACCTTATAGGAAGACTACTGGAGACTAGCAGTGTGGCAAAGGGTGCTCTCTCTCTCTCACACACACGCCAGCTCCAGATCTGCCTCATTGTTAGCATATTCCCAGTTTCCGAGTTACGCTAGCCAAAGCTACTCCCTTTCTCTGCACTGAAGCTCATGGTTTTGGTGCACTGCTATCCCGAAAGCTTCAGGGGACAGCAAGAACAAGGGTACATGTGGATGCGTTTTCCATGAACAAATGATGTTTGCCAAATGAATGAATGAAGTTAGCCTTGTGCCTTTGGCCACACCCCTCAGCCTGTTTGTGTTGCATGTTATAGATGGCAGTGCTGAGACACAGGAGATGGACTAGGAGCTGAGAGTAGAGCTCAGTGGTAGAGCATGGGCTTAGCTGTGTACAGTGCATTCCTAGCATCCAAAGCAAATGCAGCTGCCCTCCATCCCCCGCCCCCAGCCCAAAACAGAAGTTGAGTGACATATAACTCCCTGGCTTATAGGGCCATTGTGGACATTTAAATGAGGGATAGAGCTTGAAGAAATAGAAAACTGGTATGCATGGCACACAGGAAATGAGGGTGAGGTGTGGCTTTGGGCCCTTGACAGGAGCCAGGTTAAGTAAAGCCTAATTAAAGGCTCCCCATTAAAGAACTTATGTCCTAGGCTAGAATTTTGGGGTGGAGTGAACAGTATGATGGGAAGAACACAGTGTGGCTTAGGACAGTCGACACCAGCCAGCAAGGCCCTTTCAGTTGATTTCTGTGCTGTGGCCCCCAGACAGGTGAAGCCGGACCCCACACCCCTTCTGACATCTCGTCACAACGTCTTCCAGAACGACGAGTTTGATGTGTTCAGCAGGGACTCAGTGGACCTGAGCCGGGTGCACAAGGGCAGGAGGTGAGTATGGTAGGACATGGGGTCTGTGTTCCAGTTCTGGAGGGTGGCGAGAAAGAAAAGCCCTTTGTTTTTTGGGTTGTTTTTTGTTGTTGTTTTGTTTGTTTGTTTTTGAGACAGGATTTCTCCATGAAACAGTCCTAGCTGTCCTGGAACTCACTCTGTAGACCAGGCTGACCTCGAACTCACAGATCACCTGCCTCTGCCTCCTGAGTGCTGGGATTTAAGGCATGTGCCACCACCAGCAAAGGCCCTTCTTGATAGAACCAGCTATGGATTTTCCCCTCAGAGAGTTCCACCCCTCCACTTTTTAATTTATTTTTATTTTTTTGTGTATGAATACTTTGTCTCTATGTATGTGTGTGCACCGTATGCATGCCTGATGGCCATGGAAGGTATCCATAGAGGCACCCTGTGGAACTGGAATTACAGACAATTGTGAGTTGCCATGTGGGTGCTGGGAACCAAACCTGGGTCCTCTTAAGAGCAACCAGTGTTCTTAACTGCTGAGCCATCTCTCCATCCCCTCAGGGGTCCCTCTGAATCCTGGCTTTATACACTGTCATCCTACAAGAGCAGGTTCTTTAACAGTGTGCTATAAGTCCAGCTTTGTGGGGGGGGGGTGACTGCTAGTGATAGATACCTCCTTGTAAGTGGTAGATGGCCAGAGAGCCACATCTGTCCCCTTGTCCCTTCTAATATGTCTTTTGATGTGTGTATGTTGACTCTGTGGGTGTAGAGCTAGACGGTGCTTCCTAGAAGCCAGTTTTTGACCTGATTTTTCTCTAGGCTGTGATAAAACAAAATTAAGTCACATAAGTTTTTTCCAAAGATGAAAGAATTCCGTTTTAATTTCATTCATTCTTTCTTTCATTTTTAGTTTATCTTCTTCCTACTTTTTCAGCGTTGTAATCCATCCATGGCCTGTTCATTCATTCAATAAATGCTTGCCTGGTGCCTATTGCCTTGGGCTAATTTAGTACCAGAGCTGTAGTGGGAAGTAAAGCAGACACTGCCTACACCGTGTGAAATGTGCACTCCTCAGCTCATCAGACAAGCACGATAGTGGGCAGCCTCCTGGTCCCTAAGAAAGTGACAGAGAACTGAAGGATGTTTAGGGGTGGCTCAGCAGAGCAGGGAGGAAACTTCCCAAGCTGAGTGAGCAAAAGCAACGGTGGCTCCAAGACCAGTGTGAGTGTAGTAAAGGTCCCATCATGAACTCATGAGCATTTATGTTTTATAGAGGTCACCCAAGCTGGGCATGGTAGCTCAAGCCTCTAATTCCCTCACTCAGGAACCTGAGAGGATTTTTTTTTTTCAATAGTGAGTTCCAGTCTAATCTAAGTGAGACCCTGTGTCACAAATAAATAAAAATTAAATATTGGGCTCTGGAATGGCTTCCTCCGGGAAGAAACTGAAGTCAGTGGTGGTGGCATAACAATGGCAGCCAGGTAAAGAATCGGGGTTAATCTGCTTCAAAGCTCTGTACTCACATTGAGTCATAGAACCTGGAAATCCAGGGGCTCTCCCCATCATAATAGTGGGGACAAGAGTTAGTCTTGGAGCTGTGTTCTGGTAAGAGTCCTGTGCAGTAACACAGTTGCTTTTTCAGTTCGAGTCCAGGGCTGCCCCCCACCTGGGGCTGTGTGCTGCCAGAAGCTTGCTGGCTGAGGGCTCAGCAGACACAGGGCAACTCTGAAGCCATCTGGCTGATTGCACCAGAAATCCTGGCACACTGCTTCATCAGTCCAATTGTGAGATCCCTGATCCCAGGCAGAGCTGTTGTTCCTGTTGGTGGCTGCTGGAGGGAAGAGCCACACAGGGTCCCCCAGGCCAGCAGAAGGTGTGGGAGCCTGACTGGTAGGACCCTCTACAGAGCTTAGCATCTCTGGACACAGGGTTCCCCTTGGCGTTCATCCTTAGGTTCACCTAGGTCACTCCACATCCCCACCCAATTGGAGGTCACCTATGAGCATTTGCCAGTGGGCTGCTTTCAGCTGTCAGGGTCATCAGAAGGGCTGAAGCAGCCAGGTGTCCTAATTCTGTGGCACTCTGGCTGCCAGCAGAGACAGAATGACCAGTGTTTACCAATCCCACTCTGGGCAGCCCAGGGGCAAGGATTGTAAAGAGGTAAAGCCTTCATTCATGGTTCAGTATTTATCCACTCAGCAAATATTTATTAAGTGCTTTACTAGCGTGAGATCCTATGCGAGGCACCAGGAAAACAAGGTGAGCAGAGTGCCTTGGCTTTGCCCACAAAGGGCAGAGACCGTGGGAAAGACAGATCATCAAATAATCAGGTGCACCAGGAGTTCAGCAGGGGCACCTGCCTAGTCAGGGCAAGGTGGAAGGGCGAGGGCCCTGCCTTCGGGTAGCAGGTGGAGAATTAAGTAGCACAAAGCAAATCACACCTGTGTACATATGCATTGAATCTGATGAACATGCTTGGCAGCTTTGGTAACAAGTAGAGTCTGGTCTGTTCTCTTACACACAGAGTTACAGAGGGCAGAGGTGGGGCTTGGTTACCCTGTGGTTGATTTTTATTTGGAATCAAGCACAAGATATCTTCTGGGACCCTGGCTTAGGGGGTCCCTAGAGGTCTGTGAAGGGCTTCAGCTATTTGATTTTTGGCTACTAGAAACCATAATGCCCAAGGGAGTCCAGACAAGATATTCTTGCCTCTCTTTTATCTTTTGTTTAGTTTAATTTTGTTTGTTTTGTTTTTTGGTGGTGCTAGGGTCCGAACCCAGGGCCTTGCACATACCATTGTGCCACTACCCAGCCCCATCTCTTTTTTAGAGAAGAACAAAGCAGGCCCAGAAGCTTCCAGAAGAACAAAGCAGGCCCAGAAGCTTCCATATTTTTCTCATGTGTCATGAACAGAACTGGGCCAGACTTTGAGGCTCTAATGTGGAGCACAGAAGTGGAGCAATCTGAGCTTGAGTCTGAGCTGGGCCTGGCTCACACAGTCCCAGCACATGGGAGGTTTTAGAGCTTGAGGCCAACCTGGGCTATATCAGGAGACCCTGTTTCAAAATAAGCAATAGAGGGAGGGAGGGAGGGAGGGAGGGAGGGAGGGAGGGAAGGAAGGAAGGAAGGAAGGAAGGAAGGAAGGAAGGAAGGAAGGAAGGCTACTAGAGTAGACTGACTAGAGGGTAGCTTTAGTTGATCAAGCACCTATGTACACAACTGTGCCCTTCTAACTCCTTTGGACTGCCCTGTAGCACCCTGGAAGATAACAAGAGTTCCCCTCAACAAAGGTTCTGTGGCCAGATATGTCTGTGTGTTTTGTCTGCTTCTTGGAGAATCACAGCACACATTAGCATGTAAGACTGACAGACAGAAGAAACTGAATTCATTTTGTTGAGTTCAGCAAATGCTGGTCCATGTCTGTATCTTTTCCTTTAGTTTTGTTGTTGTTGTTTGTTTTATTTTGTTGCTGTCTTCTGTTTGAGATGGAGTCTAGCCTCAGACTCACTAAGCAGCCAAAGATGACCAGAGCTCATTGTCATCCTGCTCCCGTGTCCTGAGCATTCGGGGTCGAGCCATGCACCCTATGCTCAGCTTTACACATCCTCTCATTTCATTCTCGGCTCACCCCTGAGAAGTGAATACCGCAAGCAGGAACCAAGGAGGTTTTTGTTGGCTTTGATTTTGAGATAGGGGCTCACTGTGTTACCCTGGCTTGCCTGGAGCTAACCCACTGTGTAAACCAGGCTGGCCCGAAACTCACAGAAATCCTCTTGTCTCTGCCACCTTAAAGCTGGGTTTATCTCCCCCCCCCCACCTCCTATTTTTTAAGTTACAGATGGTTGTGAGTACACATGTAAGTGGCAGAAATTGAGCCTAGGTTCTTGACAAGTGCAGCCATTAACCCCTAAACCATCTCTCCAGTCCTGCTAGTGCTAGCTTTAGAGGCAAGCACCCCACACCACACTGGACTGATTTAATGAGGCTAGAGACTTGTGACCACACAGCTTAGAAAGTGTAGAGCAAACCCAAGTCAGGGCCTGAACCTTCCTTTAGAAGCTATATGGCTCTGGGCAGGTTTCTCTGCCTTTCTGTGCCCTACCTGGAATGTTTGTTGTCTCTACAGGCCACTAAGGACCTGTTTGAATCAGGTTTTTATAGAACAGGGTTGAGTAGATGATAAGAGAAAAAGTGACCAGCTTCAGGAGAGCAGGCATGTTCCCGGCCTTGCTGCCACTTTGTAGGAGACCAGGATTCCAAAGACAGTCTGTGAAGTTCTTGTTGGCTGTATCTAGAGGAGGGTGAAGTCCTGGCTTATGAATGGGTCTTTCCTAGGTGCTTGTGTGGGATCTTCTTTCTTCTTGGCTCCAAATCCAGACAAGAAAGCAGCCGGGCTGTGGTGGCGCACGCCTTTAATCCCAGCACTTGGGAGGCAGAGGCAGGCGGATCTATGTGAGTTTGAGACCAGCCTGGTCTACAAGAGCTAGTTCCAGGACAGGCTCCAAAACCACAGAGAAACCCTGTCTCGAAAAAAAAAAAAAATGCATGCAGACAAGAAAGCAAAGCGCAATGCCCTAGACAGGCAGCCAGGCCCCAGGCTCTGCTGCCTGTTGTCTCCCAAGGCCCAGGTGGGATCCATAAAAGGTGTCTTCTCCATCTGGCCCTGCAAAAAGCCACATAACTAGACACCATCCACCTTCACCCAGAACCTGGGATGACAGATACCAGGAGCCTCAGGGAGCTGCCAGATGAGGATGACACCTCTTCTTTTTCTTCGGCCCCTGGCCCAACATAGATAGTACCTGGCATCTCAAAAAGCGTGGCTGAGTGCCGGAATGTGTTCTTACTAGTGGTACCAGCCATGGGAAAGGCTTAAAGCCCTTTCTCCTTTCTACCTCTTTACCAACCTGGCAAAGAAAGAGTCTCTGCAGCACCAAGGCCATCATCACAGCTCCACAGCCCCAATCCCGGTGGCTGGGAAGGATTCCTGGATTGGCCTTTTGGGTTTTTGTTGTTGTTGTTGTTTTTCAGTTGTTTTATTTAAAACAAGGGCTAGTGTAGCCTTAGCCGGCCTCCAGCTTACTTTGTAGCTGAGACTGACCTTGAACTCCTGACCCTCCTGATCCTTCCTTGCTAGAGCTGGGATCACACACTTTTGCCTTCAGGCACAGCTTTGTGGTTTTTGTTTGTTTTGTTTTGTTTGAGATGGGGTCTCTGTAGTCCAACCTGGCCTTTAACTCTTGGCAGTTCTCCTACCACAGCCTCTCAAATACTAGGACTATAGGCATGAGTCACCACAGCCAGCTAAGATTTCTGTTTACCTAAGAGTTCACTCAGATCTAAACCAAATACAGCATCCTTTCTGTCCCACTGTCAGGGGTTTCCTCACCCCTTCCTCCAGACGTGTGCTGGTGCTGCCCTCACTTCCGTCTGTCAGCGGCAGCCCATTGCATTCGGCATATTTTGTGCTGTTCACCCTCACTCCACTATGAGTACAGATGCATATCTGACCTGTTTCTCAGTCTCCTCCCTGCTCAGGCTTAGAATGGCTCTGACAGGTAGGAAGATTGTCACAGCACAGCAAAGCCTTGCCAGCCACACTGAGACTGCAGTCCCAGCCTGTACCTGGTCCTAGACAAGCCTACAGACCCAGACGCCTGCCACCCACCCAGAGCCAGCTGTTAGACGATCTGCACAGAATCTGCACGGCTCTGTGTCTCCCCTTTTTTTCTCAGACCCCCTTCCTCTTGATACATTCCAGAGATGGAATCTCATCACTAAGCTAGATTTCTTGCCTGCCATCTCTAATTGATTTGCCCCTGCAGAGCCAGAGAAACACATTCCATGAGCCCGTGTATGTGATTGACAAGCCAGGATTCTCTACAAGTTTGCAAAGCCATGGTCAAGAGACCTGAGGCCCTGCTGACACTGTGATGTGCAGTTCAGGGTGAGCCAGGTGTGTCCCTTCCCCCTCCACTGCGTCCATCTGTCCTCGTTTTCGACATAACTGATGGCAGTCGGAACTACCAGACTTTCCTCCTCCCACGGTACTCTTGCATGGAAGCTGGCCCTGCATAACAAGGACAGGAGCTGCTGTAGTGGAGGGTGAGAGGAAGAAGCCAGACCCCCTCTTGCCTCACCCAAGAGTGCTTAGGTTTCCTGGGCTTAGGACGAAAACTGCATGTGGCCTCAGCAGGGTCTGAGGTCTACAGAAGGGAGCGCAGCATCTCCCTGGACCTTTTGCCCTCCACACTCTTCCAGACCTGATGGTGTCCTCCCTCTCTCCCTGCTGTCCCTGGCTCCAGGAAGGAGGAGAACGTGAGGAGCCTGGTGAATGACAAGCGGGCTGTGGCGGCGCAGAGGCTTCGCTACCAGCAGTACAGTGTGGTAATGGAGGAGGTAGGCTGCCCAGCCTGGGCCTCTGCAGGGTGTGGGAAATCCAGCAGTCCCCTAGCTTCTCTGACCCATGAGTCCGCTGTTGCAGGTCCCAGTGCAGCCAGGAGAATACCAGGTTGATGACTACGAGGACGAGTATGATGACACATACGATGGCAACCAGGTGGGCGCCAACGATGCAGACTCTGATGATGAGCTCATCAGCCGCAGGTGAGTCTCTAGCAGGCACCTGGCCAGCCAGCCAGATTTCCCCGTCCCACTCCCACCCTCTGCTCCTTCACCTCCTCCCTCCCCACCCCTGGTCTTAGCAAGTCATGTTTTTTCCTAAGTGTGGAACATTTTCCTCAGCAGAATCTTGTAGGGATTTACCTGTGCAGATCAAAGCAGGGCTTCCTGGTGAACCGAAAGATTGGAGATCCCTAGGGCCTCAGCTCAGCGGTTACCCCCCTTTAAAGAATCTGGGGACAAAAGCAAAGCCTGCTTGAAAACCCCCGTGGGAAGATTCCCTTGCCTCCTGAGCAGTGCCCCTCCCCAGCCTTCTCCCCTGGCAGGAGGCCGCTCTCCAATTCTTTGATCTCACTTTTTTTCCCAACCCTCAGGCCCTTCACCATCCCTCAGGTGCTGAGAACCAAAATGCCTGGAGAAGGACCAGAGGAAGACTATGATGAAGTGGAGGAGGTTGAAGAGGAGGCCCCCAAGGTCCGTCCTGGGCGGGTGGCAGATGAAAGAAATGCAGCCCTGAAGGGCAAATTAGGGCCCTGGGCCTGTCTCCCGCCTGTTTGGAGAGCTGCAGGCTTTGATCTCTGCTCTGCTGCCCAGAGGGCTCTCAGGGGACAGGACAGAGATGGGGGGGGGGGGTTGTCAACAGCTGAGTCATCAGGTGTTAAGGTCTGGAAGAAGGAAGGGTAGCTGTAGGCTGCTGTACCCAGGCTGGCTTTTTTAAAACTCAGACACGACTTAGAGCCCTGAGGCTCTGGAAGTAAGCTAGACCTCTTGTCTGAAAACTCACTTTTAGCAGCTAAACTTTTTCTTCAGCTGAAATCTTAACTTGAAATTCAAGCTAGAAAACAGATGAAAAGTGATTTGCTCCATGTGAAGGGAGTAACCAGGCACTCTACAGGACTGGCAGCCCCCAAAGGATGACAGAGTCAGATGTTCCTAGAGCTGTGCGGAGGCATTAAGTGCTGTGGTAGGAAGTGCATGGCCTGCCACAGGGCTCTCAGCCACAGGCTCCATACCAAGAGAACCATCTTCCTAGTTCTTCTCCTTTGGATATTATTACTATTATTAGTTTTGTTTTTTTTTTCTTTTCTTTTTTTTTTTTTAAGTTTTTAGAGACAGGGTTTCTCTGTAGCTTTTTTTGGTGCCTGTCCTGGAACTAGCTGGCCTGGAACTCACAGAGATCCGCCTGCCTCTGCCTCCTATGTGCTGGATTACAGGCGTGTGCCACCACCGCCCAGGGATATTATTGTTTTTATGCCCTGTGTCAAAGCCTGCCTGTTTGCCAAGGTTCTAGCTTTTCCCTGCACAGGTCCACCATGCGCTCTGAGCATAGAACGTGGTCCTCAAGAGGAGTTCTTACTGAGCCCTCTGCTGTGGCACCAGAGTGAGACCTGACTTCCAAGTCTCAGGGCAAGCCTGCTTCCAGGGACCGTAGTCAACTTTCATGGTCTTTTGTTTCCTTTCCTGGTGGCCATCTCAGCCATACCCACATGCATTCATTGATGTGCCTGCTGTGGATGTGTGATGTGCCCAGCAGCCTGCCCCACATCCTTTAGCTCCCTCCCTCCCTAAAGGAGGCTTCAGCTGGCAACCAGCTTGCTCAGTACTAAGATTGCCTGCCCTGCCTGCTATGGATGCCTCAGGATTCCTCCCAGCAGGGATTCACACAGCCTAGGGAAATGATTGCAGATTTTCACTTCTCTTCCTTCCACAGCTGGACCATTTCATCCAGGATCCTGCAGTGCTGAGGGAAAAGGCTGAAGCCAGGCGCCTGGCCTTCCTTGCCAGGAAGGGGTGAGCATTGGAGGGGCTAATCCACCCGGGGGGGGGGGGGGTAGACCCATCAGGGGAATCCAGCTGGCCATGCAGGAAACCCTGGGTGCTTTTTAAGATAGGGTTTCTCATCATAGTCCTGGCTGTCCTGCAGCTCACTCTGTAGACTAGACTGGCCTTGAACTTGATCTGCCATCCTCTGCCTCCCAAGTTCTGTAAATAAAGGTGTGTGCCACCACTGCCCGGCCCCTGGGACTTTTTGGGAAGTTATTTAGCTCCTGTCCAGCTCTAGGAAGTAACTATTAATATCAGTATCATTGTCCAGTTTGACCCAGAGACATTAAATAACTTAGTAAAGGTCATACAGCATTAACTCTCCCTAAAACATCAGAGCCAATCAAAGTATGTGCCTAAAGTCATAGCTACTTGGGAGGCTGAAGCAGGAGAATCATTTGAAAGCAGGATTTCAAAACCAATGTGAGCAGCATAGCAAACCCTGTTACACATGAAAGCCACACATCACAGTGTGAGCCGGTGAGCCCAGTGCTCAGGTGGCAAAGGCAAGAGGGCATGGTTGGTTTCTGTTGTTTTAACTCTTTACTCTTTTGAGGCCCTCCACCCAGCTCCCAAATAATCATATGGAGACTTATTCTTCCTTATGAATACCAGTCTTAGTTCGGCTTGTTTCTAGTCAGCTTTTCTTTTCTTTTTTTTTTTTTTTTAAGATTTATTTATTACATATACAGTGTTCTGCCTGCATGTATGCCTACACCCCAGAAGAGGGCACCGGATCTCATTATAGGTGGTTGTGAGTCACCCTGTGGTTGCTGGGACTTGAACTTAGGGCCTCTGGAAGAAGTCAGTGCTCTTAACCTCTAAGCCATCTCTCCAGCCCTAGATATCTTTTCTTAACTTAAATTATCCCATCTACATTTATCTACATTTGCTGTACTTCTACCTTCCCCCCCACCCCCAGAGACAGGGTTTCTCTGTAGCTTTGGAGCCTAGCTCTTGTAGACCAGGCTGGTCTCAAACTCACAAAGATCCACCTGCCTCTGCCTCCCGAGTGCTGGGATTAAAGGGTATGGGGGAGTTTTGTCTTTCCAGACAAGGTTTCTCTGTGTAGCCTTGAGACTTTACACCATAGACCAGGCTGGCCTCAGACTCAGAGATCCTCCCGCTTCTGCCTCCTGAGTGTTGGGATTAAAGGTGTGCACCCACCACTGCCCAGCTATAAAGGAGTTGTATTCTGGAGAAGAATCCAGGAATCACAAGTCTCTATCTTGGCAGGTTCCTTTTTCTTTTTTGTTTTGTTTTGTTTTGTTTTTCAAGACAGGGTTTCTTTGGAAGCTTTGGAGCCTGTCCTGGGACTCACTCTTGTAGACCAGGCTGGCCTCAAACTCACAGAGATCTACCTGCCTCTGCCTCCCTGAGTGCTGGGATTAAAGGCGTGTGCCACCACCACCCAGATAGGTTCCTTTTTCTTAGTTAAGAAACTGGTCAAAGTCTACTGTGCCAAGAGTAGAAGCATAGGTCATGGGTGGAAGTTCAGTCCCAACCTAGATTCTGGGTATAGGGGACCTCACCAAGAGATTTGATTCCATGCTGAAGGCAACAGAGTCAGAGGTTGTTGACGAGAGCACAACTGTTCTGATGTTTTTCCTCCCAGCCCTGAGGGAGCACTCTGAGTAGACCCAGAGGCTGTGGGCCAAGGGACCAAGTTAAGACCTGGTGTGTAAACATAGAGCATTGTCCCATTTGTAGGGGGCCACCATCCAGCCCACTAACAGTTAATACTCGTAGATGGGTGCTGGGCCCATCTTCAAGGTCTAAGAGAAAATCAGGCCCAAGGCTGGGGCTCCATTTCCTTTCCTATCTGGACCTGGGCCAGTGTGTGACCTCAGTGGTAGCCGCTAGGGTGGACTGTGGAGCCTTCCTATCAGAGCCTTGTCCAACTGTGTCTCTCATGGGACGGGTATTACTCTTGCAGGGTCCGGCCTGAGAATTCCGCAGCAGTGACAGGCAGCCCCCGGGGCCACGGACAAACCCGAGAAACCACCCAGGAGCGCAGGAAGAAAGAAGCCAAAAAGGCAACCAGAGCCAACCACAACCGTAGAACCATGGCTGACAGAAAGAGAAGCAAAGGCATGATCCCATCCTGAGGACACAAAGATGCCTGGGTGAGGGAGGCCCTCAAGGCCATCACCTTACCTCACCTGCCAGCCAGCCATGAGCACCTTCTTGTCGAACACAAAGTGCCTTATCCCTTGGTGCAGGAACCCAGTGCCATCATGTAGGCTCTCTCCCAGCTGTGCTAGCAGGAAAAGATGGGGATGCAAAACCAAGGTGTCCTTTATCTTGTGCAACAAGACACCACCTCACGGAAGTCCTGGATGCAGCAGAACTGTATATTCAGAGACAGCAAAAGGCCTGTGAATAAAGTTTCTGACCTTCTAACAATGTTCCGTGACATGCTCCAGCCTTTCCCTCTGTCATACCTCAGTGACACCACCACCTGAAAGACAAGAAGGCACAGTGGTACCCACTCACTGTCTGTTGACTTTTCGTGTGTGCCCTCAGCGCCCCTCCTAACGTTGCTCTTCCTTGCTGTGTGACCCGAGCACATGGGCCCTTTCTCTGTGCCTGTGGAAGGATATTGCGCCTGTGTGAGGCCTAAGGTCCATTCTGTTGCTACCTCATGCACCTCCTCCCTAGGGGGTAGGCACTGTTTCCAGTTCACAGTACAGATCGGAAAGTGGGACTTGGAGAGCTGAGAGTGTGTTCCTAGGCCACAGACGAGGTGGCAGAGCAGGTTTTGGAAACAGTCTGATCCCTGGCTGTCAGGTTATGGATCAGTGTAGATGATGGGAACCCCTGTGTCTCAGCTGGAACGAGGACACTTGGCCATTACAGGGCCTCGTAGTTATAAATAGACCGTTAGCCCCTAACCCTCCCAAATCTAGAGATTGGAAGCTACTAAAACGGAGTGAAGGTATGCTGCCAAGCCCTGTTGGAGCGAGTGAGACTTGGCTAATTTCCAGAACCCTGTCCAGGTGTGGCCCACTCTGCAGTGGGCATCAGTTAACAGGTCCCTTGGGTTTTAACTGATGTGCAGGGGAGCTATAGTGAGCTCTTTGCTGGGCTGATCCTGATCCAGCGTGGCCTGGAGTCTAAGCTGCAGACCTTGGATGCCAGGGACATTGATTTGATTGCAGTTAGGACGAACAAGCAGACAGACACTTGATGAATTGTTTTGTTAGGCCAGCCTGCGCAAGTGAAAATCAATGGCAATCCCTGTGCCTTGCTGGCCTCTGGGAGCATTTGAGATGCAGAGTGGGGATGGGGTGATGGCCTCCCCAAGGGCCGCTGAAGTAGCTGAGATCTGGCAGGCTTAGCCATCCTGACAGGCAGCAGGAAAACAGTTTCCTCCTGGAAGCACTTACCATTGGCCCAGCTCAGTGGCAGGGTCATTTCTCCCTGGCTGAGCTCAGACCAAACTGTTGTCTCCTGCAAGGCAAATAGGTGTTTGGAGCTTTGCCTGCTGTTATTCCCCACAGCCACCTCGAGGACTGCCCGGGTTTCCTGGGAGCAGTCTGGCTGAAAGAATAGAACACCACTATCTTTCTGTTTCCCGACATGTCAGGCCAGACCAAACATCCCCCAAGAAGCAACGTGTTGCTTGCACCTTTTAGTTCACCAGAACTGCCTTTCACAGCACTTTGAAACCAGCTCGGAGCATTCCTGTCACCCTTCCTCTCGGCCTAAATGAGAGCACTGGACCGGATGAGTGGCACTGTTGGGTGTTGGTGAAGTCCCTAGAGATGGAGACTGAGGCTGCTGCTCAGTGGTAGAACAAGTTACATAAGTAAGTTAACATGCAAGAGTATCGGTTTGTCCCCAATACTACATACACAAAGGAAGTCCCTAAGGGGATTCCAAGTTTAAGAATAGCAACCCAAGAGTGTTGGGTGGGTGGACCATTCGGTCCCTGTCCCACTGCTCTCCTAGTTGGGTATTTTCTAAGTGCCTTTTCTGTGCCCTACAGAGAATGTTCCCATCATAGATGTTTCTGGAGAAACTCTTAAAATCTTGTGCCTCTGAAAGGACACAAGACTCAAGTGTCTTTAATCCTAGCCTGTGAATGGCTGCAAGAGCTTCTGTGCCCTGGAAGGCAAAACCAGAGATGGATTCTAAGAGACCTAAGCCTGTGGGGAGGGGCTGGCAAGGACTCTGCCCACAGTAACTTGGTCATGGCTGCTGTCCTTGCCAAGCTGCATCCTGGAGGAGAAAACAGTTGGCACAAACGTGCATGTCACTGCCCACCAGGAGCTCAGATAATCAGACTCAATCAGAGTTAGACGTGGTGGCACACACTTATTTCTTGGGGGGTAGAGACAGAGTTCAAGGTTAGCCCAAGCTACTTGTGACCCTGTTCATAAATGAATACAAACTTAAGGGCAGAATGCGGGAGCCAGCGTCAGGCATTGCTTGTGAGAATGTTAACACTACGTTTGCACCCTGACCAAGTGTGGAAGGGAATGCATGGGCTGGCCGTGCTGGTAGCAAGGCCATGGTTACTTCTGTTGGGAATAAACACTTTTCCTGAGCCAGAATCTCTCCTCTGTCTTCCTGGAGTTCATTCTCTTGCTTAACCTTGCAGAGTTGGGTCAGGTGAGAAAACCGGGGTACAGGGAGGCCCAAGGTCACACCGCTAGGGACGCTGGATAGGATCCGACCCAAGAGTGTCTCCTGAAGCCTCACTCTTAGCTTCAAGCCATGCTGTTCCTCTCACTGCATCAAGGAAGACACCGGAAGTACTTAGAACACAGGACGCTTGGACATGCTAGGCTGCTGGGACTCCCGAGTACAGGGGACGTTGTTCCACAGAGATGGACTTTTTTCTTCTTTTTTTTTAATTTTCATTTTATTTTCTGTGCTGCTCCCTCTGCCAAAGCTCTCCAGGTCTATGCTGGCTCGGTGGCAGGGTTGCTTCCGAAGGGCTCTCTTTTTTTTTTTTTTTTTTTCTTTGTTTTCCACCTTCAAGAGGTTTGTCTAGTTTACTGTTCAACCTACTGAATAATGCTTTGGTTTTGTAGGTGTGTTTGTTTTTTTGAGACAGGGTGGCTTGGTTTTTTTGAGACAGGACCTTGGCTGTCCTGAAACTCCTGTAGACCAGGCTGGCCTCAAACTCACAGAGATCCACCTGCTTCTGCCTCCTGAGTGCTGGGATTAAAGGAATGCATCACCACTGCCCAGTCATGTGTGTGTGTTTTTAAAGAAGAAACTGTTTTAAAGCTTTATGTATGTGTGTGTGTGCCTGCAGGCATTTATATGTACCACCTGTGTGTAAGTGCCTGCAAAGACCAGAGGAAGTTGGATCCCGTGGACCATGGTGCTGGCAGCTGGACCTGGGTCACCTGCCAGAGTAGTGCACACCCCTAACCTCTGAACTCTCTCTGCGAGTCTTTATTTTGTTTCGAGGGACTGGCTCTTGATATGTAGTTCAGGCTGACCTCAAATTCAAGATGCTCTTGCGGCCTCCCGTGTGTGGGATTATAGGCATGAGACCTCTCCTCAGGAGAGAGGAGGAGTGCTGGTGTCCTGATCAGAGCCTGAATGGCACTGAAGCCTGGGAATGCTCTGGCCAAGCCTAACCCATCCCAGGGACCAGCCCCAAACAGCCAATATCCGCATTTGCTTCTCGCCCTAAGGGTCAGCCTATTGGAAAGCCGAGAGTGGAGGACTAGGATCCCTATTTGGTGCATGTGTTCAAAGCCTTCTGGGTGTCAGCATGTGTACATAAGGCCCACCTCTGCCCTCCTGGAAGTCACAGTGCAACGGGCATGTGGACATTAAATGAAATGTTTTGCAAAAACGGAAAAATGAAGAAGCCAAGGGTGCTTGTTCACTGGGCAGAAGCAAGAGGTCACCGGAGACTATGGAGCACTGCATACATGGAGTGCACAGACATACATGCAGGCAAAACACCCCCACACGCAAAAGAATAAAAACAAAGATGATGCCATCTGCAGCCTCTGTGCGTGCAGGGTGTGAGTGGGGGGTGAGTCCTGAACCAGCCATGAGAGTGCCTTCTTATCACACAGAAAACTCTCTACGATCAATTAGTAAGGTGTCACCTGGCCCTTAGCATTCTCGGCTTATTAAGCCCCTGTGTCTTCCCCAGGCCGCTAGCTAGCCCATGGTCTTGAGGATTTTTGAATGTCTGTGGGGCTCTCCCAGACACAGAATTTCTGTCAGTTCACTTGCTGTGGCCTGAATGACAGAAGTGAGAGGCACTGAGTTCTAGTTTTCCAGAAATGACATCATGACACCAACTGTTTTTCCAGTTGCGAGACCCCACCCACCACCGTGGCATAGCTCTTCAGTGTTCTGCCATCCCAAGGAGGTCATTATGACTCACGCCCCTCCTGGGAAAAAAAGTGGAAAGTTTTCACCCAAGAACCAAGCTGAGCCCCATTCCTGTAAGCTCCAGCTCCAGGCCCCTCTCCCATCTCACATTCTCATCTCCTTGCTCAGCGTTCTTTCACCCAGATTCTCAGGCCTGCTCATGCCTGTTCTCTTTATTGCTCATCCATCCATAAGGAGGGTGGGGGCGGGTCAAGAGAGCCCTGGGCTGAGGCCAGAGCCAAGAGGTGGGGAGGTGGCTCAGCTAGCTATGTGTATGCTGCCTAAGCGTGGTGAGTTCTCATGCCATGTAGGAGCAGGTGCAATAGGCTAGGGATAGTGGCACTCGCGAGGCAGAGGCAGGTGGATCTCTGTGAGTTCCAGGCCACCCTGCTCTACAGAGTTCAAGCAGCCGCAGCGGCAGTCACTACAACAGCTCAGTCCTTAGCTTACGGATGCAAAGTGGCCACAGCCGAATTCAAACAGGTCAGCCAGCCTCCAGGGTCCGTGTCCTCAACCCCTCATCTCTGCTCCTCTCTGGTTTGATACTTGAGCTGGGGTGGGGGTGGGGGTTATTCTGTGTATGTTTGGTTTAACATGGACCACCTCCTTGATTCTAAACATGGTACTTCTACTGATGCAACATATAATTCAAGTTGTTCTATAAATAGAGGGGCAAAGGAAGGGAAAGCTAGGAAGCTGGGCAGAATACATTTTTATAATTTCCACTTTACCACAGCCTCTCTCAATGGAGAGTTGGAAAGGCCTCATTAAGCAATCAGACATTCCGTGAATTGCTGCCAGAGGCTGGTAGTGGCCCTCACTGCTGGAGGCTTGCACAAGACAGAGACAGACCTGTGCAGACATCAAGGACAGGGAAGGGAAGAGGATTCAGTTACACAGGGTAAGCTGTGGGATGAGATAAAGGCTGTCCCAGGAGTGCACCGGGCTGTGGATTTAAATAGTGTTGGAGATGCAAGATTGCCTGGGACACTGGTTGCGATCAAGGGGACACAATCAGACCTCAGAGGGAACAGCAAGCAAGAGACGCTTGGATGATTTAGCTGCACAGTCATCCCCAGAGCTCTCAGTCTGTGCCAAGGGGATCAAATGTGCTAATTTATGTTGCTCTGTAAAGACTGGAGAAGGAGCCCCCATTTAAATGTTTTAAATGTGTTTAGGTTTATTTTACATGTAGAACTGTTTTGTCTGCATGTATGTCTGTGCACCCCTATATATACCTGTTGCTCGCAGAGGCCAAAAGAGGATGTTGGATCCCTTGGAGCTGAAATTGTGGATGTTTGTGAGCTACCATGTGGATGCTGGGAATCAAACCTGAGTCCTCTGCAAGAGTAACAAGTGCTTTTAACAACCGAGTCATCTCTCCAGCCTGTGCCCGTTAATTTCTTTGTCACTGCAGTATACCAAAATTGACCTGGTCGGCCTGGGCTGAGCATGCTGTAAGCACCATGGCATAGCTTCCCACCACTCCTGGAGGCCCTGCAGTCCTTACCATTCCATTCCTCATATGAGAGGGGAAGCAGCCTTCCAGCTGCCCCAGATGGAGACCGGAAGAGCTAGGACTCTTTTATTTTTTGAACAATGTGTTGTGTGTGTGTGTGTGTGCATGCACACACAAGCATGCTCATGTGAAGACCAGAGGACAACATTGAAGAATTGGTCCTTTCTACCCTACTGAGGAGGGGTGTCTCCTCTTGGTTCTGCCCTGGAGCACCCTCCAGGCTAGCTGGCTTCAGGCAGACTCTCCTGTCTCGCAGAGGAGAGCTGATCGTACAGATGCCTCACTACATTTGCCATCTCCGGTTTTTGTTTTGTTTTGTGGATGTGGATGTTTTGCCTGTGTGTTATGTCCGTGCAGCATATGTTTACCTGGTTCCCAAAGAGACCAGCAGAGGACATTGGATTCCCTGGGATTGGAGTGATAGACAGTTGTGAACTGCCGACTGGATGCTGGAACTTGAACTCAGGTCTTCTGGAAGAACAGTCTTTTAATGGCTGAGCTCTCTCTTCAGTCCCCACATCCAGCTTTTTGCATGGTTCTGAGGATTGAGTTTGGATCACCAGGCTTGTGCGGCTAGCACACTTACTGCTGAGCCAGTTCTCAGTTTACAGGGGTTAGATTTTAGTTCAGCCATTCCGTTTCCATAACCAATGACCGCAGACAGCAGAGCAGAGGATGCCAGGTGACAGGTTCACAAAAGAGAGAGGTGCAAGGAGCCTGGATCTGCAGAGCAGGACTGGGAGCCTTGGAAGATATTTGAGCAGGAGAGTTGATTGGGAAAGGGAGGGACTGAGAAGGTTCTTTGCAAGAGTTTGGGAACAGAGCCCAGTGGTGTTGGTGCATGTCTTTAATCTCAGCACTGTGGAGGTAGAGGCAGGTGGATCTCAGAGTTCAAGACCAGTCTACAGAGTGAGTTCTAGGACAGCCAGAACTACACAGAGAAACTCTTGTCTCAAAAAAACAAAACAACAACAACAACAAAAAAGTTTGGAAACAAAGTTAGGACAGAAAGCAGCAGGAAGGCCGTCAGCACAGACTACAAACCGAGTGGCTCCTAGCCAGCATTGTCTACTCTCATTGCTTTGTCCTTGGGGCCAGCTGGCATCTGCCCTTGGCATTCAGTCTGTATATAAATTCAAGTCTATCAGGCCATGGCCCTGATGAAAAGAGAAAAATGAATTTTCCGTGGCTTAAAATAGTAGACATGAAGCTGGACGTGGTGGCGCATGCACACCTTTATTCCCAGCATGCAGGAGGAAGAGGCAGGTGGATCTCTGTGAGTTCAAGGACAGCCTGGTCTACCAGTAGAGTTCCAGGACATCCAGGGCTACACAAAGAAATCTTGTCTCAAATGAATGAATGAATGAATGAAATAATAGAATAAAGGTTAGTAGCTATGAACCTCCCCTCTGCCGCCAACTGCCCTGCCTTTCTTTTTTAGTAGCATGTACCCCTGACAGGACGACCGCTCTGAGCTTCGTTTTCCACTTACAATGGAGTAGAGAGTGGTACATCTCCCCATATGCGGATTCCCAGCAGCCCACAAGCCTGGCCATGGGGAGCCCAAAGAAGACAGTGTGTGTGTGTGCGTGCATGTGTGTATGCACACGTGCGTGCGCACTCACACATGCTAGCCACTTTACCCCCTACAGCGTGTTCATCTTCTGCTGTCTCTCAGGCAGGTTCCCTCAGCTTCGACTCACCCAGGGAATTTGTATTCCGCCCCGCCTCTGCCCATCGCTCAGACATTTACAATGCATTGATTTCTGTCATCCTCAGAAGACTCGAAGCTCATTTGTAGGGCAGCCCCTGTTCCTTATTTTGGGAAGGGCTGGCTGTGTGCCAGGGATGGACTCTATTGCTTTTAAATAACTTACATGGCTTTCCGCTCTTACTACAAAGGCAATGACACGCTCAGTGTGGTTCTCACAACTCAGCAAAGAAGAAATGATAATCCCCCCACACACACACCCCGTGTGGAAAGAATTGCTGTTGGTCTGGACTTCTTGGAGCAGTTCTTATATACGCCTTGGCTTTCAACAAAAACCAGGAGCATGGTGAACACACTGTTAGGGCTGTGTATTCTGCATGGTGAACACACAGTTAGGGCTGTGTATTCTGCAGTCTGTGAACACTTTTCCTTCTCACTTCGTGTTCAGTGGCCACTCACACCCCAGTGCAGGTGGCTTCAGTCTGCCTGTCTACAGTGTACACTTGGGTGTTTTCTGATTATATCCTCTTAAGAGACAGTGAAGAGCCTCCTGCCTCAGTGCCTGCCTACATCCGTGAGAAGTTACTCAAGATAGAGCCTAAAGAATAAAATTGTAGATCACATTTTTATTTTTTTGCTAGTGGTGCCTACAGTTCTAGTACTCAGGAAGCTGAGACAGGAGGATTGCCATGATTTCAAGATCAGCCTGATTAAATGTGGAAATCCTACTCTCCTAACACCCCAAATCATTTTTTTCTTTTCATTTTCCTAAGCAAGTGCTGTATTCTTGGTTTTACCTTTTTAAAAACATTTATTTGTTTTATGTGTGACTATTTTTTAAAAATACTAATTTATTTATTATGTATACAGTATTCTGTGTGCGTGTATGCCTGCAGGCCAGAAGAGGGCACTAGAGCTCATTACAGATGGTTGTAAACCACCATGTGGTTGCTGGGAATTGAACTCAGGACCTTTGGAAGGGCAGGCAATGATCTTAACCGTTGAGCCATCTCTCCAGCCCCCTTATGTGTGACTATTTTGCCTGCATCTATGTATGTGCATCACATGCATGCTTGGTGCATGGAGCCACAGATGGCTGTGAACCTCCATGTGCATGTTGGGAATCAAACCCAGGCCTCTGGAAGAGCAGCAAGTGCTCTTTCCTACCGAGCTGTTTCTCCAGCCCCTAAGCTTTTTTTAAAGACATAATTATTAATTTATTTGTTTGTTTGTTTCTTTGTTTGTTTTTGGTCTTTCGAGACAGGGTTTCTCTGTGTAGCTTTGGAGCCTGTCCTGGAACTTGATCTGTAGACCAGGCTGGCCTCAAACTCACAGAGATCCTCCTGCCTCTGTCTTCTGAGTGCTGGGATTAAAGATGTGCTCTACCTCACCCTGCTCCCTTTTCTTTCTTTTTTTTTTTTTAAGATTTATTTATTTATTATGTATACAATATTCTGTCTGTGGTGCAGGCCAGAAGAGGGCGCCAGATCTCCTTACGGATGGTTGTGAGCCACCATGTGGTTGCTGGGAATTGAACTCATGACCTTTGGAAGAACCGGCAGTGCTCTTAACCACTGAGCCATTTCTCCAGCTCCTCCCTTTTCTTTTTTAAAATGAACCCTAAACTCATGTCTTTGCTTTGGTGACAGTATCAAACTTGTGCCCTCCTCAGGCCCTTGCATGAACTGCCCTTATTCCTGGAGTTCTGATGCTTGCTAAGATCTCCAGCCACCTCTCATCTCTGACGTCATTTCTATGAACTCCCAGACTACCTGCCTCCGTGTGGTTTTCAAACCCGTCACCCTGACAGCACTCAGCGTCACTGTATTTTATTTAAGTATTCATGGTCCCAGAGATCTACCTCATCTTTACCTCTTGAAAGCATGTGACAATATTGTGGCTCCTTTGTATTTTCTTCATACCTAGGACTGGGCATGGTGGCACACACCTTTAATCCTAGCACTCAAGAGGCAGAGGCAGGTGGATCACTATGAGTTCCAGGTCAGCCTGGTCTACATGGTGAGTTCCAGGAGAGTCATGGCCACCTAAAGAGGCGATGTCTCAAAAAACAAACATATAACCCACAAACAACACATTAAAAAATAATACCTCCTACCTGATTTCTTCTCTACTATCTGTATGTGTCTCTCACATCAGCTTCAAGAGACCAGGGAGCTGTCTTGTCTCTACCATGTACCCAGGATCTAGGATGGTTTCATACAGAAAAGGCATTCACTAGAGGTTCCCTGGCCTTGGGAGATGGCTCAGTAGGTAGTGTTTGCTGTGCACGCACGAGGACCTGAACTTAGATCCCCAGTAATCTGCAATAATCAAGGCAAGGCGGCACATGCCTTTAGTCCCAGCACTCAGGAGGAAGAGGCAGGTGAATCTCTATGAGTTCGAAGCCAGCCTGGTCTACCAGAGCTAGCTCCAGGACAGACTCTAAAACTACATCAAAACCCGTCTCGAAAAAAAAAAAAAAGTAAAGAATAATTATAAACGACACCTGCGGCTGACTCTGGCCTCCATGCACACATAAACACATGTATACACTTGTAATGTGCAGGCATACTCACATATACACATATGCGCGCACACCACACACACACACACACACACACACACACACACACACACACCAATCTGACTTGCTGAAAGGATAGCTGAATGGATGCTCATGATTTAAAAGTCTGTGGTGCGGGAAGTGGAACCCAGGGTCTCGTGCAGTGCTTTACCATCGAGCTCCATTTTCAGCTCTGTCTGGTTTTGTGTGTTTGATTCTGGCTTATTGATTATTTAATGGGCATTTTTTGTTTTGTGTCTGTTTTTTTGGAACAGGATCTCTCTACTACCCAGTTTGGCCTTGAATTTCTGGGCTCAACTGTAGCCTCCCTAGTAGCCAAGACTACAGGTGTGTCCAACCAAGCCCCAGTGGAGAGACTTTTCTGAATAGGAGAGAAACTAGGGGCCTGTGGAGGAGCTCAAATCCTATTTGAGGGCAGTGCTGCTTGCCTAAAGCTATTTTCTAATAAATTAATTCAAAGACCTTCTAGAATTCGATTTATGTAGCTTTCTGACACCTTGTTAGGTTTAAGCAATCCTCGTGCCTCAGCTCAGTTTCCCCCGATAGCATAGTGCCCCCCCCCCCCCCCCCCCCCCCCCCCCCCCCCCCCCCCCCCCCCCCCCGCCTCAGGATCTTACTCTGGAGCCAGTCCTGCTTCTGCTTCGGCCTCCCAAGAACAGGAAATACAAGTGTGCATAGATACAGGGTATCTTCTTCAACCGTTCTTCACTTTATTTTTTGAGACGGTCTGTTATAGAACCCAGCACTCACTGATGTGTCTGGCCTGGCTGAGCAGCAAGCCCCAGGGATCCTCCAGTCCTTGTCTCAGAGTTGGGGTCACAGATGGATGCTGATGCACCAAGCATATGTCCATACAACGCTAAGCAGAATCTGACCCAGAGATCAAGACAGCAATAAAATCCAAAAGCAAAGTTGCCAAGCCTTTGATCCCATTTTAGCCACCCATCGGACACCGTAGGCTCTAGTGAAGGGTAGTTTTAGCAAGGCCAGCCTGCATGCTTGTAGAAAGTGAGCCAGGCAACTATACCCCGCAAACATCAGAGGTGTGATCTGCAGAGAAGCTACCAGGCAGCTGATAATGTCCCTCGACTGGGTGACCTCCAAATGAATCATTCTGAAGTCAACAAAGAACAAATGCTTGTGATTTTTGCTCTGGCAGGTTGCCTGGCATCTGGGTTTCTGGATCTTACAAGGGGAGTTCTGTTGATTGAGGCTTTTCTTTGGCAACAGCTCCTCCTGCCTTTTTCCTACTGGTTTTACTTGGTATGTCCCTAGGGGGTTCCAGTTCTGGGAGCATTCCAGCCTTGTGGCTCACCTGTTGTTGATGACAAAGCTTTTGAAACCATGCTTTGAACAGGTAAGAGAGCCCAGGGGTTTTAGTTTGTTTGTTTGTTGCTGTTTTGTTTTTCAGAACAGGGTTTCTCTGTATAGCCCTGGTTGTCCTAGAACTTGCTTGGTAGACCAGGCTGGCCTTAAACTCATAGAGACCTGCCTGCAGCTGCCTCCTGAGAGCTGGAACTAAAGGCATTCCCCATCATGCCCGGCAAGGGTATGTCTTTTTGTCCCCTTGTGGTGATTCCACTGTAGTAGAGAAATCTGTGACATAAAGTTAAAGTCCTGTTCAGTCCCAGCACTGACAGCCACCACTCATGCATATATCCCGGTGCCATGTCTGCTTGCAATGTGTATCTTCCTTCATCATCGCCGTGAAGCTAGGGGCCCCAGCACAGCAACATGTTGCTAGGAGCATTATTTGGAGATGGGTATGTATGTGGCCCAAGCCGAATGAGTAGCAGGTTCCAAGGCTGTTCCGTTTACCTGCCTCAGAGTCGCTCATCTTTCTTCACCCTTGTCAGCCCAGTAGGCAAGAAATCGGACTTGCACTGGGCACTTGGCGATGCCTGTCTTCAATGTGAGCAGGTCTACCCCTGTGAGTTAGAGGCTAGCTGGATTCCATCGTGTTTCACAAGAGTATCCAGGTGTAGTGGCAAACATCTGTAATCCCAGGGTGGCCTCAGACTTGCAATCCCCCTGCCTCAACTTTCACTTTAAAGAAATTATTCCTGAAAGCCTTATTCACCTTGCGTCATTCAGTTTAAGCGCTGACAGCACAGTGGACAATGTAATTTCCTAGGCCCTGGCTATTTAAGGAAATGCCATAAGTAGACCAGACTAGGAGATTCCTAGGGTCTCTCCCACATCTGCATGGCTTTCCTGATCTGAATCATCCACCAGAGAAGATTCTGGATTATCTCTCTGGCTAACTCAGGGCAGGTTCTAGGGGACTGGCTGCAGGTAGGTGGGTGTTTTACCTTCCTAGATTGGGCACTTCCCCAGCTACAAAAGCCAGCTTTTCTACACGTGTTCCATGCATGCTTCTCGATGCTTTTGCTGCGTCTAGGGTGATTAGCTCTGCCCGCAGCACCAGTGTTTTTAGGAGTGTTCATTTCTAAGAGTAGCACTAACATTCTGAGGTTGATCTGGTTCTGTTTACTCCCCTCAACCCTGTTCAGCCGCTTACATCTCCTGTTGCACAAACATAACAAATTTCGGGTCTTGCACTCTGCTTCCTCAGCTTTGTTTCAAGGCCCAACCCAAATGGCTCAATTCCATCACCTCCCTGTCTCAGCTAATTGGAAGCCTCCAACTCTGCTGTGGCTGTTTCCCCTCCTTGTGAGCTCTTGATCCAGTCCATAATCACATTGTGGTACCTAGTGTTTGTTTCCCTTTAAAAAGTTCAAGACCCACATG
The DNA here is from genome assembly GCF_014885135.2 of Alexandromys fortis. NCBI lineage: Eukaryota > Metazoa > Chordata > Mammalia > Rodentia > Cricetidae > Alexandromys > Alexandromys fortis. The sequence continues at coordinate 7,343,305 of NW_026067920.1, forward strand.
CAATGCAATTTTCTACCACATGCTCTTCGAGCAGGGCCACACAATTTTTTTTTATTTTTTTATTTTTATTTATTTTTTTTTCCTGAATCCGTCTTCCTTACAGTCCTACTGCTCCAGCCTTCCAGAATGCTCAGGGGGCTTCATCCCTGGCCCGCCCCCCATCCTTGGACCACGCCCCCGAGCCTGCTCATTGGCCATTTGCTTCCCATCATGATGTTGTCTGCCATGGAGCCATAGTGCCCTTTCTCTGGGTCCTCATCATCATTCCTGTCAGCAGTTGCCTCCTGTGACACGGTCTGTGGTTTAAAGGAAGACTGATTTGTGTGTGCATGCGGCTGTGTCTGAAAGTGGTGCCCACGGAGGCCAGAGTGTGTGGTCCTCTTGTAGCTGGAATTCCAGGCCACCCAAGGTGGGTACTTGGTTTCAAACCTCAATCTTCTGCAAGAACAGCAAGTTCTCTTCCAGCCTCCTACAGGCAAGTTTTTAAAATTCACAAAGCCCTCTGTAAAATAGATTGTCTCTGTTATCCCCACCTTACAGATAAGGATTCTCAAGTTCAGCAAGGTTGAATGTTGCCCTTGGTACACACAGCTAGAACTGTTGGGTTTAGAATTTAAATGCATCAGAACTCTCATAAACTGACCTTGGCAGGAACCCTGGTGGGAGACCGTGGCCCACAAAGACGTGGAGATAACCAAAAATCACTCATCAATTTAAAATGCAAAAGACAGACCTTAGCCCAAGACAGGCAAGACTCCTAGAACAAGGTTTTTTCCTGGCCAGGACCACAGTGCTTCCCCACTATATGTGATTTAAAAATGGAGGGGATTGAAGAGATGGCTCAACAATTGCTATCCCAGTAGATCTGGGTTCAATTCTCAGCACTCACTTGGCGGCTCACAACCATTTGTAACTACAGTTGCAGGGGTCCAATGCTTCCTTGGGCACCACAACACCCATTCATATTAAATAAAAACAAGAGACTGTAACTAATGGCTTAAAGGCAACATCTCTCAGGCTTATGTGCTGAAACCAGAATTCTTTGGAAGTTAATGAAAATCTCCAAATAGTGGAGTCTTCAGATGTTTGCATGGGGCTTGGACACACTCTCAACTACCAAGATCAGAAAGTCAAAGTGCAAAAGCAGGTCTCATGAGCAATTTCCATTTATTTGCTGATAACTGTAGTCAAACACACTTCAAACACAGCCGAAGCTAGAGTCTGTTCGTAGGATGGAGCCATTGCTTGCCAATGTACGGGTGGTCCATGAAGAGTATCTTCAAACTCATCCTCAGGCTGAGGCCCAGCTCCAGGTGAGCAGCTGACAGGTGGAACCGTTCCTTCCTCAGGGGCAAGGGCTTATTCCTTGTTCTCATAATTGTGCTTTATGTGTTTCCACAGCTTCTGCATTTAAAACACAACAGTTGATTATAACCTTTGCCCTCACACTTTACAACCTACTTTCATTGTCCAAAGTAAAGAATATTGAGAAATCAGCGTCAAACTCTGATTAAAATTGTACAGTAGTGCTGGGCGGTGGTGGCGCACACCTTTAATCCCAGCACTAGGGAGGCAGAGGCAGGCGGATCTCTGGGAGTTCGAGGCCAGTCTGGTCTACAAGAGCTAGTTCCAGGATAGGCATCAAAGGTACAGAGAAACCCTGTCTCGAAAAAAACAAAAACAAACAAACAAAAAAAAGCTAGTCAGACCTACACAGAGAAACCCTGTCTCGAAAAAACAAAACTAAAAAGAAAAGCAAAACACTCAACTCTCATTAACCATAGTAAGTAAGTGGAAAGAGAAAATCGGACTTCCACATGAAATTAAGGCAGATTGAAAGAATGGTCCCAAACCAGAGCCACAGATGTCTGGGTTCAGCACATTTCACTGAGCCACTTTTTATTTCCTTAGACCTGAGCTGGCTACGGTTCTCCCTCCTAAAAGCATGGAAATGGGTGGGTTCTAACAACGTACTTAAGATACCTTTAGCTATCTGTGAGCACTCACGACCAATGGAAATGCTTACAAAGATCAGAGTGGCAGTATTTTTTGTATGGGCAGGAAGCCACCCATGCCACAGGCAACATGGCAACTAGTGGACTGGGCCTTTCTGAGTTGTAGATCAGAGCCTTGAATTGAAAACCAGTTGCTGGGTGGAGGTGAGGCACAGTTTTAATCTAAACACTTGGGAGGCAGAGGCAGGTAGATCTCTGTGAGGTCGAGGCTACAGAGTGAGTTCCAGGGCAGCCAGGGCTACACAGAGAAACCCTGTCTCAAAAGAAAAGCAAATGAAGGAGCTGGAGAGATGGCTCAGTGGCTAAGAATACCGGCTGCTCTTCCAGAGCTCAGGATAAGTTCCCAGCGCCCATACTGTGGCTCACAACCATCTCCATCTGTAACTGAAGTCCCAGAGGATCCAACACCCTCTTCTGACCTCCCTCGGGGAGGGGTAAGAGCGAGAGCGAGAGCGAGAGCGAGAGAGAGAGCGAGAGAGAGAGAGAGAGAGAGAGAGAGAGAACAGGAACCGGTGCAGAGTGGAGAACAGACTGGCCATCTGGCCTAGGCCTTTCCCAGTACAGCCACAGCCTCATGACATAAAATACGCACAAGTACCTGCAACGGTTAAGTGAAAAAAGACTTGCCATTTCCCACTTTATGTGCTCACGTTCTCTAAGACACGCAGAGGATGCTATCTTTCAGTGTACCCTAACGGTGGCACCTCATCTGTATCCCAGGAGGTAATTACTACTATGATCTTCACTTAATGCCACCGTTAACTGGAAAGTTCCAGTATTCCCAGCCAGGACTTGAGATTTTATAGCCTCCACTTTTGTTTTAGTCAAAAAAAAGTTGCCTGCTTGGGAGGCCTTGGGAACTAAAACATACATCAGTTTTATAAGCCACACAGTCTACGGAGACATACTTTTAACGACTGACCTGCTGCCCTTGACACCACCCATAGAGGCAGAGGTCGGGGTTCCAAATCACTTGCCACCGTAGTTCGGACCTTTAAAGTCTCAGGCATTAGCTTTTGCAAATGAGCATGTGGGAAGTGTGGCAGGACATACCGATACTCCCAACCCCTGCAATGTGGGGTCAGTGTGAGACCCGGGACTCATACCAGGTCAAGAGAACTGAAAGTATAGTCTCAAGACAATGGACATACTTCACCCCGGTCCTGGAAAGGGAAGACTTGACTTTCGTCCTCCCTCCCTCCCAGTCACCCCTCAGGCGGGCCCAAGGTCAGGGTGGCCCAGGCCCTCACCCCCTCGTTGATGTGCTCGTAGACCGCGTCTGCACCCTGGTCGAAAGCGCGCTCGAAGAAAAGGGCGCCCACTGCGATGGTTAGGGCGAAGGTGGAAGTCCTGCGGAAGAGCAGGGAGTACAGACGTGAAGCAATTGTCGGCGCCATGTTGCCTCGCTACGGAACTGGCACCACTGAGCCTTCGTAGAGAACCTTCTCGTTACACCCAACGCGCACTGCTTTATGGGAAATGTAGTTCCTCCTCTGTATCTTGGCGTTGATGTTTTGGACTACACAGAAACTAATAGCTTGCAGAGAGTACAGATTCTTACGATGTTTATATTCACACAGCTAACGCTTGATAAAATTTATTTTCCAGTTTTTCTCGTCAATTATGTCTTGCCGTAGGAATATTTTAAACTACAACTCCCAAAAGCCCTTTGGCTTCCCATCTTTCCCCGCGCTATCTTGCCTTCGTGTTCTGTCTTCTCGTACACCTTATGAAGGACTACGAATCCCATCGAGCAGAGCGCGACCGGCGAACACAAGAGGAGGAGCCCGGAGCCGTCCAGCCACGGAGCCAGGTATCTTTGGCCAGACGTCCCGGGCTGAGTTCTAGGCTGCTTCTCTCCCCAGACTATTTAGCTCTTCGTTCTGAATCCTCGCTATCAGCATTTTCTGGCATAGAGAGTGGCTAGAGAGGCGAGGGGACCTGAACTTCCGTGGCTTCATCTCGCCCCTGAGCCTCGTCTTCTAGGAACCTACTCCAGGTGTAGGTTTGGAGGTGGCAAAAGTCGGGCCCTAGAAGTCTAACCCTTCAGCCACGCCTCAGGAGAAAAAGGTGGCTTTGCCTTTGCCTCCTGTCCTCCAGCTCGTAGGCTTTGAAGCCAAGAACGCTGGCCTCGAAGGCGGGCGACCTGGTTGTAAAAGGCACCGTACAAATGCTTTTCTGAGGACCCCCCTCCCGGTCTTGAGCTGGTCCCCAGCAGATGAATGGTCTCAGCTCGGGCTATTGTGTGTGTAATGGAGAGGCCCAGCGCTTCTGGAGACTAGGACTTTGTAAAAGAGAGAGCTGAATGCTTGGACAGGTTGGTGGTGCTCTTTAAGCCTGGGTAGCCACTTAACGGAGGACTGGCTATGGAGTAACAGGGTAGTAACCGGGTAAATAGGATAATGTTTGTGTGAAGTTTTGGAGGCAGTCGCAGTGCCGGGGTGCTTGACAAAGTGTGGAGTGGACTCTGAATAGGTGGCCTGAGGTCTGTTCTTGTCTGGCCTTGTAACCTGTGGTAAGGAGTCGCTTCTTTTTTTCCTAATTGCACTAGGGAGTCACTGAAGGGCTTTAAACTGGAATGTGACAAGATCTATTTTACATTTTAATGTAATCTTTCTGGCTCCTTGGTAGAAAATAGACTGAAGAGGGGAAATTATAGAGGAAGGTGATTTAGAGTAGAGTGGACTAGAATAATCTTTAGATTTGAGTTGCATTTTGGGAGGTGGGGTAGACCGAGCAAGTTAGCAAATGTGTGTAAAAAAGAGGAATTAAAAGTCAGCTCGATTGTGCAGGCCTTTAGTTCAAGCACTCCAGGGAGGCAGGTGGGTCTCTCAGTTCAAGGCCAGCCAGGGCTACGTAGACAAATCCCATCCTGAAACACCCCCTTCCCTCCAAAAGGAAGAATTAACATTTAGGGTAAATCAAAGTTTGACCTCAGGGACTAAATGGTTTTTGTTTGACTCTTTTGAGACAAATTTAACACTCGATCTGGCTGGCCTGGAGCCAGCTATATAGACTAGCCTGACTCTGTCTCTGGAAAGCTGAAATTATAGACCTGCACTACCATGCCTGGCCTGTAAACTGTATGTGTGTTGAAAGATTTATTTTTTGTTACGGTAAACTATGCATATGTGTAAGGTGGGTGGAGGGGTCAGTATGCGCTCCTGGGTGGCAGTGCCCGCAGAATCCAGGAGAAGGTATTGGATCCCCTGGAGCTGGAGTTAGAGGTGGCTTGTGAGCTATCCTATGTAGGTGCCAGTACCAAACTTGGGTCCTCTGTTAGAGTGGTACATGCTTTTAACACGCTCTCCAGCTCTATAAATCACGTTTCATATGAGCGGTCTCTTAGATATGAAGCGGAAGCATCTAGGGCCAACGGGGCTGTGATTCTGAAGATTAGAGGGCTGGCCTGGCACTGGGATAGAGCCTGAAGGCTGGCCAGGACTATAGTCCCGACACTTGGGAGGTGGAGGCAGGAGGAGCAGAAATTCAAAGTTATCCTTGGCTGCAGGGACTGCATTATAGACTCTTAGATTAAACCTAGGACTGACCTCTGGCACAGCTCTCCTGACCCTTGTGACCTTGGTTAGTCCTGACTATCTATCTACCTATTCCTGTAAGCTGTAAAGAGCAACAGTAAAGTCTGGTTAGGAACTAGAAGGGATGAGCTCCTCTCAGTGTGGATATTGTTGCAAAGCATCCTGGTAATTAATGTCTGGCAGGAAGTTGTGAGCCTGCAGGGAAAGGCTGCTTAGGGTTTGCTGATCGCCTGCAAGAGACCTACAGCACACTTGGCTGAGTACAAGTTCAGAGGACAGGGAATCACTTTTACGTGGGATGAGTACCATGGGTACAAGGAGTTAAAAGTGTGGCTCGTTTTATTTTATTTAATTTTTCTTAGTGTCTTTTTTTGGGGGGTTCTCTATTTTCTGATTATATTTTTATTAAAAACACATGTGAATCTTATAATTGAAAAAAAGCTTTTACAAAAAATTCTACTAGAAAAACTAAAAGAAGTGGCGGACACGCTCCCTCCTCCCAGAGTCTGGCTGCCTTGGGGAGAGACCGCTGATAGCAGCCATGCCTGATTGTGTCATAGGCTGGATTTGGGGAGACTTACAATGTAATCCTCCTGCCAGGCATCTGACATCATATTTATTAGCTTACTTCCCACGTTCTCTTCTAGAAGGGTCAGTGTGGCTGGCTTTATGTTGAGGTCTTTGATCCATTTGAACTTGAGTTTTGTGCATGGTGATAGATACGGGTCTATTTTCATTCTTCTACGTGTTGATATCCAGTTATACCAGCACCACTTGTTAAATATGTTTCTTTTTTCCATTTGATATTTTTTGCTTCTTTATCAAAGATCAGGTGTTTGAAGATGTGTGGACTGATATCCGGGTCTTCTATTCGGTTCCATTGGTCCTCCTGTCTGTTCGTATGCCAATCCTAGTGTCATTTTTAAACAGTTATTATTTTTATCTTACATGTGTGAGTGTTTTGCCTGAATGTATATATGTTTGTGCTCCACATTTGTGCTTTGGATCCCCAGAATGGGGTCATGGATAGTTGTGAGGTGCCGTGTGGGTACTGGAGACTGAATCCAGGTCTTCTGCAAGAGAAACAAGTGCTTTAACCACTGAGCCATCAGTCAAGCCACCTCCTTCTCCTCATTATTAATATTATTACTATTATTTATTATTATGGGAGACAGGGTTTCTCTGTGTAGCGTCCTGGAACTCACTCTGAAGACCAGGCTTGCTTTAAACTTACAGAAATCTGCCTGTCTCTGCCTCCTGAGTCCTGGGATTGAACAAATGTGCCACCATGTCCAGCCTTAATTTTATGCTCATGTTTTAGGGGACTGGAGAGATGGCTCAGTGGTTAAGAGCACTGGTTGCTCTTCCAGAGGACTTGGGCTCAGTTCTCAACATCCACATCCACATGGCTGTAACCTCAGTTCCAGGCAACATGACACCCCACTCAGACATAAACAACAGTGACCATAAAGTAAAATTAAAAAAAAAATAAAGTAAAACATTTAATTTTTTTTTAGTAACATGTTTAAATGCTGGGGTGGTGGCACATCCCTTTAATCCCAGGAATTAGGAGGTAGAAGAGGCAGATCTCTGTAAACTTGAGGCCAGCCTGAGCAATATAGCAAGTTCTAGGCCAACCAGGACTACATAGTAAGACCCTGTCTTGATTTTTAGCTGCCTGTTCTATAAAGAAAGTTCCAGGACAGCAAGTTCTACACAGAGAAACCCTGTCTCGAAAAACAAAACAAACAAACAAAAAAATCTTTTCTATACAAGTTTTCTCTGGAACTTACTCTGTAGACCAGGCAGGCCTGTATTCAGAGATCTGCCTACCTACCTCTACCTCCCAAATGTTGGAATTAAAGACGTGCCCCACCAGCCGGGGGCGGTAGTGGCGCACGCCTTTAATCCCAGCACTTGGGAAGCAGAGGCAGGCGGATCTCTGTGAGTTCAAGGCCAGTCTGGTCTACAAGAGCTAGTTCCAGGACAGAAACCAAAAAAACAAAAAAAAAAAGCTACAGAGAAACCCTGTCTCGAAAAATCCAAAAAAAAAAAAAAAAAAAAAAACCAAAAAAAATAAATAAATATGTGCGCCACAACAGCCCAGCAAAAAAATTTTTTTAAAAAGTTTTTAATGTAATTGTTGAGCCAGGCATAGTGGTGCTTACCTGTAATCCCAGCAGTCTGGGAGAAGAAGGCAGAAATATTGAAAATTCGAGACCAGCCCTAGGCTATGAAGTGAGACTGTCTCAGTGGGTGGAAAAAAAATCTTCAGTGCTCTACACAAAAATTTAGGGAAATAAGAAAAACGACCTTGACTTTTTTTGATTAATGTTTGAACTCAGCTTGAACAAACTGAATTCCTCTAGACACTCAGCCCTACTTTCAGCTTAATTACATTCCCTCGAACATGTAACTCCATTCATGATTTTAATATATTTGATTTTCTTTTTAGTACTTGGGATGCATAACCTAACAAGCTCAATTTCCCCAAGGATACTTAGTTACTAGCAAATTTAATTAATTAAGTTTATACTGAATTTAGATTTCTTACAAACAATTCAGTATTTTTTAGAATTGCTTGTGCTAGGGATGGACTTCATAAACACATTTCCACACAAACTCATTATGTACTCTGGCCCTTTCCTATTATTCCCAAACATTCCCACACATAGTTTTGCTTCTACTTTCGTATCTTATATGCATTTATGATTTTTATGTATCTGTATAAAATCTAGGATCTACAGATGGAATATGATAATTGTTTTTCTGAGTCTGACTCACTTCCCTTAATATGATGTTCTCCAGTTCATCCATTTTCCGTAAATGACATGATTTTGTTCCTTGTGGTTAGGTGAAATTCCATTGTATATATGTCCCATTTCCGTAATCATTTGTCTGTTGATGGACACCTAGGCTGACCCCAGAGTGTAGCTATGAACATGTGCAGGTGTCTGTGCTGTGTTGATCTGAGGCCTTCAGGTATTACCCAAGGGTGGCCTGGCTGAGTGTATGCTAACTGTATGTTCACTTTCTGAGGAGCCGTTGTACTGATTTCCACCGTGGTGCTGACAAACACCACAAACCAGCAGTGCACAGGAAGGGTCCGCTCCCGAAGTTCCCTCGCCAGCATTTGTCTTCCCCGTTCTGAAGGGGTGAGAAGCATTTCTGTCGTGGCTTTGAGAAAGGGTCTCTTCTCTGTGGGGGGCTAGCTGACCTGGAACTCCCTGTGTAGACCAAACTGGCCTTGAACTCACAGTGACCCATCCACCTTGCTCAACCTCCCCCACCCAGCTTACTATTTTTTAATTGAATTTTTTATATACTATGTATGTGTATATATGTTGTTGTTGTTTTGTTTTTTTGAGATAGGGTTTCTCTGTGTGGCCCTGGCTGTTCTTTCTTTCTCTCTCTTTCTAGTTCAGTACTTTTTAAAAACTTAGAACAGTGACAACAAATTACAGGCTCTGCAGCTGGGGATTTGTCGTGATATTTCATTTGTATTTTAATAAGTAAAGCTTGCCTGAAGAGCAGAGAGTAAAACAGCTGCACTGGTCAGCCTTACAGACCAGTCTTTACAGACCACACACCTTTAATCCCAGTAGCCACACTAGTTTGCCATAGAAACCGGGTGATAGTGGTACACGCCTTTAATCCCAGCCCTATAGAGGAATATAAAATGGGAGGAGACAGCTCTCAGTCTTTTTTTTTTTTTACACATAAAGTTGTTTAATTAGGTTGTCAGCAATTTAGAAAACCAGTTTGTGAGGATACATCCCGTTTGTCAGACAGAACTGAGAGCGCAGGTAGCCCTGCAGCTGAGGAACAGCTTTGATCTTTGGCAGAATCTGCGAGACCAAAGCTTTCTGATCAGCCTTGCGCTGCTCTGTAATCTCATATTTCTCCTTCTCTGTGTCAAAAATCTAGACCTCCTGATGCCTGGGCTTAAGCAGCTGCTTTTTCTTGAAGTAAGCATCAGTCAGGTGTTTGGGGATTTTAACTGTGCTGATATCAACTTTTGTAGAGGTGGCGATGACAAACTTCTGATGTGTTCTTCTCAAAGGAACTCTGTTGAGGGCAAGAGGTCCTGTCACAAGCAGTAAACCACTGCCCAGTTGCTTCAGGAAAACCACTCTCTTGCCCCTGTGGCGCCCAGTAAGAATGATGAGGACAGTCCCAGGAGTGATGCTGGCCCGCAGGCGTCTCACGTGCTGACTGAAGGGCTTTTTGCCATGGCTCAGCAGCTTCCGAGGCACATCTTCAGTAGGATAATACCTGGGCATTTTTCGAAGCTTAACCACCCGGGTACCACCATTCTTATCACCACTAACTGGTTTTGTGACAGTGGCAAGGACCTTTTCCTTTTTTTTCTTCTTTTCAACCTTGGTTTTCGCAGCTGTGTATTTCCTTTTGTACATGGCCTTCCTGGAATACATAGCAGATCGCGAGTACCTGCCAATTCCTCTAACAAGGACTGGATTTCGGCTGCAATGGGGCTTCCCCTTCTTGAGCTTTTTAGCTTTAGGGTCACCCTTTTTGGCTGCACCAGCGGCAGGGGCATCACCGCCAGCCTTCTTGGCTGCAGGTTTCTTCTCTTTTGTATCAGGTTTCTCGCCTTTTTCACCCGCCATCTTGCAAGATGGGAAAGAGCTCCCAGTCTCAGTCTTATCCTGAGATTCCTGGAGGCAGGGTCACCATTTCAGACTGAGGTAGAGGTAAGAGCCAGTGGCTGGCTGCTTTGCTCTTCTGGTCTTCAGGTTGAACCCAATATCTGTCTCTGGGTTTTTACTAATTGTGCTACAGTGGTTAACTTAGTTGGTGGAATGCTTACTTAATACAAAGGTCTTGGGTTTGATCTGCATGCTGTAACCTAGGAGTGAGTGAAACACACTACGTAGTTCCAGCACTAGGAAGGTGGAGCCCCCCCCAGAAGTTCAAGGTCATCCTCAACTGTGTGGAGGTTGAAACTAGTTTGAGCTACCTAAGACCATGCCATAACACAACCTGTGTGCTCACACACACAACACACACTCATACACGATATAAGAATATAAGGAAAGAGGACGTGGACCCTAAAATGACATTTTTTAGCACCTAGATTATTCTAACACAGTCGGAGTTTCTAATCATTCACTGCTAAACCATCAACCTAAAACCATAAATCTAATATCAATTACTGATGTAGTCTTGTATATCTGATATTTCAACCCTAGATTTTTAAATCAGAATCTGTCAGATACTTAATCAATTTTTTTTATTTTAATGCTAAGAGTGCTTTCAAAGTAGGCTGTGGTGGTGCATGCCTTTAATCCCTGCACTCGAGAAGCAGAGGCAGGCAGATCTATGTGAGTTCGAGGCCAGCCAGAGCTAAACAGAGACACACTGTCTTTAAAAAAAAAAAAAAAAGAGTATACTTTTAAATACCCCATTACACAGTATGTGTATGTGTGTTGTGTTTTGAGACATGGTCTGGCTGTGTAGCCAAGGCTGGCCTGTGAAGTTGAGACACTCCTATCTCAAGTACCTGAATGCCGTGCTATAAAGAGATAGTTTTGCTCTGTGTCAGTTTAGGGCACTTCAGTGAGCTGGTGTTCATGCCAGTCTCATTGCTGGCTGGAACTCAAGTCCAGCAGCCTGTGTTAGTCAGAATGTTCCTGTCAAGGCTGCCTGTAGGGTGTGGGATGAAGTTTATTCCTCTGGGTTCTTTTCTTAGGGGTGGGGGGAAATCTAGACTGATTGGTTAAAATACAGATCTCTAGGTCACTTTCCAAATCTGCTAAGTCAGAATTTTGAAGACTTGGCCCAGGACACATTTTTGGTGATGAACCCAAAGCCACACTGTCCTAGCCAGGTGCTTTCCTGTTGCACCCCATTTTGCCCCAGGAGGCTAGTTCTGTCTTTCATTCTTTGTGTGTGTGTGTGTGTACATGTGCACGTGTGGTGTATGTATGAGTGCATGGCAAGGTACAGCTATGAAGGTCAGAGGACAGCTTTGGAATCCATATTCTCTCTCCCTTAGGGGTTCTGGTGATTTGAAGTCTGGTCATCAGGCTTTTATGAAATTACCTTTAACCTGGTGAGTCAGCTCCCCAGCTCAAAACTTCATTTTCTCTCTCTCTCTCTCTCTCTCTCTCTCTCTCTCTCTCTCTCTCTCTCTCTCTTTTGTTTTTCAAAACAGGGTTTCTCTGTAGCTTTGGAGCCTGTCCTGGAACTAGCTCTTGTAGACCAGGCTAGCCTCGAACTCACAGAGATCCACCTGCCTCTGCCTCCCAGGTGCTGGGATTAAAGGCGTGCACCACCACCGCCCTGCTGAGACTTCATTTTCAGCCAGGCTCTCATGTAGGAGCCGTAGCCATGTTGCATAGGGCTGATTTTAGGAGGGCTGCTATGATGCATGATGCAGGCCAGCAGCATCAGGGGCCTTGGCTACGAGTGAGGACGTGAGGTCTGGCTTGATGACAGGAAGGAGGAGGAGGCAGACATGGTTTGGAGTCCAGTATTTAGTTCAGTTCAGGAGGCTCCTTCAGACTGTTTTTGTCTCTCCTATGGAAACTCCGGCCTCCTGAGACCTGTAACCATCTGATGAGAAACTGTCTGCAGCTTGTGGGCCAGCGCCCAGAACCAGGTGCAGCCCACCTCACGTGGGGTTGTAGGCCGGGTCTGCTTAGAACCAGGGTCTCCTTGGTGCTCACTCAGTGAGAACTGAAGGAAATATTTATTCTGTCCTTTTCGACTTCCACCCAGGTTGATTTATCCAGGTGAACAAAGTCCTTGGAACCATCCTGGCAGGCTCCTAAGGGGGAAAGAGTAAAATTTATCCTTTTCTGACAGATTTAAACCCAGAGTCTCAAATGTGCCAAGTACATGCTCTACTACTCAGCTACATCTCAGTTCATACTTAAAAGTTTAAAAAAAAATATTTGTGTATGTGTGTATATGAATGTTTCATCTTCGTGTATGTGTGTGTATGTGTGCGCGTGTGTGTGTGCACCACGTATGTGTGTGGTGCCAGTGGAGGTCAAAAGAGGACACTGAATCCTGTAGATAGGGATTGAGTCTCTCACAACATGTGGGGGCTGAGGACTGGACACTGGTCCTCTGTAAGAGCACTGAGCGCTGTCAACCACTGAGCCTTCTCCCCATTCCCTTTGGGGGGCAGGGTCTCACTATGTAACCATGACTGGCCTAGAAATTGCAATGTAGACCAGTCTGGGCTCAAACTCACAAAGTTCTGCCTGTATCTTCAGTGTGCTGGGAATAAAAGCATGAGACACCAGTCTGTTCAGTTCCCACTTTTTGAAGGGAATATTTTTGGTTTTATAGGTTTTCAAACAATCTACATTAAATATAGAACTTCTTATAAGAATAACAAAATGCAAAGTGAAATAAAGTACATGTAATTCCTGAACCAAGAATAGCCACGGTAAATGCTCTATGTCAGTTCTAGTCTTTATGTTCTTTATGTGTGTAGTGGAGGAAGATTTATTTTCTTAAAGATTTATTTAGCTGGGTGGTGGTGGTGAATGCCTTAATCACAGTACTTAGGAGGCAGAGGCAGGTGGATCTTTGTGAGTTCCAGGCCAGTCTGGTCTCCAAGAGCTAGTTCCAAGACAGCTAGGACTGTTTTGCAGAGAAACCCTGTCTCGAGAAACAAACAACAACAAAAATTTATTTAGCTGAGCGGCGGTGGCACACACCTTTAATCCTAATACTCAGGAGACGGGACAGGGTCTCTGAGATCAAGGCCAGCCTGGTCTACAGAGTGAGTTACAGGACAGCCAGAGCTATACAGAGAAACCCTGTCTCGAAAAACAAAATACAACAGAGAAGCAAAAGATTTATTTTTATGTACGTTGGTGTTTCACCTGCATGTATGTCTGTGTGAGGGTGTCAGATCCAGAGGGTGTCTAGAACTAGAGTTGTAGACACTTGTGAGCTGCTATTTAGGTGCTGGGAATTGAACCTGGGTACTCTGGGTGAACAGCCAATGTTCTTAACTGCTGAGCCATCCCTCCAGCCAGGAGGAAGATTCTTTTGCTTTGAGAAATGGTATTCTGTTGTGTATGGTTGTAATGATAAACCATTTTCCACTTAAAATTAAGAGCAGCTGTTCAAGAATTTCCTTTGACTTTACTTGTACTTTTGCTGTTTGTGTGTTTGAGACAAGGTCGTGTGTGTGTCCCAGGCTGGCCACAAATTCATTTTGTAGCCAAGGCCAGCTTTAAACTCCTGATCCTCTTGTCTCACCTACTATGGCTGGGACTACTTGCATGACTCACCACACTTAGCCTTTCTAGGGCTTTTTTGTCTAAAGTGGTCTTGCTGTTGCTCAGCCTGGCCTTTAATCCTGGGATCAAGTGACTCTCCTGCCAAGGAGTTTAGTGACTGTGGTACCAGCCTTTAACTGTGGCTCACATCCTGTTCCTGCTCTCCCAACAGTGTGGACTGTGCGGACCGAAATGAGGGTTGTGGTAGAGCTAACACACCAGGCTTTGTGGACTATGCTGTTGAGCTCCCACCCCAACCCACATGGAACTCTGAGCAGCTTGCCTGGCATGTAGCTAGCAGTGGGTACCACCAGCTGCTCCTGATGTTGCACAGCTAGATTTTAGTGTTTGCAGTCACAAAATATGCCTGGGAAGCCAGATGTGGCTCACACCTTCAATCCCAGCACGTAGGCAGAGGCTAGCAGATCTCCGTGAGTTCCAGGCCAGCCAGGGCTACATTGTGAAAGCCTGTTTCAAAACAAAAACTGCCTACACTCCTATGACCAAAAGTGCCTCAGAGTTCAGATTTTTAATCTGAAAGGATGAGTTTGACTTTCTTTTTTTTTTTTTTTTTTTTGGTTTTTCGAGACAGGATTTCTCTATGGCTTTGGAGCCTATCCTGGAACTAGCTCTGTAGACCAGGCTGGCCTCAAACTCACAGAGATCCGCCTGCCTCTGCCTCCCGAGTGTTGAGTTTGACTTTCTGACCATCGTGAAGTTTCAAATTTTAAGCATTTTTGGGTTTTCACATTAGGTCATTCAACTGTGTCCTGTGACTTTGTGACCTTCTGTGTCTTTCTTGGAGGAGTTCCCTGTCCCAATGGGGTTCTGGGGCACAAAGCTTGACACTTTGCAATGGCCCATCTGTCTGCCAGCCCTAGCACATACCTAGTGGTCCTTGTGAGAGCAGACACTGAGTTTTCTGGTGAACAAATAGATGAATACATGAATGGGGAATACGGTGCCTTAGAGTTGTGTGTGTGGAGGAGGGGCTCCGATGACGCCGCTCAGAAACGTGTGCACCTGTGGCGATCACAGATTGTTAGATGCTTTTTGTTGTTGGTTTGGTTTGGGTTTTTTTTTTGTTTTTAAGACCAGGCTGGCCTGGAATTCTCTAAATAGACCAGACTGGCCTTGACCTTACAGATCACCTGCCTCTAACCCCCAGTACTGGGATTAAAGGTGTGCACTACAGCACCCAGCTGTTAGACGTCTCTGAAATTCATGTATTCCACTCCATTGTCTTTGATGCATAATAAATCACCCCCCTCAAAAAACAAAACTTGGTGACTTAAATCAATATTTTTGTTTTGTTTTGTTTTTTGAGACAAGGTCTTACACTGTTTGGCCTTGAACTCACTAAGTAGACTAGACTGGCTTTGAACTCCCCGTGATCCACCTGCCTTGGTCCCCAGCATGTGCTGCCAATAAGCATTTATTATTTTATTATCATCTCATGTTATTTTTGAGGGTCAGGAATTTGGTCGGGGCTTAACTGGATGATTCTAGCCAGAGTATAGTCATCTGAGATTGGCCTGGGCTGGAAGAAGGCACCTAGGAGTGGAGAAGTGGGGTGTCAGGGTCTCAGCCCCTGACCATGTGGGCTTTACCGTCAACACTGTTGACTCTGTGGTAGCTAGTTACCCACAGACCGGAGTGACTGACTAGAGAGAGAGCCAAGTTGAGTTGTAACTTGTCCTTGGAAGTAGCATGTCTCTTCTTGGTCATATAGATCAACCCTGACACAGTTTGAGAAGGAACTGTACCAGGAGGAAGAATCACTGGGTGTAGGGGCTGGCCGCTCCTTCCACAGTGGGTACCATTGGTGTGCCAAGTGCTCAGCATATGTGAAACGTCAGAAGCGTCTTGGAAATCGTGTCATCAGCCCACCTCCCAGATGAAGTACAGAGGGAAATTTATAGCCATGGGCAGTAGGGACTTGAGTTCAGACCTGGGTCGAGGGCTTGTAGGTGCTTCTCAATTGGTGTTTCATTTTGGACTAACCAATGGGCTGCTGTGGCCTGCTCCTGATGCCCAGTATCCTTTGTGTTCCAGCATTTGGTATTTTAAGTACAGTTTCTATGGAAGGTGTGTAACCACCTTAAGTTAGGAACTCGGTACTTAGGAAGATGTAGCTTTCAGGGGTCAGTCCACGCAGCCCCTGCTCTCCACTTCAGCATCATCTACCACCCTAGACTGTTGCTCTGAGGACTTGGGAGCGGCACCTGCTTAGATCCTGGCCCTGACCCAGACTACCTAATTGGTAGGCCCTCAACAGCCTTAGCTTGCTGGGAACGAGGTGATGCAGTTCATCCAGCGTGGCTAGCAGGCAAGCAGGGCTGAGGACTGGACGAGACAGTGTTTGCAGTGCAGCCTTGCAGCACCCGTAAGTGCTCCTACATACAAGGCCCACCTGCATTTCCTTGGCACTTCCTTTGGAGCAGGATCCGGAACAGGCAGCTTTGGACCACCACCACAGACCAGTTCTGATGCCATCAATTCCCAGCGGCAAACATGGCACTGGGACCCTGCTGTGCTATTCGTGGGCATGTGATAAAGCTGGGCTTTACTGTTTACCTGGGTCCGATGGTGTCATAATTAGAAGAAATGGCAGGTGAGCCTGAGGGCAGCGTGTGGTGAGCACAAGTCCAGGGTAATTGCAGCCACCTTCCAGCCCCTGGTCAAGGCCAAGCTGTGGCTTATTTTAGCCCTGTGCCAAAGATGCACACAGTGGGAGGAACTATTCTGATGAAGTGCGAATGTCTGCCCTGCTGTAGCCTCGGGGGGCAGTGGGAGATGACTTAATAAGCTCTAGAGCCCTGCTCCGGGATACTTTGGCTGTGGAGCCTCCAGCACAGCATGCTCAATATTACTAGCCTTTAGGATAAGACCGTGTTATCACGAGCAATAATTGTTGCTGTTATTGTTAACTCTGCCGGCTGTGAGCAGGTGAGGTGTACTGAGGAGCTGCTCCTCATGTTGTACCTCAAAAGGACCTCTGTGAAAGTGAAATAAGAATGAAATGGAGGCCGCCAGTGGTGGCCCACACCTTTAATCCCAGCACTCGGTAGGCAGAGACAGGTAAATCTCAGAATTCGAGGCTAGCCTGGTCTGCAAGAGCTGGTACCAGGACAACCAGGGCAAACACAGAGAAACACAGAAAAACCCAAAAAAGAGGGTGGGGGTCTGGGGATCTGTAGCTCAGTGAAGGGCACTTGCCGAGTGTACACAAGGCTCCGTTCAATCTCCAAACTGGAGAGGTGGCTCAGCCATTAAGAGTACTAACTGCTCTTCCAGAGGACCCAGGTTAAGTTCCTAGCATCCGCATGGGGGCTCAAAGCCATCTATAACTCCAATTCCAGCACCCTCTTCTGGCCTCTGTGTGTACTGCACATGTGTGATACATATACACATATGCAGACAAAGCACTCATACAGGTAAAAATAAATTTTAAAAAACGTTTCTAAAGAATGAAAGTGAGACACCAGCATATGTGAGTCAAAGCTGGAGCTGTTTCCCTTACCCCCTTCCCGTCTCTTTTCTTCCCACTTGTACCTCTATGGTAGAGGGTGCTCATTGAGCCTGTAAGGTCATCAGGTGCAGTAAGACAGCCAGGACAGGGTAAGTTCCATGGGCAGCAGCTACACAGCAGAACAGCTCTGCAAGAGTCAGGTATCCTGTGTGAGAGGCCTGCCTGCTTGGCTTTCCCAAAAAGGGCCTGGGAGGAAATGGCATCCAGCAAGTTGGAGGGATGGTTTGGCTCTGCAAGCCACTCAATTGTTCTGCAGGCAGTGTGTTCCTGGCAGTTGGTAGGCTAGACAGAGTTCTTTGCCCTTGAGCCTGTGTTCTGGAAGGGGAAGGAGGCCCACAAGAGAATAAGCCTTCATGCGAAGTGGGATATCAGGGTCCTGAGGCATTGTTTGACTACAGTTTTCAAAGGGTGACTGGAGTGCTGGTGCACACTTAATCTCAGCACTCAGGAGGCAGAGGCAGGCAGATCTCTGAATTAGAGGCTAACCTGGTCTACAGAATATACAGAGTATATTCCAGGACAACCAGAGCTACACAGAGAAACCATGTCTCAAAACAGAAACAAAGTACTGCATATGTATATTTTTTCTTGTCACTATTCCCTATACAAGAAAACAACTGATTCCATAACATTTACATATACTAGATATTATAAATACTTGAGATGACGTAAAATACACAAGAGGCTGTGTGTGGGTTAGATGGAAATTCTGTGACATCTTATATAAAGGATGAGCTGGGGAAGGTGATATTCATGAAGGTCCTGGAACCCATCCCTTGTGGATGCTGAAGAGCCATTGTGCTGTGAGCCTTGAGACCTGGTTTATAGCTACGGGCACACTCAGTACTTGAAATCACTTAGCAGAGGGCATTGGGATTAGAATCTGCTGTGTGGTCCCAGAAGACCTAAGTCTGACTAGCTTAAGCATTGTTCTCGGGCCATGAATAACCAGCCCTGGCATCTGGTGAAGCTTTGGGGAGCCAGCAGATAGTGTTATAGCCATGGACCTGGTTCCTGGGAGTGGGTTGGTGGTACCACCTGTGTTCTTGGTGGGGCGTGGGGGCTGGATCACTCTGTTCCGGACAGGGCCTAGCTCACACTGCTGAAGATGAGGATGAATCATGGTGGAGAAGGTCAGCTTAGTCAGCACCCCACGCTGCTGTCTGGGCCCAGTGCATAGACACTCCAGCTGTCTCCCTTCTGCCAACTCAGGGTCAAGGAGCACAGCGGCACAGGGTGTGCTTTGTGCCAGGATGCCTGGCTGTGGCATGAATGATTCTGTTTACAGTGTGGCAAGATGCTGTAGCTGGCTTGCGGGTTCTGTAGGCTGTCCCTAAATATGTGCCCTTGCCCTTAGTGGGAGGCAGCTGGATCAGGTGCCTAGAATGTCTTGTCTGGAGAGGTCACCTTGCTTAGGCCAGCTCCTGCCAAGGCATGGCTTCCTTTGAGCATCTGGCTATGAGGTAAAAAGCTCTGAGCCTCTTCTGTTGTCCCTGGGCAGTGCAGGCTATGGAGCCATCATGCAGTGTGGGCATCAGTCTGGCCTGTGGTGCAGAGGGTCCAGTCCCTCCTCTGCCTTTAGTACTGTGGACTTTGGAAGCTCTATGGTCCTCTCTTAGACTCACTTGTCTTATCTGCAGTGTAAATGGCTATTTCCAGGGCTCACTTGAACACTGGCATCCAGTTTCAGCACCCTGTACTAACAGCCATCAGTAAGCTAAATGCTGATAGCTAGGGTTTCCTGAGGACCTCGGTGGGCCTGGTGCTGTGTTCAGTGAAGACATGAATGCTCTGATGCTCACCGCCATCCATGGCCACTCTGACATCCCTGCTTTCATAAGGAACAGTCAGAATCAAATGACTGCTCAGACCAGAGTTAGAAAGCAGTCCCCAAGCCGGGCGGTGGTGGCGCACAGCTTTAATCCCAGCACTCGGGAGGCAGAGGCAGGTGGATATCTGTGAGTTTGAGGTCAGACTGTCTACAGAGCGAGTTCCAGGACTGGCTCCATAGCTAGCTACTAAGAAACTCTATCTTAAAAAAAAAAAAAATACAGCCCCTCTGGGGCTTATTTGGTTTCTGGTGTGGCTGAGCAGGCAGTCAGAGAGGCATGTGGCCCTGATTGCCTAGTGGGCTAGTGTTTGCAATGGTGTGAATAGAGGCTTCCCTATTCTGAAACCTGTTCTATGGCCAGGGCACCCCTTAGTACCTCTCTGATCCTCAGCCTTCTCTCTCATTCCAGTAGGTTTCAGTATACACATTTGGGGCTTCAAAGGGGCCAGCATGGTACTGGGGGTGAGTGAAAAGTCAGTACGTTTGTTGGAGACTGAAGTGGTTAGTAGTGCAGACAGCCCACCCGGGTTCCGAGCCCCGCTCAGCTGCCTTCTAGTAATGTGGCCTTGCCTGAGTGACTTTGTTTCTTGGGGTCTCAGTGCCCTTCTCCTGAAGTCTCATGGGCATCCATTGCAGGTCATGCGAGGCTTTGTGGGACGATGCATGCAAAGCTCTCAGCCAGTGTATGACAAGCTCAGAACCGCAGCTCCAGTGTTTCCTGAGCACTTGCTTGATGCTGAACATGAAGTTTCCGTTCATAGCCATTTTATTTGTGGTGCTAGGGACATGAGTGCTGAGCAAGTGCTTTGCCTGGCCTTAATATGTAAGTTTGTGTCGGCGACCATTCAGATCCACTGCCTCATATTCACACAGTAAACTGTAGGTGTCAAGAAGGGACAGTGACTTGCACAAGGTCACACGGCTGGCTTCTCTGTGCTCTGGTTTTGTCCACCTCCGTCTGTTGCAGAGCCAGAGCCACTGCTCCTGTTCATGTCAGTCTCCCAGGGGGATACCTTCCTCCGCCCCTCCTTTTTCCCATTACTCTCCACAGCCAGCAGCTCCTTGGAGCTTCAAGCTCCGTGAATGGCTTGGTTAAGCACTCGGCCGTTAAGCGTTCATCTCTTACAATTTCAATCCAATTCCTATAAGTTTATTGGCAAGACGGGGTGCATTAGAGCTGCCAAATTTAATAGATCAAGTCCTCGTGTCTGGGATGCAGTTTCTTGGAAGTAATGGGAGAAGAGAGGTTTTATACGTTTTCATTTGGAATGACTAGCTGTTCCTGATCCCATTACAGCCCCTGACTTAATGGCTGCCATCCTGTCTGCAGCAGGAGTAACTTTCTCCATCAGCCTGCTTAGTGCCTGAACCATCCAGGGCAACTGTGTCTCTCCTTCTCTCCCAGTCCCTTCTTCCTGAGCTGTGTTCCCCCATCTGTTTGCTCTGTGGATTGAGTCCCAGAGTCAGCCTAGTTTGCCAGGTGCATGGCAGTCTGCTGCTTTGACTACTTCAGGCAGCTACCTTGTAACCTCGGGAAGTCATTTCCATCTTCCTCTGGGCCTCAGGAGCTTCTTTTGTCATGGGAGGGGTTGCTCTGACTTGGTCTTTGCAATATTTCTTGAAAATTCCCAGTGGGCTGCAAGATGCAGGACTTGGCCGTGGAGCTGACAAAAATCATTGTCCACCTTGGGCTGCAGGCTCCTGGCGTGGGAACGGTGGCGAGGGAACTGTTGTTGAAGGGCCTTAAGAACTGCAGTGCTCTAGTTTCCATCTAGGCGGGTTGGGGAGCTCTCCCAAGCTGCAGTAGTCTCCTTAGGAAGATGCTGGCACCTGCTGTGGAGCTCGCTGGCTTCTCTGAGCACTGAGCTAGCTGTAGGAGGGGGGACCCTTGGCAACAGAATTTTTAGGAGACCTGTATTTGCTTTTGCTTCCCAGATGTATGACATTAGGCAAATTACTTCCTCCCTCTGAACCCCAGTTGTCCCAAAGGGAATGCGGTGATTCATTGATTTATTCTGCAAATGCTTGATTGCCTACCTGCTCTGTTCAAGTATCATTTAGGTGCTGGGGCACCTAAGAGACAGCAGGATAGACTTGCTTTCATGGGTTTACATTCTTGCTGGGAAAGAAAGACCATGACATAACAACTAATTATTGCTCTAAAGGAGGTAAGTGCTGTGAGGAAAAGGAAAGCAGCTCCTGTGTGTTCAGGTCCAGGGTCATGGCATTTGAGCAAGTGTCACAAGTATCTGAGGGGCAGCATCTAGGTCAGCCGCAGCAAGTACAAGTGCAGGAAGGCGACCCACATGCCGGATGTGTGAGGAGCAGAGAGGACACAGGAGGTCAGGGTCCGGCCAGAGGCTAGCCAGAGGGTTTAAGGTGCTGTCCTCCAACCTGTCCACTCTTAGAGTTACCTAGAAGCTTAAAGGATCTCCAGCCGGGTGTGGTGGCGCACACCTTTAATCCCAGCACTTGGGAGGCAGAGGCAGTTGGAACTCTGTGAGTTCAAGGCCAGCCTGGTCTACAGAGTGAGTTCTGGGACAGCCAGGGTGGTTTTTCAGAGAGACCCTGTCTTGAAAAAAACAAAATAGATAAATAAATAAATAAATAAACAAATAAATAAAAATAAAGAAGTTGTAGCTCAGCCAGTGTTCGAGATTGTAGAGCAGAAGTGTAAGCCCTCTGGAGTGAGGTCTGCCACCCCTAACTGTCATCCGGGAAACTCCACAGGAAGCAAGGCCAGGGGCCAAGCTGCCGTGCTCAGTGAGCGCACATGATCTGCTCTTCAACTGTCTGACCAAGTGCTTTGTTGGCTCTGCAGGAGCCCTAGCATTTGGTGGAGGTGGCCATGGGGAAGCGATACTTCTGTGATTACTGTGACCGCTCCTTCCAGGACAACCTCCACAACCGGAAGAAGCACCTAAATGGGCTGCAGCACCTCAAGGCCAAGAAGGTGTGGTACGACATGTTCCGAGGTGGGTGCTAAAGAGGTCAGTGACTGGACCTCTTTAGGGACAGACTGCAGTGGCCTCTTTTTTTTAAATATTTATTTTTATTGTATATATGTTAGTATTTGCTTGCACATATGTAAGTACAGGAGGTTGGAAGAAGGTATCAGATAGATGCCCTGCAGTGGAGTTACGGTGGTCGTGAAGCACCATGTAGGTGCTATAAATTGAACCCAGGTCCCCTTCTGCTCTTTTTTAATTGCATGTGGGATGTGTGTGTGCGTGTGCGCATTTGCCCAGTGTGAATGTATGTGGAGGTCAGAGGACAGTTTGTGGGATAACACAATAAATAACACCTTTATTTCAAGCACTCCAGAGGCCGAGGTAGGAGTTTGAGCAAGGCCAGCCTGGTCCACATAGTGAGTTCCAGGCTAGCCAGGGCTGTGGCAATAACTCAGACAGATTGTGTGCCTAGCATGCAGAAGATTTTATATTTGATTCCCAGCATTGTAAAGGCAGTAAGGCAAAAACCGAGTAGAGAGATGGATAGGAGCTGTACTGAGCCAGCTGAAAGGTACAGGAGATTGGCATTGAGGCTACAGTGGACCGGGAGTCCCTGGACTGAGATGGGGTAGTATTGGTGCATTAAAGACTCTGGACAGGCCGGGCGGTGGTGGCGCACGCCTTTAATCCCAGCACTCGGGAGGCAGAGGCAGGCGGATCTCTGTGAGTTCGAGACCAGCCTGGTCTACAGAGCTAGTTCCAGGACAGGCTCCAAAGCCACAGAGAAACCCTGTCTCAAAAAACCAAAAAAAAAAAAAAAAAGACTCTGGACAGAGTCCAGATTTGGGAAGCTAAAAACTTAGTCTTAGCAGCCAAGAAGACATGAGAAGGGAAGCCGTTTCTTTCTCTGAGTAACTCTGTACAATAGTAACTCTCAACCCTGACTATGCGTTAAGATTACCTAGGAACCTTTAAGGAAAAGATGATAGCTAAACTTAGTAACTTGGTGCTGTTACTCGGGAACCTGAAGCAAGACTATCTTGAGGACAGCAGTTTTATGTTTTTTAGATTTTTTTAATTTACTTTTATTTTGTGTGTGTTGGTGTTTTGCCTGCATGTCTGTCTGTATAAGAACTGGAGTTATAGACAGCAGTGAGCTGCCATGTGGGTGCTGGAACTGAACCCTGGTCCTCTGGAAGAGCAGCCAGTGCTCTTAACCACTGAGACATCTCTCCAGCCCCTTTATTTTTTTAAACAAGATCTTACTGTAGCACAAGGTGACCTGGAACCTGGAACTCACTATGTAGCCCAGGCTGGCCCTGACCTTGCAGCAATTCTCCTGCCTTAGCCTTCACAGGCATGAGTCACCAAGCCAGCCTGCATATACTCTAAGAGCTCATCTCAATCAAAACAAAACATTGATCCCCTGATACCATCTCCAGGTGCAGGTTGCGGGGTGAGGGGTTGGAGCCAGCCGTGTTTTTTGTTTGTTTGTTTGTTTAAAGACAGAGACTCACTGTGTAGCCTGGTTGTCTGGAACTCACTATGTAGATCAGGCTGGCTTTGTGATCCGCCTGCCCCTGCCTCCCACCACCACCGCCGCTCCTCATCTTCAGCTGCATCCAGTCCTTTGAACAGTTCTGGGAGGAGGGCTGGTGGCCCAGAGCCCTCATTTATTGGTGAGAACTTTAATACCAAGTCCCCGGGGATCTAGTGGTGGTGGCTGAGTTGGCACGTGAGCTCTTTCCACTTCCTCAGGAGTCTGCCCAAAAGCAGCTTCCCCTTAGCTTCCCCGCCACCAGCAACTCTGCCCACCCTGGAAGGCACTGTGTGTGTCACCTGGAGCTTTGCTCAGCCCTGCTTTGTCCCTCCAGACGAGTCAATGAGCCTTCAGCAGCTGGTGTCCCACAGGCCGTGGTCAGGACAAGCCTAAACCCTGAAGACTAGCTGCCTGTCAGTCACTGACAGCGGAACCCTAACCTCATTGTACGTAAAACAGACATAGCAATAGTGAGAGGGTGCCGTAGGTAGGAATGATGTCTGTGTCCCCGCAAGGACTGACCTCAGGCCCTCATTTATTCATCCGTTGCTCAGTGAGTACTTAGCAGAACCTAGCTCATAGCCAGCCTTGGGGAGTCAAAGGTGGGGAAGGCAGGGCCCTCCTTTATGCACAAGTTACTTACTACATTTATTTACTTGGGGTGTGTGTATGCGTGTAGTGAGTGTGTGTGTGTGTGTGTGTGTGTGTGTGTGTGTGTGAGAGAGAGAGAGAGAGAGAGATGGTTCACATGTGAAAGTCAGAGGACAGCATGAGAATCATTTTATTTCTACCTATGGGTTCTAGGTATGGAACTCAAATGTCAGACTGGGCTCAAGCACTGTTACCTGCATCAAGGGCCCTGCAGCCACTTACACAATGTGTTTTGAGCAAAGTCCCAGGCTTGTTCTGACTTCTATGTTCTGCTGGCCTTTCACTCCTGACCACTCCCTGCATATTTTTTCTGTGGACATGCCCTTCCTGTGTCCTCCCCTGTCAGGATAGTCCCCAAATCTGAGAACTCAAGTCAGACAGCAAACTGCCAGGAATGCCTCCCGTCCCCAGGGCCAGGGAAGGTCATCTGGTGACAGGTTCAACACTTACCGCATTGACATCTGTGTAGACTAGAGCAGCTGTAGGACTGGGAGGAAGGACGGGGTCTCATTTGCTCTGTACCAAATACTCAGCCTGGCACAGTGCCTGGTACACAGGAAGGATATGCTTAGTGAGTGTTTGAGAGATGAAGGGCTAAACTGAGCAAACAAGCATGGGGCACCAGGGGCAGCTGGGTATTTGGGACGATGAAGCTTGAAGGATTGATACTTCAGGTCACATGTCATGCAGGGAAGCAGGGCCTCTCTGAGCAGAGCCCGGGTTTTGTTCATTTTCTCGGTCTGGCATCCTTCAGGGGCACTGAGGAATTTTTAGCAGTTATTATGACTCTCCCTCTTGGAGAAATTAAAGCAGATCCTGGAAAAAGTGCATACCTATAATCCCAGCACTCAGGAAACTGAGGTAGGAGGATGAAGAGTTTGAGATGGCCAGGGCAATACAGTGAGTTCAAGGCCAGCCAGAGCTATTTAATGAGATCCTTCCCAAAGAGGAAAAATACAGGCGGAACCTGAGAATCACCCTTGGTGATACAGGCCTATAATTCCAGCACACAGGAGGATGAAGCAGGAGGATAAGTTCAAGACCTTCTGAACTACATAGACCCTGAGAAGACTGGATTGATTGTCCATAGCTGCCCCATGCTTCTGAAGTGAGTGGGGTGGAGTGACACCAGCCAGAGCTGGGTCCCTTGTCTGGGATCCAGGCTCTGCTCTACAACTAGCCCCAGTCCTAGAAGGATCCTGAGAGGGTAGGCATTCGTGTCTGTAGTCCCAGCTGGAATGAATTCTGGCAGCCACCTCCAGTCCCAGAGGACTGCTGGCCCCGCCAGCCACTGCTGCTCTGCAAGGAAGCATCCCCTCGGCGCTGTCCACTTACCTGGCCACATTGAAAAAGCAGGCTCGGTGCTGCTACTTCCTGACCACATGCCCTATCTCAGGCTCAGCCCCTGCCCCTACAGGATGGAGCTGTTCGCACGGAGGAAGGCCACTTGGCAGTGCTCTCAAGTGCTGCCCGGATCCTGTGACTCTGAAGCACCAGCAGGATTGCGACCCACTTCTCAAGGGCTCCCCATCTGTTGTTCTGTGAAGCTTTCACAACAGCCTTGCCAAGTGGGAACTTTTTCTTCCCATTACATGGGGAAGAACAACCCTGGAAAGACAACAGCTTCCTGTGGCCACATACAGCTGGGGCTCAATCTCAGGCCTTCCAGACTCAAGAGCCATGGCCTCTGGAAAGGTGTGGGTGAACGTCCAGTCCTTCTCCTCTTGTCTAGCATGCTGAGAAGAACCTCTGAGCTCGGGGTCACCTCTACCTGTTGTTTTGAAACAGTATCTAGCTACAAGGCCTAAGCTGGCCTTGAACTCTTACACTTGAACCCTCCTGTGTCACCTTCCAAGTAGTGAGGGCTGTGGGTACTCACCTCCATGCCTCGTCCTCACGGACTCTTTTCCTGCTGAGCAGCACACAAATTCAAAACTGTATGATGAACATAAAGAGAGGAGAAACTGGAAACCAGGGCTAAAATGAACACCTAGAATGATCACTCGGAAGTCCTGTACAGGGCAGTGGCTAGTGTGGCCGAGTACCTACCGCTGGAGCCAGGAAAATGAAAAGACTAGGAACCACAGTCTTGCTTCGGGAGCCTTCCCTGCCCCCTGGTAGGGATAGAAGGCGACAGTCCTGTGCATCAGGACTTTTGGGGAAGTTTTTTCATGTTGAAATATCACATGCCACTTAACAGGGATACACTGTTGTGTGAACGTCACAGACTGGAACAACCATGATATCACTAGGCAGGA
The DNA here is from genome assembly GCF_014885135.2 of Alexandromys fortis. Taxonomy (NCBI): domain Eukaryota; kingdom Metazoa; phylum Chordata; class Mammalia; order Rodentia; family Cricetidae; genus Alexandromys; species Alexandromys fortis. The sequence goes on from NW_026067920.1 coordinate 7,369,889, forward strand.
GATCACCATTGGATATGTGGCCTGCCGCGGAGCAGAACATCTGTGTGGGGTCTGTGAAGGGGTTAGGAAGATAGCACACAGAGGTCCCCCCACCCCCATCTAAACCCATTGGCAGACAACCTGGAGCACCTCTAACCTCAGACTGCCTCATGGCTTTAGCTAGTCCTGAGGGGTGTGAGGAGTGGAGGTCACCTCAGTTTGAGTCCCTTTGTCTACCATCTCTACCCACTGTGGCCCACCCTAGCTCACACCCCCTCCACTGGTGGAGAGCTCTCTTCTCTTCTTATGACTATATGCCACCGATGCCAGGCCCTTGAGGTTCTATCTCCATTGGTGGAGTCATCTGAATCCAGACTTCTCTTCCAGATGCAGCTGCCATCTTGCTGGATGAACAGAACAAGAGACCTTGCAGGAAATTCCTGCTGACAGGTACGTGCTCAGCTCTGGTCCTTACAGACGAGCAGCATCTTGTCTGGCCTGCATGGCACCCGGTAGTGTCTCCTCCAGTCCCTGCCACTGTCCCGAACCACTTTGTGTTTTGGCTTTAACTGACTGGTCAGTTAAAGCATCTCCAGAAACTTGTTCTTAACTAAAGACCTTCAGGCGTGGGCTGTGGTTTTATTGACTTACTTAGAATAAGAAGCTCTGGGGAAAGTGAAGGGAACACTACTGAGGTCATAGATCAGCTGGTTAGGTTAGCCAGGAAGCCTGATCTCCTGTATCTCCCTTCCCAGCTGGGAGAGGCAGAGACAGAGTGGGTCTAGCAATCCCAAGTTCAGGGTCAGAAGCTCAGGTGCTTGGTGTTCCTTTGAGTACTAAGTGCTCAGCTCTTAAAAGTGAGTATAGAGCTGGGTGTGGTATTCCTGCCCAGCATGCTAGTACTGGGCAGTGAAGGCAAGCCCGGCCAAGGCTGTGTAGAAAGCCCTGTGTTTAGAAAAAAAAATCTCACACACACACACACACACACACACACACACACACACACACAGAGAGAGAGAGAGAGAGAGAGAGAGAGAGAGAGAGAGAGAGAGAGAGAGAGAGAGAGAGAGAGAGAGAGAGAGAGAGAGAGAGAGAGAGAGAGAGAGAGAGAGAGAGAGAGAGAGAGAGAGAGAGATCAGCAAGTAAGGGATACAAGGACAGTTAAGGATAGGAAGTCAGACAATCCAGCAATCCAGGAATACCTAGTTTCCATACCCATTCTCAGGCCTGTGTGCTCTGCTAACACCACAGGATTCGCATAGCGCTGGGGAAAGCACTGCTGTGGTCTCAGGAGACAGTGCTGCCTGACAAGTGGCCAGCAGGCCTGCAGGTCAGGGTCCCTCACACTCACCTCGACATGCTTGTGCTGCTGCTAGGTTGCTCTGCCGAGGATGCCATGATTCAGATCCCTTGATTGATAATAGGAAAGCCGTCCAGACATTGACTTCTGCTTGGCAAAGCTGCCCCCGAGTTCTCTGAGGAGCAGGCAGAGCCAGGTGGGACCGCAGCGCGTGCAGTGAGCTGGTCTAGAGAGGAAGCATGAGCCTCTCAGGAATCCACGTGGCGCTCGTTGAGCCCCTTGGCCTGCTCAGGCTGTGTGGCCTAACACTGGCAGGCTTCGGGGGAAACTCATGGATCCTCCTTGTAAAGCATCAGGAATGGGCGTGATGGGCCAGGCTGGCACCTCAGGCCACTGAGTGGGAGCAGGACCAGAGAGTCTGGCTTTTTGTTCCAGGCTGGGGGTTGCTACTCTAGATCAAAAAATCCTGCCCCTAAAACTCAGAGTTTTGTAAAAACTCAGTAGAGCCCTCCTGAGTGGAGAGTAACGGTCTTCCCATTGCAGGCCAGTGCGACTTTGGCTCCAACTGCAGATTTTCCCACATGTCAGAACGAGACCTGCAGGAACTGAGCATCCAGGTGGAGGGTACGTAGGGGTGAAGCAGAATTGGGGGGTGGAGACAGGAGAGGTTCTAATAGCAGGAAACTATTCTGTGCCACCCCTCTTTCCCTTCCAGCATATTCTATGTGAATAAGCCTCGGATTGCCCAGGCTAATGGAGAGGCCCTGAGCTGCCCCATTGGGTGGAAGTCAAGAGCAGGGCTGTGTTCCTTGGGAAGGAAGCACAGGTGACTTCTTCCCAGCACCCCGAGGGCATGCACTCCGCTCACCTGCTAGTCTGTTGTTCCTGGATGCTCCCTCCCTCCAAATGCCCTCCTTCTCTACCTCTGCTCCTTCCTCCCTCTGCAGTCAGGAAACTCGAGTCCCCACTCAGCACCAGCAGATGACAGAAGTCTGCAGAGAACACTTCCCTACTAGACTGATGACACATCTGTAGTCTCAGACTTGGAAGGTGGAGACAGGATCAAGAGTTTAAGGTTGTCCTCCTGAACTTGAACTACGTAGCTAGTTCAAGTCAGAATATACATGAGACCTGCCTCCCTCCCCAATAAGCTCAGGTTCCCACAGCCTGGTGATTGTGGCTTCCATGAAAGCTGGCGTGTCTGCCTTTGGATTCCGCTGCTTGTTCCCATTACAGATCCTGGAAGTCCCACTTGGGTGATTGTCACCATCCCCTGTAGCTCCTTACTGAGCAGGTGCAGAAAATGAGCCAGCATCCAGGCAGAAGGACCTGCAGTCTGGCACCTCCAGGGTTTCCAGGAGCTTTCCCAGGGAGGAAGTGAGGCCACATGGGGCCAGCCGCACTGGACATGTACTCTCGGAACGGTTGGCTCACAGTGGAAGGAACACAGGCCATAGAGCCTGAGCAGGAGGCCATGTTTAGTGGAAAGAAAGATAAGGTGAGGCCTGGGGCAGCTGACAGTTTAAATGGCACTGGTTCTGTCACTGCCCCTGGAACCTTGGACACAGTAATGGTTGTGAGGATGAGTGAGATGACACCTGTAGAGTCAGTGTAGAGCCTGGTCCTGAGCGAGTTTATCTTTCCTAGCTCAAGCCCCAAGTGAGAGCCTCACTCACACCAGCTTGTGTGAATTCTTTCCATTCATTGAGAACCGAGGCTTATTCCCTTGCCTGCAATCAGACTTGGCAGGTGCGAGCTGCGATTCAGCCCCATTCTACAGTCCACAGGGCCTCCTGCATCCCGGATTGAGACACCTTGAGAATTCAGCCCTGCATTCATTGTCCTGTTTCTAGCTCCCCAAGGCTTGGAGACAGCAGTCATGTCTCACAGAGAGCAGAGCGAAGCTTACACCACTGAGTCACTGGGGACAGAGGAGCTGGGCAGCTAGTGGGATGAAGGAGACGGACCTGTGGCCCTGCTCCTGACCTGCTGGCTCACTTTCCCTGACAGACCAGTATGCCAACCCAGGGCTGGCCCAGGATCGCTGCTTTGTGCAAGAGTGAGGATTCAGGCCAGTGAGGGTGTGGCCTTACCCTTTGTCGTTCTGTCCCCAACAGAGGAGAGGCGGGCCAGAGAGTGGCCACTGGAGACTGCTGAGCTTCCTGAGGGTCACCTGGAGGACTGGCTGGAGAAGAGAGCCAAGAGGCTGAGCTCAGCCCCGAGTATCAGGTACAAGCCCCAGGGTTGTCCCTCCTTTCTCATGGGAGTGTCCTGAGCCAACCTGACCATGAACCCCCACTACAGAGCTTCCTGGAGGTGTAGCCCCACTGGGAGATCTTGGGTTCTTAAACCCCAGCTAGAGAGAGTTGCACTGGAGAATTGCCTGGTCCTTTGGCCCTTCTTTTAATAGCTCACCCCATGCGGCTGAAGGAGAGGCTAGAGGCTCCACACCTGGCATGGCAAAAGGTCAGGGCCTACCTGTGGCAGCTAAGCGCCCTATGTCCTGGGGCTCAGTGTCCCCTGTAGAGCCCTATCAAGGGGAAGCTGAAGCTCACAGACACTGGAAGAAACAAAGCAAGGGGATGACAACAGGGTCATTGTCCCACTGCATCCATGAGAACTCAGGATGCTCTGAAGTGGAAATCTCTCCCTTCTTATACAGGTACTAGCTGAGCCAGGCACTATTAGAGTAGCCGTGTGCTCCTTCCTCTCTTTGAAGTCAATGCTGGCCACACTGTGGACAGATGCACAGCAGTGGGGCAGGAGCACCTGCAGCCACTCGGTGACACAGCCAAAGGCAAGGCCACAGGCCCCTCCAGGTGTTAGAGGTAGAGGAGGAGGAAGGGATAAGGCTGGTTTGAGAGCTGGGTGGGACTTTGCACAGATGGCCTCTGATTTTTAGACCCTATGTATCTCTACGCTGTGGCCTCAAGGGACAGTGGCTTAGCTATGTTACAATGCCTGTCAGTCCCTCCAGGCTCTGCCATGGGGGAAGGTTGAGGGTTAGTATTGTGTTTAAAACTGTTGTTTTACATTTATTTGGGAGGAGGTAGTGTGCACTCGCGCACACACACACACACACACACACACACACACACACACACACACACGCCATGGCATGCAGAAGGGAGTCAGGACAGCTCTTAGGAGGCAGTTCTCTCCACCCTGTGGGTTCAGGTCTGCAGACTTGGTGGCAGAACCTTCACGCTGAGCTGTTCTCCAGCCTTGTTGTGCATTTTAAAATCACCTTTGTGCAGGCTCCCACTTTATTCCAGCACTCGGGAGGAGAGGCAGGCAGACCTCTGTGAGTTCAAGCCCAGCCCGGTCTACAGGGCAAGTTCCAGGACAGCTAGGACTGTTACACAGAGAAACTTGTCTCAGAAAGGCCCCCCCCAAAAAAAAACACATTTGTATTTTACCCCTCAAAAAAAAGTGGTTTAATTTTTATGTGTATGGATATTTTGCCTGTATATACTTGTCTGCATACCATGTGTGTGCATTGCCTGTGGAGGCTAGAAGAGTTGGATCCTGGGAGCTGGAGTTTAGATGGTTGTGATAGGTGCTGGAGATCAAACCTGGGTCCTCTGTGAGAGCAGCCAGTGCTCTTAACTGTTGAACCTCCTCTACAGCCCCATCTTACTTTCAGCTCAAACCTGTACCCTGTGTCTGTACCCCATTTTAAAAACATAGTACAGATACAACTTAAACAGAATATGACACCCCTTTCTTCTGGACTCATTTGAAGGGATCTAGGCTCTTTCAACAGTGTCCAAGGGTCATGCTGGTCAGAAGCCCACAGGGTGCCCATTCTGAGCCCACCGTGTTTCTCTGAGCTTTCTACTTGGTAACTGTGATGTAGTGGCTGCTTACTCCACTGTTTTGCCTTAGCAGTCCCCTTCCTTCCGTGTGAGGGCACATTGGGGCGGTGAGAAGGGTTCAGGAAGAACTTGAGTTAGTGGCAAGCAGGTAGAGACAGCATGCCCAAAGTCCTTGCCTGAGTACAGAGAGACAGACATGCTCAGAGTGGATACAGGAGCAGGGGATGATATGGGAACTGAGGATAAACAAGTAGCCCAAGTTGCCACTAGAGGTGGCAGCCACACGATGGCCCGGTTTGCTGTTCGTGGTGTGTCCTGTACATGGTCCCAGGCACTCAGAGCCTGGCACACACTTGTGCAACTCTGGAGTTTGCTCTTCCTGCTGCTTAGGCCCCGGCTCCTGTTAAGGTGTTCAGGACTGCCCAAGGACCACCACTTCAGGTGCAGGTCCGAAGTGACAATGGCAACGACTTGGTGGGGAAGCTGCCATCCTAGGTTCGTAGAAGTTCGAATCCTGATTTCTGGGCCACTCTCCTTCTGGTCACTTCCAGGGAATTGCTTTTCTCTTTGCTGCCTGTTGTCTCTCTCCGCCCAACCACTCACCCGAGGGCACCAGGCAAGATGGCTTTTTTCCTGGGCAGAGACACTCATGCAGCCTCGAAAGGAGTTGACAGGAGAAAGGTGATAGTGTACTCTGACATGTGTCCCCAGCATTGGGTCCTGCATCTCTGGTCTCACCGTGGGTTTCCCTGTTCTGTCTCACATCCCCGAGAGGAGCCACGTGAGAGCAGTGTCCCCTTAGCCCCTGTCCTCTGCAGCTCTTGCAGCCCCACCAGTTTTGAAAGGTACCTTGGCCCCAGGCTCTACCCCATCTGAGACCCTCCAATGTCCATTGAGGTTGAGGTCTCTTCTTGGGACCCAGACTCAAAGGGAGAGGGCCTGGGGAGAGCACCTATTAGCCATCTCTTAACCTTGCTTGGGTCATTGGGTGCTGCCTCCTCACCTCTTCTCCTGGCAAAACCCCGCTCAGCCTGCAAGCTTTGGTAAAAATGATGACCAGGACATGGTGACTATTAAGACACATTTTGGGGATCAGGGACCCTAGCCTGAATGGCATCACCAAGGGCCCCTTGTAGGGACTCCTCCTTTCAGGATGTATGCTCTCTTCCCTGGGGCACAGATGCCACCTGACTCACTCAGCACCACCCAGACCTGTGGGCTCTCCTTAATGGGGGACACAGGCTTCCCAAAGGCATAGACTGTTGGTGTCTGCTCATTTCCTCAGTCCTGACCCTGAGGGACTAGCCAAGAGCAGACAGCAGACTCAGAAGGGAGCAACTGGCCTCAGACCTCGGACGGACGCACAGACTAATCCCTGGCCCGCCAGGCAGTGCTGTCCGCTTCCTATTGTTGGCTCTTGTGATTGAGCCTTTATCCTTCTTAATCTCCCACGTGCACCCCTCTCCGGGCCAGCGCTCTGTCCTGCACATTCACCCCTGTGAGACTCTTTCCTTTTGATAAGGACCAGAGCTGGGGGCATGCCAGGCTCCTGCTGCTGCCCTTGTACACAGAGCGAGCAGGCCATGAAGAGCACTGCATACCTGTGACCCCTGTGCTCTGCAGGAGTGGGCTCTGAGGCAGGGTCCGGGCAGGGTGTCAGTGTCCACGAGTGGACATGAATGATGCCCTGTTGGGGGCCTCAGAGCAGGAAAGGCACTGGATGAGCCATTTTAAAGGGAAGGTCTGAGGCTTAGGGGCAGGAACTCCCCAGGACCACCCCTCCATGGGGGAACCCCACCATTACTTTGGCCCCACAGGAATCCCTAGGTTGGCTGCTCTCTGGGATACTCCCTTCCGCAACTGTGGCGTTCTCTCCTACTCCATCTTTACTGTGGTTGGTGGTGCTTATAAACCCAGCCCCGTCAGTCATGTCAGGGCTGCTTCCTGCACTTTCAGCAGGCAGCAAGTCACTGAGCTGGGTGTCCCTATCCTCCCAGTGGGAGTTCTGGAAGCTGCATTGGGGCTCCTCAGCAAGACCTCCATGCTAGGCAGTACTGCAGTAGGTCTGACCCTACAGACTGGATGGACATGGCCAAGCAAACCCTGAGGCGGTCCCCATAACCACCTTGGTCCTGAGTTGTCCTGACACCTCACTGGAGGCTCAGGTTCTTCTTTCTGCAGAGGGCTGGTTGCTAGGCACCTAAGGTGGTCAGGAGCTGCCAGGACCTCTCCTTTCCTGAGAGTTGAGGCAGAAGAAACTGAAGGGTTAGGGGACAGCGTGAACCGCCTCCTCCCACCGCTTGTTTTAAGGGCTTATGTGCTTGTAAAACTTTGCTCGTGTGGCTGACCCTTCACTGCCTTACCTGAATTCTGGGATTTCTCTAGACCGTGTATCCTCTCATGACTTTGTCACTGAATGACCTCCTAGTGCCAGACCTGGGGCACAGACGCCATCCCTACTACTCGTCTCTAGCCTGAGACTGCCTAGGTCTGCAGGGTCTGGGTAGGGGACAGGGGCAGGCTGCCTGCATGCTGCTCTGGGCCTGGATACTACAGGTTGCACCCAGCGGTCCTCCCTAAGGATCACTCAGATGGGCTCTGACTTTAGGGAGGTGAATAGTAAGGAGAGTGAGTGGCATAAGCGGTAATGCTTTTTAAAAAAAAAATGATATTTTTTTTCTGGTTTCAAAGGCTTATGCGCTGGTAAAAGTTTTGAGAAGTATAAAAAGGTTAAAACAAACCGCCCCCATCCGTAACTACACCACTCAGAACCACTGTTAACATTTTCTGTGACTCCAGGGTTGTTTTTATGCATTTATATATGTTATATATTTTTAAACAAAAATAGTATCATGCTATATACATTATTTTATAAGCTTTTTCTCCTTACATAGTATATCTTTCCTCATCAGTGCATATAGGCCTTGATTTTTACACAGGCTGCATAGCATTCTCTGCTGTTGGCGTGCATATATGTTTAACTGGTCCCCACAGGTGGACACTAAGAGTACTTCCATGTTGCCCCAAACCATTCCTGTCATTCAGTCTCTGCCTGGAGCCCCATCTTGGACTCAGTTCTGAGAAGAGGCTGCTGGCTCTGAGCGTCTGCTTCCAGAAGGGCCATGCAGGAGGTCACCGTTCCCACAGCCGGTGGGAGAGCAAGGTGGCTCCGGGAGGTGCCCCATTCTGACTCTGTCTTTCTTCTCTCTAGGGCGGAACCCATCAGAACCACTGTCTTCCAGTACCCTGTGGGCTGGCCACCAATGCAGGAGCTGCCCCCCTCCCTGCGGGCACCCCCTCCTGGAGGGTGGTCCCTACAGCCCAGAGTCCAGTGGGGCTGAGCCCTTCCCCCCTCCCTGACTTCTCCTGGTCACCAGTCACAGTAAAGACATTTGCTCAACCTATGAAGCGGGGCTGCCTTCCCACTGCTCCCCCTAGAGCCTCTGAGACTGTGAGCTTGGCCTCCTCATCCACCCACCATCCCTCAGGGCATATCTTGAGAAGATGGTGAGAAGCATCCGAATGTTGATAAAGAAAGTCTGCCCTCCATGGTCTTGCTGGCACTCATGTTGTTGACTCTGTCCTCCTGCCTCCGTCAGGGGACAGGCGAGCTGGAATGAGACAAAATCCCCTCCAGGGTGTCCTCTGCATACAGCCCTTCTTGCTTAGGGATCATCAGTAGGGGCTCAGCCAGGCTGGGCACAGAGCATGCCAGTGTGGCTGTGGCCCCAGGCTAGGGAAAGAAGCCCAAGGACTCTGCCAACTGTCTCGGCCCTGCGTCTGCCCAGGCTGCACCAGTGCCAGGAAATGGGATGGCACACGTGGAGCGCGTATGAGAGCTGAGAGCTGGATCTCTGGCCTTGGGAGTACAGAGAAGTGGGACCCTAGAAGGGCAGGCCAGATCTTCAGGGGAGTCAGGTCCTTCAGGTTGCACCCTGGCCAATGGGGAAGTCATGTGGGCTACAGGGGCTCTGCTCTCCTCCTCAGTTGGGTTTCTAGGTTCTGTGCTGGGAGACAACTGGACCTTGGTCTCTAAGACTTTGGTGGAAGGCTTGGCTACCTCTGATGCCCCATCTTGCATGAGCATTTGCCTTTCCTGAAAAGCCATGTGGAAGAAGAATCTGAAGCCAGATCTTAGCCCCCAGCCTCAGGCTCCTCACCTCTGAAATGGACAGACACAGGCCCCAGAAGGTGGGTGGGAGGACTGGCTTTGAGTCTAAGGAGGATCAGAGGAAGGGACCCAGGAGCCCCAGCCTTGTGCCCACCTCCACCCCACCCACAGCTCTGGACATGAGTTTCTCGCCTGCCTAAAAGATGACAGCAGGAACTGGATCCTAGGGACTCCTGTAAAGCCCCTCCTTTCCCAGGAGCTCCTGGGTGGTGGGAAGTTAACGCTACAGACAGGCCAGGTAGGGGCACAGGCAGGGTATAGGGCTAGGATTGGGGTGGTCAGTGTCCAGGCTCAAAGTGCCTGTGGGTGGTGGCCCAAAGAGTAAGCTGAGGGGAAAGGCTGCAGGCAGCAGTGGGTGTGGAGTGTGCCAGGCGGGCACCCGTTAGTGCCTATTTCATGCCGCTGCGCAGCACCTGGTTGGCTGCAATGAGCATGACACTGATGATGAAGGCGATGGCGAAGGCGCAGATCAGGCTCTTGCGCACACACGTCTGGCGGATCTGCTGGTTGGAACAGGCTGCAGCCGCCCACCAGGAACACCAGGGGAAGACAGAAGGGGACAGCAAAGGGATGGAGTCAGGTCTGCACTTCGGCACGTGGACTTAACTTGGGGCAAACAAGGACACAAGGCTGGGGACAAGGAGGCCCCATGCAAACCCCTGGTGTATCCCCTGCTCAAGCATCGGAACCCACCCACGAGGTCCCAAGGCAGGCCACTCACTCTCCACGTCCACAGGACACTCCTCGGTGGTGCCCAGGTGGCTCTCCTCCTCGGTCATGATGATGTTCTCGATGTCCTTCATGGACAGATGCTCGCAGAAGGTGTCATAGAGGAGTCGCTTCAGCTCGTCCACTGTCAGCTTCTGCATGTCACACTTGGGTGGCAAAAGGGACAAGCTCTGACCACTACCCTGCCACAGTCCCCACCCAGCGCCCTGTAGGAACACAAGCCTCCAGATCCTGTAAGACTAGGACCACCTGGTCCATTGCCTCAAGGAGCCCAGGCCTCCAGGAAGCAGGACATCCAGTGGACAGTGGCCATTCCTCTCGTTACAGTGTGGATCTGACCACACACAGGCCCCTCAACACCTCCGCAGTCACACAGCAGAGTCCCGGCAGCCAGGGCATACCTTCCAGAAGACAGTGTCAAAGTCAGTACCGTGGAACTTCTCTGGGATCCCCGAGGTGGAAAGCTTGGGTCCCAGGAGTGTTACAAACTCCTCGAAGTCCACTTGGCCATCACCTAGAGTGGGCACAGGACTAATGAATGGGTCAGGCTGAGAGCATGATCAGGCACCCCAGAGTTCAAAAGGCATGAAATGGAGTCTTGGCCTGCCTCAGGCCTTCCATGGGACCTCAACCCCTTCCCTTAGCCTCCAGTCAGTTTCAGGGATGCCTAACATGCCAGGCTCTGAGCTGGTGATGGGGTTCTCCTGGGGGCTGGGGGAGGAGAGCAGCAGATGGTCCCCAGATGTGTGAACTCTACTAGTACACTCAGAACTCTCCATGGCTCCCCAGCACAGCGATCATCACTCTGCCATTCAGATGGGAGTAAGGCTCAGCATGAAGCTGGCTGCCCAGACCAGTGCCTGCTCTGGAGGGAGAGGAAGGGGCAAGGAGGCAACAGGTGGGATGAAGCAGAGGGGACTTGGCATTGCCAATCATTCTTATGAGTTTTTCTTTAATAAAAATAGCAGGTGGCAAATACAGCTACCATTTATTTGGGTGATGGAAGCTGAGAGTTATTTTACCCCCCTTTTCCAACCTTAAAATCCTTCTCAGACCACAGTGGAAGGGGCAGTCTTAGATCCTGTGTGTGGCTGTCACACCTCCTGTCCCCTCACTTTCTAGGCTGAGAAGTGCAAGAGGTAAGAGGCCAGAGCGGTCTCAGCCTCTATGGTTCAGGCGCTGGGGCCTAGGTTGATGGTGGGAAGGAGATCGAGGCAGGGCATCTCACCATCCATGTCCAGCCGCTGGATGATAACCTCCAGCTCCACCTCGTTGGGCATGTAACCCAAGGAGCGCATGGCTGTCCCCAGCTCCTGCTTAGAGATGAAGCCATTGCCATCGCGGTCAAACACCTTGAAGGCCTCTCGGATCTCTGTGGAGGAACAGAAGGCTGAAACCTCGGCCTGACCCCAGTGTCCCCTTTCCCAGATTCCTAGGATCTGAGCCCCACTCAGAACCTAGAACTCTGTCATAGGGTGTCCAGGTCACTCTTGGGCTGTGATCTGGAGTCTCTGGGCAGGCAAGGCAGAGGAGACAAAGGTGTAGCCGGCCTGAGACGGTGGCCACCCGTGGGTCTGACAGCCTTCTTGGTGGGCACAGGGAGAACGCCAGATTCTTGCCTCATCTTCCTGTTGGGCTTCCTCTCCCAGTTCAGACTCTTGCCGTCAGGCAGTATTAGCTCATGGTGGGATGGCCACGTGACTCAAGCTACTAAGTGATGGCTAAAATTCACAGGCCTCCTGGTTTAGACGCAGAGGCAGGCGGATCTCTGTGAGTTCGAGACCAGCCTGGTCTACAGAGCTAGTTCCAGGACAGGCTCCAAAGCCACAGAGAAACCCTGTCTCAAAAAAGCAAAAATAAATAAATAAATAAATAGAAAATAGATAAAAGAGCTGATCCCCACCAGGCCCAGGCATGATCTCTGAGCTTCATACTCTGCGTGGCATACTAGGAAAGATTGAGGACCTGAGGGATTCTGGGAGGAACAGTCCACTTGACTAGGACCTGGGGACCAGGCAACTTAACACATGCGCCCAGACCAGCCTTAGTCTCACCCACAGCAAGTGGGTGCAATGTGTGAGCAGCCCTCAGGCAGAAGCGGGGAGGGGGAGGACTTGAAGGGCCCTAACCTTTCACCTTTGCCCCACCTGTCTGTCTGCTTCTGCCTTGATTATCACACTCGGCAGGGTCCTAAAGAACATTGCCCTAGAGGAACAGACTTCAGTCCTTAGATCCAGTTCCCTGTGGGCTCTTGTTCGCTTGGCAGCCTCCTGGCCCCTTTGCCTAAGTTGTTCCCCTGACTCAGTAGGCAGTCAAGTCGTGTGTGTGTGTGTGTGTGTGTGTGTGTGTGAGAGAGAGAGAGAGAGAGAGAGAGAGAGAGAGAGAGAGAGAGAGAAAGAATAAAGACATGAGAGGCTCCATGCTGCTCTACTGAGGCCGGGAGGCCAGCCTAACTCTGAGAATTCAAGGCTCCTACACTGTGCTGCTAGTGACACGTTCACAGAGTGCGGGCCAGCAGTGTGGCCCTGCCACAGAGCAGAAGTCGTGGCCCACAGAAAGGTGGCTTGACCCCACCCAGGTCCCGGTCCTCACCTGGCTCTTCCATGTGGACTCATATATGAGAACTGGAGGTCAGAGTCCCACAGGTAGGCTGAGGTAAACAATACCCACTCCCCCCTACCCCGACACACACACCTCAGGCAAGTCTTGGGAACTGGTTTCTGTACTAGGAGCTTTAGGGCCAGGAAAGTAGCTGAGCTGAGCTGGCAGATCTGAGTCAGATCCAGGGGGTACTGAAAACTCTGGACCCTGGCAGCTCTAGGCCGAGTACCACCAACATTTTCCTGGGCCCCGAGGGAGGCAATTGCCCCTTGTGACCAGAGAAGGCCTGGCAGCAGTTATGGCTGCTGCAGAGCCAGGACTGCTGCGGAGAACTGTCTGGATAGTGGAGGTGTGCTTCCGTTCTTCCTCCCCCGCCCCATCTCATTTCTAACCATGTTGTCACCTTTCTGGACTGGTGTCATGGGCACAGTCCCCAGGGGGACCCTCAAGCCTGGGGACACCAAGGCCGCTCTGAACCTGCTGCTGCTTTGTCTGCAGCGTTATTCTGTTCTCGTATCTAACTCAGGTGTAGCCTGGAGTCCCGGCTGGCATGACTCTGCCGCTCTGCCCCGAGCTGGCCTGGTCTTTGCTCTAGTTGCCCACCCCTCCACACATCTTCTCTTCCCCTAAAATGGATTGTTCTGCGACAGTGTCCTCGTTCCCTGGAGCAGGACCTGTCACTGGAAAAGAGACCTGCTGGATAATGAAAGGACGGAATGGCCGACGTCGGGCCGGTCTCCTAGAGCCCTCAGAGGAAGGCTCAAGCAGAGGTTTGCGTGCCTCGTACAAGGTCTGTAGGCCACCCACAGAGGAGAGCGATAAAGCTGGAGGTGGGGAAGCAGCCACGGGTTGGTTTGGGGAGCGGCACAGTCAGAAATTGTACCCCTTGGAAAATGAAGTCAATTAGGGAGCTCAAGGAAGGATGGGAAAGTCCTAGATACGGCGGGGGCTGCTGCGAAAGCCACCCTCTGCTGCGAGCTGATGTCTGAGCAGGGTTCAAGGTGACTCCCCAGTTGCAGGGCTGCCCTGATGCCCTTTTCTGAGGCCCGCGAGGAAAATGCACCAGACAGGAGGGACAATAATGAGCAAGTGACTTTCGGGATATATGCTCAGGGGACGGGCTCTGAGACAGCCGCGTGGGTACCAAAGACATCATGGCTCAGGCAGGGCTGACCTCCCAAGGCTACTGGGTAAACTCATAGCCGGCCGCTCTCCATCTGTGCCTCTCCCAACCCCCACCTTCCCAGCTCACCTAGCTCACACTAATGTTTCAGAGCGCCGACCCAGCCCAGTTCACCTCCATCTGCCGACAGAGGCCCAGGGAGTCAGAGAAGCAGCTGCCATCACAGACCCGGGGTGAATCCCAGCTCTGGCCCATCGTTACCATTAACCTGTACAGTGCAGCTCTCTGTAATCAATGCTGGAACAAGAACAATCGTAGATGCAAGTGTCTGGCCAAGCCTGACTTTGAGGTGGCCATTGTCAATCAGACCATCCCAGATGGCAGTGTGGGAAGGGAAAGGAGGCCTGGGTGAACCTGGGATGCGAGGCTGGCCTGCGTGCTGGCTGGGACCAAAACCCAAGGCCTGGGTTTGAATTCTAGCTCCCCCCTGCTCAGCAGCCAAGACCGGGGCAAGGCACTTATTTCCCTCTGAGTCTAGGATGAGGTTCTTGTCCCATGGCTGGGGTCTGGCCTCTGCTAAGGGCTCCTTAATGGGGTGGGTTTCAGGGTGCCTGTCACTGTATGTCATGGACATATTGCTAGGTGTATTCCCCGAAAGCCTTGTTCCTTCCCTGCCCTGTGAGGCCAGACAAAACTCATTGTACTCCATCTTGGCATAGGGATGTCTGGCCCGGGAATGGGCTGGCAGGGCCTCCAAGTTTCCAGGCTGATATTGTCCCCTACTTGCAGTTTTTAGTCTGGCATTCCCAGCCCCTCCCCAACCTGTGGCTGTGCAGGGGCTGAGTCTCTAGCAGACCCAAAAGGAAGCAGTGTTCTGCCAGAGAGTTTGTCTGGATAGACAGGGGACACTGGAGGAGCAGTAGTCATCTGTGGTGGCTGCCATTGTCCGCGGCATTGGCCCTGCGCCCCAACTCTTCATCCGCCCTGATTTTTTGGCCTGTGCAGAGGCGGCTGCTGAGCTTGGCTTAAGGAAGCAAAGGCAGAAAGGGGGGGGGGGTGTATGTGCACCTACCCTAGTGCCCCCAGTTGGCCACCCTCAACACAGGCTCCACAGTCAAGTGTGCACCCCGGAACTTAGCTGTGTGGCCGTTTGCCTCTCTCCTCTTCCTGGCCGGCCATTTCCATCCCTACCCTTGAATGCTGGACCAGTCTGTCTCGTTGTTCCTGGAGGTCCCTGCTTGGATACATTCAGAAGGCGGGGGGGGGGGGGGGGGGGGGGGGGGGGGGTTGTTCCAACCATGGTGGGGGTATTCAGGAGAAGTACACTTGCCTCTCTCACAGGGGCTGGGGTGGACCTCCAAGTTAACTCTGCTAGCCCCTTCCTCCTCCTGCCAATTAGCTATGAACAGCTTCCCTAGGGCCAATGGTCCCCAGTCGGGCCCCTCACTCGCCTCCTTGGCCAATCCCCACGCCCCTTGCTGCCACCCTACACTCTCTGGCTCATAGGGTGCTCTTCCTCAGTCTCTTTTGCTGTTACATTTGGGTCCTCAGCCCCCACCGCCAGGCCCTGTGCTGAGTACTCCCACGCCATCCCTCCTGGAAATGACAACGCCAACCTGCTTTTATAGACGCGGAAACCAAGACTCAAACGATCGTCCAAGTTCACCCCACGAGCCAAGAGTGTGGAGACTCGAACCCAGTGCTGCCTGGCTGTTCTCATTTCACCCCCACATCCCCCTCCTCCCTTCCTGCTCTTGGTCCCCCGCCCACACAGACTGACCGCCCCCCCTGGATTTCTGCAGCAGGCAGGCACGAGGTGTCTGCAGTATTTCATCCCAGGCCACTACTACCCTCTCTGGTCCATGTGGCTTCCTCACAAACTCCTTCCAGCAATGGGCCTGGGTCTCACCCCAACTGCCCCGGGACAGGAATTGCTAGTGTGTCCTGGAGAGACTGAGAGGGCAGAGGTAGCATCTGGAGGAAGGACAGCCACTCTGCACTCAGTCCTGGCATGCAAGCCTGCTGCAAGGAGCCCAGGACCTGGACAGGGCCTTCGCAGCCAAGAAGAACCAGGGACAACTTCCTGCCTTCATGTGCAGATTCCCACAGGCGTCTGCTGGCTCTGTGCCCTCAACCTGCCAGCCACAGGAATGACCCTGTCCTTCAGGTGCCCCCTGCATCAGGGTCCCTCTGCTAGCCCTGAAGGGGATCAAAGAGAAGCAGGGTGTGTGTTTGGTAGGACGGTGACTAACGCGGCTGGGCTTCTGCCAGCATGTCCGCGGGATGGCTCAGATGGATCTTGGGCCTCCTTGCCCTTGCACTGCCCACCATTGTCCTACCCACCCCTGCATGCCAGTCTCCCTCAGCTTCTCCCTGTCCCTGAGTGTGCACTCTAGGACCAGGGGATCAGGAGTGGAGGGACACAGTGAGACCTGGAACTGTGGAGCCAGGGTCATGGGTTGGGATGCTGGAAGCAAAGGAGGGAATGAAGCCAAACCTGCCTGGAGTCTGGGAAGACATGTTGCCTCTGTCCCAGGCATGAGGAGGAAGGCTTCTGCGTGGCCCAGAATAAGAGGCGATAAAGTAAAGGAAAACTGGCCTGTGCCGTGTGCCCCTCCCAGACCCTATCACCTCCCCCCTTTCTCTCCACCTGAAGGAGGCTCTGCTTTGGTCCAGACAGGACAGGACCTGGGTTTCACAGGGTGAATGCTAAGGTCAGGTCAGGGACAGCATCCTTCCATCTGTCCCGCCTGTGTTGCGGCCGAGACGCCCCTCTGTACCTGAGTGCGGGCTGGCTTTGGGAAGCAGTGTCTGGTGCCTGTGGTGCAGTGAGCATGGGAGTTGCTTTCTTTTTTCTCTTTCTCGCCACAGTCTACTCGCCCAAAATTTGCCCCAGGCCAGGCCTGGCCGAAGAAAAGACTTTATGAAAGGCTCCTCCTGAGCTCCTACTATCGTCCTTTCTGTGTTGGTCCCTCCAATGCATTCCTATGGGCTCAGATGAGACCCCAGAGCTGAGACCCTTCGACTCCAGCAATAGGAGACTGGCCCATTCTCTGGGTAATATCAGCCCCTCCCCCAGCAGCCGACAAACATCCTAAGGGACCAAGACTCCCTTCAGTTCAGAGTCCCTGACTCCACTCCATATGGGTCCTCAAGAGGCCTGGGGGAGGGGAATCTTGAGCATACCCCCGCCCCCAATCTCAGCAGAGAAGGAGCTAGGAAGGCCACAGGGGTCTCACTGCGCCCCAGGACACTCAGTCTGGGAACCCCAGCCGCTGCCTGCTGCGCTGATCTTCAATAGCCAACAGCCTGCAGTCCCTATTCCCGAAAGGCACAAGGACTAGGGTCGGGGGAGGATTGGGTTCCGGCCTCTGCCTTTCCCTTCCAGGCTTCGCTAACGCGACTGAGCCTCCCAATCCGGCCACTTGTTGTCGCCACCGCCTCCCGGCCGCTTTGGCAGCGCACGGGTGGGGGGTCCCTCGCAGGGGATGAGGGCAGCCCCGGCACCCGGCAAGAGCGGGGCAGTCGCCCTCTCCCCTTCTCCCGCTGCCGGAGCGGATTGGATTCTGAACGCGACACGAGCGGAATGTCAATAGGAGCGCAGAGCCACGGGCGGGCGCCGTAGAAGGGATCAGGATGCGGGCGCTCAGGCGGCGGGCGCGGGGGGCACAGCTCGGACCCCCAGCTTCAGCCCCCGCCGCCTTGCCGCACCGTCACCGCGGGCCAAGCGGCCCAACGATCCCGCTGCGGGGCCCCGCAAGTTTCCGCAGCGCCGGGGGCCACGCGGGCAGGGGCCGCGCTGTCCCCGCGCCGCGGCAACCCTTACCGCGGAGCACCGGGCAGCCGGGCCGTCCCGCCTCCCGCGCAGTCGTTCAACCGAGTCGCGCAGCAGGGTCCCCGGCGCCCCCCGGCCAGCCAGCGCAGCACCTGGCCGCACAGGTAGGAGAGCTCGTGGCGGGGGTCCCGGCGGGGCACTCACCCTCCAGCTCGTCCTCTGGAATATCCACCGGGCGCTGCTCCGACAGCAGGTTGGGCACGGTGTAGATGCCCCGGTACATCAACGCCGCCGTCACCGGGTGGAACGGCATCTTGGAGGCTCCGCGCCCGCCCGCCCGCCGCAAACTTTGAGGCCGGGGCTCATGGGCCGCCGGTGGCCCCTGGGGCGGCCGGAGCGGGCCGGGCGCGCGGTGCGGCGCGCGGTGGCGGCGGCGAGGTACGGGGCACCCGCCCGGGACCTAGCGCCCCCGCGCCCCGGGCCGCCGGGCCATGCCGCCAGCTCCCTCGTCGGGCTCCCGGCCGGGGCCTCGCAGGGACAGCGGGGGCGGCGCCGCTCCGGCCTCTCGGCTCCGGCTCCGACCGCCGCACGCTGCGCTCCCTCCGCGCTGCCCCGCGCGCTCTGCGCTGCTCGCCGCCCGCTCGCTGGTGCGGCCACCCGGCCCGCCGCTCCGGCTCCCGCCGCCGCCGCCTGCACTCTAGCTCGCTTGCTTGCTCGCTCTGCGCGGCAGTCGCCGCGCTCCCGCCTCCCCCGCCCGCCCCTCCCGCCCCCGCCCCTTCCCGCTGCCGGCCCCTGAGCGGCCGCCCCGAGCCTGCCCGGGCGCCTTCTCTCCGGTTCGCCCCGATTCTGCTTTCCCCCAGTCTGCTTCGGATTGTTGTCTCCCGCACCCCACGTTCTCAGCCAGCGGGACCACGGTGGTGTGGACTGGGGGTGGAGCTGTTCCTTGTACCCACCGTCCCACCTGCCCCTCTAGCCCTCCCCCAGCAAGCGCGGAGAGATGAGAACTAACGACTAGAGACCCAGAAAGGTGAGGTTTCCCCAGGCGCGGGGATCCTCAAAACCAGTGATCCTCGTGTTGGTGCCAGGAGAGCCTCCAAGGTGGGGAAACTGAGGCTTAAAAAAGGACGTTGGCCAAGGTCACCAAGCAGGACCAAGCACAGATCTGCTCTGCAGGAGACTACCGGCCTGTGACTGACACCAGCAGTTGACTGGATCCCACACAGGGCTCTAGTCCTGGATCCTCCAGTCCTGGATCCTCCTCGGGGCCCCTGCCACTCAGTTTGCAGGGCAGTAGCCAAGGTCTGTCTCATGTCCCCAGGGGCAGTGAGGAGGAGACAGATGCCCCAGGGCCTGCTGGTCACATGGCTGCAGGTTAGACCTTCCTCAGATCTTGAGCATGTGTGCTACGGGGGTGGGAACAAGTGTCTGAGGGCAGCATGTGCATGTGTTTATCTTATTCTTCGTCCAGGACACTGTGTACATGCGTTTTCAAATCCACATGCCGATGAGTGTGCATGACCACCTACGTGTGCCGGGACTGGGAGCTGGCAGGGAAGGGCATAAGCCAGGAGGCAGGTGTGGCCAAGTGTGAAGGCCCTTGAGTTGGGAGTGGCATGCACACATGGATGGGCACAGATATGTGTGCACAGGTACAGTTATGGGATATGGTGACCTTCTGGCCTGGGTGGGCCTCAGCTGGAACCCCCGTCTGAACTATCTCCCTTGCCCCCTTGAGTCCAATCAGCCGAAGGCCCCAGCGGGAAAGCTGATTGCCACATCCCTGCCCGGCCATGCCCTTCCCAAGCTGATTACATTTTTCTGCTTGTTTCTGCTTTTGTTGATGATTAATCATAGCCCTGACTTGGGCCGGGAGAGAGGGGGCTCGGTGAGAGACACCAGCCCCAGCCACCCTGGGCCAAGGCAGCATTTGGACATGCTCTGAATCTTCACAGGCATATGAAACCTGTCGAGAAGCCAGGCAAACCCCAGCTGTCATCTGAATGTCTGCCTCAGGCCTCTGGAGCAGCTTGCTGCCTGTACAGACCTGGGGTTGGAGTTGTAAGAACTCCCAGAAAAGCCCCCCAAAGCTCTTCTTGACCATCCACCGAGTCAGCTGGGTCCTTATGACCCCTTAGGACTTCTGATGGAGCAGAGCTGTGGCGAAGAAAGAATCGGCCACAGACCCAGAGACATTGCATCTGCTCTTGATCTAACACCTCCCTTCGATGGGACGTCAGTCATGTCCCTTAACCTCCCAGGGCCTCAGTTTCCCCACATGTGAGGTAAATGGCACCGCTCAGGCAGGGAGGAAAATGAAGTGATCTAAGTGAATGGGTCCTGACCTCCCGGGATCTCTTGGGGTTTCCTATTAGCACAAAAATCCCCCCATGGGAATACAAACTACTAATCATGGTGTCAAGTATTGATCGAGGGGTGATCTGTAAGCACCTCACTTGCTAAGCCTTCCCAGACAGTTTGCCAAGGGAGCTGCTGACAGACTGGCAGGAAGCACACCTCTTGGTTCTTTCTTGGGAGGCCGCCACAGCGGGACAAGGCAGCTCCCTCCGGTTCCCTGAAGCTCCTGGCCTTGCCGCCCGGTCAGGGAAAATCTGAAAAGAAGAGACAGAAAGGAATGAAGATCAAGTGGGCATCCTCCATCCAGCCAGGCCCTGCGAGTCTATGCTGAGGGCGGGTGTCCATAGATACAGGAACTGGCCCCCAGACACTGACCTTGGTCTGCTTCCAAGGGGTCAAGCTGTCCACATCCTCCAGGTCAGAGTGGCAGGAAACTCTGGGATGATGGCTTTAGCATCACAGTGTACCACACCCTCCTGGGCAATCTTGGACATTTCAGTCCAAGCTGGTCCCTCCACTCTCGCCTGATGCAAAGCCACAGCCACTGACCCAGAGGGCTGCCCTTTCTGTATAGTACCTGTACCTGCTCCCCTTTGCCTGCTAGCTGGGGCCATAGGACATAGCTGGGCTATGCATGCAAATCGCCTGGTCCCCCCTCCTCAATGCCTTGCTCTCATTCACAGGCAAGGACATGCCTGCTGAGGGAGCTATAGAGACCAAATCCAGCTGTAGAGTCTTCTGAGGCAGAGCTGGAGATGAGGCCCAAGGCAGAGGCAGGGGCTCCCGAGGCCAAGCTCTGGCGTGTGCTGGCTCTCCCTGCTCTTCTAGACTCTGGGAACCTGGCTGCTCTGGGAAGCACTGCCAACCTCCCCCACCCTCCAGTGCTGTGTGTGACATTCAACGGGCGGCCCCCATGTGCCAGCCCCTGCATTCAATGCCAGCATGAAGGCAAGGCACTGCTGTGCCTAGGGCCCACAGAGCAAGGGCCACAGGGCTGCAAAGTGTGGCTGACACCAAAGTCCTGCTGTCTGATGTCGGTGGGGCAAAGCTTTTACAGAGGGGTATGGAGGCAGGACTTTGAAAATCTCAGGGCATGGGGTCAGGAAACGTGATGTGAGGAACAGTCAGAACTCTAGAAGCCAGAGCTCACTAGCAGGGTCCTACTGAGCCTCAGTTTGCCCATCTATTAGATGGGAATGCATCTAATACAGAACAGTAAGGCTCTGATTTCATCAAGTCAGGAGAAGTCTGTTGTGGAGAGAAGAGGTTCAAGATGTGAAGATCACTTTTAGCTTTAGAAGGCAGCTCTGGGGGCTGGAGAGATGGCTCAGCAGTTGAAAGCACTATCTGCTCTTCCAGAGGAGCGGGTTCAATTCCCAGTACCCACCAGACAGATCACACCCGTCTGTAACTCCAGTTCCAGGAGATCCTGTGGTGATATTTTGCTCGTGTTCTAACAAATAAAGCTTGCCTGGAGATCAGAGTGAGAAGCTAGCCGCTAGTGAACCATAGAGACCAGGCAGTGGTGGCACATGCCTTTGATCCCAGCACTAGGGAGGAGGAAACAGGAAATGGTGGCTGGGCAGAGAGGAATATAAGGCGGCAAAGACAGACTTGGTCCTTTGGTTTGAGGGTCTAGTAGAGGTGAGGAGTTGCTCAGGTGGCTGCTGTTCCTTTCTCATTAGCATTTAGAAAATACAAAGTTAATAAAGCATTATGCAATCTACTGCTGGGGTTTATTAAACATATCTTTTAGAGGTCAATTTGCTCTTTCTATATCTGCTCTCCCTCTAGGAGTGTGTAGTGTTCCTGTAATGTGCTTTATATTGTAACACTCACGCGGACACACGTGCAGGCAAAACACCAATGCGCATAAAGAAATCATGAGGAAGGCAGGTTCTGAGTCCTCATCCCTCCGGCTCCCCACGTGTGAGCTGGACTTGGGCAGAGGACCGGGAACCCTGTGAAATGAGTGTGAGAGAGAATGAATGCCTGACAGTCACCCAGCTGCCCTGTCCTCTCTGCACATCAAGGGAGCAGACAGTGAGATCCCAGGGTGTGAATTACGTCTGTCGCTCCCCATCTGGGGAAGGAGATGTTGCCATCACACTGCACTCCTAGGGTGCCCACTGGAAGATGCATGGGCCTCAGGCCTTCTCGAGGGGATCTCATGGATCTCAGGGCTTATCCTTGGCAAAAGGGACTGGGGGGCCAGGCAGTGGTGGTGCATGCCTTTAAACTTTGGAGACAGAGGCAGGCGGATCTCAGTGTGTTCGAGGCCAGCCTGGTATACAAAGCGAATTCCAGGACTGTTACACATAGAAACCCTGTCTCAACACACACACACACACACACACACACGCACACGCACACGCACGCGCGGTCTGGAGAGTGCGGAAGGGTGATTCACTGAAAGCTTAAACTGTTTCCTCAACAGCCATCCCAGCAAGAAGAGAGCAGCAGCGGTTCGCCAACTCCAGAGACTCACTCTGTCCTCCCAAGAGCGGCAGAGTTCCTGCCCTGCCCAAGACCAGGGCCCCTGGAGGCCTCTCTTCTCAACACGCACGCCCTGGCTGGATCTGCTCTCTGACACCGGCTACCTCTTGCCACCCACGTTCAGCACCAGGGAGAGCGCACAGTACGGCTTTGGCAGGCCTTGAGCTGAAAGGAAGCGGTGTAGGACCCGGGAGAGCCTGCCAAGACAGGCTGAACCAGGGACCAGAGGAAGCCAAACTTGAGGAAGGTAAGCACCAAGGTCGCATCTGCACCCTTGGCCACAGTGTTGCCAGAGCCAAAAGGCCTGACTGGAAAGAAGCGATGGGGTGGAGAGGCAGAGGTTGGGGAGAGGGGGTGTCTAGGGACAGCAGAGGCTCTGGCCTCTGCGCCTTGGCTGGAGAATAACGTTGTTCCAAGAACCCAGTGGGGACAGTGTCTGGAGGGGAATAAAATATTCATCGTCCAGGCACTCACTTGATGAATAATGAAATGTGTACGCTTGCAGATTCAGGCCGGCCAGGAGAGGGTGCAGTCTGGAACCCCTGGGCTCCGTTTGCTCGGATCCCTGTCCTGTACTGAACACCCCTCTGAACCTTCAGAGCCTGGCTCCTGAAGGGGACAGGATCAAACATGAGAGCATGACCAGTCGTCTGAGGGATGTGGAGAGTCAGTCCTTAAATCTGTTTCTCCTCCAGAAGTAACTTGAAGACGGAAAAGAGCCCAGAGGTGTGGGATTCAGGGTAATGGTGATGAACCCTGACTACAGGCTGTTACCGGCTTCGTGCCCTGACGGTGGCAACTGTCTGGGCCTCAGTTTTCTGTCTTGTGAAATGGGCCCAGGCTGCCAGCACACAGACTGCTACGAAGAGGTGCTTAGTAATGAAGGTGAAGGTAGCTGATGCCATTGGCCCTGGCTCCCATGATCCCCTGAGTCTAGGAGTGGCCTCACCCAGCTGACCAGAAACAAACCAAATGACAGAAGAGATGTGATCACAAATGGGGAGGCACTCAGGACCCTCAGGGCCATCGTTACCATAGAAACCGAGCCCACCAGGCACACATTAATACATATGGCCCCCTTATCCTGAGAAATACTGCTTGCATTGGGCATACGTTAAAAACTCGGCGAGAGCCTCCAGGGGAACAGAAAGAAGGCTGGAGAGAGGGGGAAATGGGCTAGGAAGAGTTTGGGGTGTCTTGCGCAGAAAGCAGCAGGCAGGGACCCTGTCCCTGTTACCCCAGGCCTCAGTCTTCCCCTTAGAAAACTGGGAGCCTCTGGCTGGAAACTGGCAGAACCACAGACTGTGAAGCTGACTGGGAATCAGGACTTGGCAAGGACGGAAGGAAGCCTTGGTGTCACCAGCCTGGCCCTTGCTCCTGGTTCCTTCCCTAAGCGATCACTGTATCTGGTATAGAGGAGACACAAGGTTGGTGGTGATAGCCCTGGCCTCCCAGACTCCTGCCTCAGTCTGTTGCTTATAAGTGCATCCAACTGTCTGAGGTACCTGCTGGGTGCATGTCAGGCCACGCTGGTGCCACAGCCACAGGTGACGTGTCAGTGGAAGTTACCTCTTCTGGCCAGAGAACGGCTAGGACCTGCGGTCCTCTCCTCTTCCGGTCTGCATGTGACATTAAGGCTTATCCCGGTGCTGAGATGTGTAGGCCTGTGAGGTGAAGGTCTGTACCCTGGAGCTGTAGAGTTTGGGCTTATCCTCTGGGGACATCTATAGGGCAAGTTATTGTATCTCTAAGAATCTGGGTACCTCCCCTGGGGAAAAGGGGGAGCCCAGAAAGTATACGATATGAAGGAATTGATCCTGGGGTCCAGGACAGGCTAATCAATTAATTCCATGGCTGTCCTTGATGTCAGGGACCCTGGGTAGACCTGCCTCCACATGCCTGGATGCAGCCTGTTTGCATACATCTGGGGACAGGGCTCTCTGCCCAGAAGTGGCTAGCACGTGCCAGTTCCTGGACTCTGCCTTTGTATGCAGGGATTTCTCCTGCTTCCACACAAAGCCCTGAGAGCCATAAAGGAGCACCTGTGCTCCCTGGGTCAGGGACAGCGCTGAAGTGGGAATGCCCATCAGAGTGGCGCTCTCCCCTCCTGCGCGCCTGTGTGCAGAGAAAAAGGTCGGAAAGGAAAGGTCTGAACGGACACAGTGAGGCCCGAATGGAGATAAGCTCCCCGTCCCTCATTCCGTGGCTCGGCTACTAGGATTAGCTTGGCATCAACCCAGGGCACTGAAGGGAAATGCTTTGTTCACAGGGAATGTGTGAGAGGTGACCAGAGACGTTGCCTCTGGAGGAGCTGGGCTCGGGGAGCCCCTCAGCCCCCACCACTGACAGATCTGTGTGACACTGCCTTATAATCCGCTGGAGTCCCAGAGTTAGGGGACCGGGTCAGCTGGAGGCCTTGGGGGTGGCAGGTCCCTCACGGCCCACAGCACCCCATCATGTTGAGCCTAAGTGATGGTAACACAGCTGCAGTTATCTGGTAATTAATCCTGGACAGGGCAGCAATGGCGTTACTAATTGGATCGTTAGAGATTTGTGCTTTATGGTTGCGTAATTAGAGAAGCTGTAGGGGGCCATGGTGAATTGAGGGGCCATGCAGGGTTGGGGGCAGGGCATGGCAGACAGCACCCCTTACCAGGCCATAACTGGGTCGCCGCAGGGCCTCTGATCTGCTCATCTTCCGTGCTGTGGTCCTAGGTGTCTGAGTACGGGGGCTGGTAATAGCCCTACATGCCACCTCTCTGTGCTACTTGAGGGGACCCCACCCCAGTCTCATAGCCCAGTTCTACAGGGGCAGAGGGTCATTTCTTTATGTTCACCAGGCTCACGGGCCAGCTACAAAAGGTCCTCGTCTGATTGCTTATTGTTACCTTTTATGGAGCTAGGACTGGAGCCTTGCACACACTGGACATGTTATCTACCAGAGAGTACATGCTATATCTACCACAGAACACGTGCTATATCTACTGTAGAACACATGCTATATCTACCACAGAACACGTGCTATATCTACCACAGAACACATGCTATATCTACCACAGAACACGTGCTATATATACCACAGAACACGTGCTATATCTACCACAGAACACATGCTATATCTACCACAGAGCACATCCTTAGCTCCCAGGGGAAGATTTGAGAATAGAAAGGGCTCTTGTGTCCACTCTCTTAGTCGATTCTCAACGGAAGACACCCTTATGTGTGCTCTATGAATAATTTCTCATCACACATGTGACACATGCTGACCGGCCCTGGATACCAATATGGAACAGTTTTCAGGCACACATGTGAACCATGTGGGTGAGTGTGAGCAATTGTGGGGGCCTGGATCCGGGCCCAGCCTCATGGGTACGACATTGTAAAATGCACTGTGGGAATTAGGAAGGGGGAAGGCTTGAACTCAAAAAAAAAAAAAAAAAAATCTAAAACGGCACTCAACAAATATTTGCTGGATTAACTAATGAAAAAAGGAAAAAGAAGGGGAACCTGGAAGACAGTCCAGAGAGGGCAGCCCCTGTCCTCCTCCCCACCCATTGGGTCCCCAGCCTACAATGCTCCTCCAAACTCCCAGCTGTCCAGGTTGAAGCGCCCACAAGGCCAGCAGGGCCTGTTCCTCACCCCCAGCCTCACGCTCTCACTGTATTCCCGAAGACTCCCCTGACCCCTCCCTGTTCACCCTCATCTGCCAGAAATGCTCTCTCTCCTCTTAGGATTCTTTATGGCGCATTTTGTTTGTTTGTTTTTTGCTTTTTCGAGACAGGGTTTCTTATAGCTTTGGCTGTCCTGGAACTCACTCTATAGACCAGGCTGGCCTCAAACACACAGAGGTCCGTTTGCCTCCCAAGTGCTGGGATTAAAAGTGTGCACCACCACTTCCTGGCCTTTTAGCTCATTCTTTCAGGTCTTAACTCAAAAGTCCAAGGCTTGTCTCTCCTTCCTTCCTTCCCTTCCTTCCTTCTCCTTCTTCAAAGATTTAAAAAAAAAATTCGTATTTAGGGGCTGAAGAAATGACTCAGTGGTTGAGAGCATTGGCTGCTCTTCCAGAGAACCCAGGTTCAATTCCCAGCACCCACATGGCAGCTCACAACTGTCTGTTACTCCAATTCCAGGAGATCTGACACCTTTACACCAGTGCACATAAAATAAGTTAAATAAAATTTTTAAAAATGGAAAAAAATGGGGGGGCTGGAGAGATGGCTCAGTGGCTAAGAGCATTGCCTGCTCTTCCAAAGGTCCTGAGTTCAATTCCCAGCAACCACATGGTGGCCCACAACCATCTGTAATGAGGCCTGATGCCCTCTTCTGGCCTGCAGGCATACACACAGACAGAATATTGTATACATAATAAATAAACAAATATTTTTTAAAAATGTAAAAAGTTGTATGTTGTGGCATGTGTACCTGTGTACAGGCACCTACAGAGGCCAGGGGAGGGCGTCAGATTTCATGGAGCTGGAGTTACAGGTGGCTGTGGGTACTGGGGACCAGACTTGGGTCCTCTGGAAGAGTCACCTTTCAGACGGTCCTTCTCTGGCCAACTTTGCTTTAAACTAACCAAGCAGAGGACAGACAAGTGATGCTGAGCCTCATCTGGTAAGAGCACATTTATCAGTGTGCCCCACGGCAGGCGTGTGTACCTTCCTTGTCTGGACTCTGTTCACTGCTGTAATGATTGTTGAATAAAATGAAGGACTTGAGGTTGCTTACAGAAGTGTCCCTGGAGGTGAAGTCGCATTGTGGGGACTTGGGGGCTGAGCAGGGACCAGAGTCTGACAAGGGACAGGGATGATAAGGCTGCCCCTGCCTAGAGTTCACTCCTTGCTGACCCAGCTCCCACTCCTCAGCCCCCAACAGCACCACGGCAGGAGATGGTGCCCCAGCTTCCTGTATCATCAGATTACTCGGGAGGAAGGGATTGGGAGAGAAAAATCCCATACTGCCAAATAGGGCAGCTGCCACCTTCAGCCAAGTCACCCTGTGGCCTCCACCTGACTTTTTGTTTTGTTTTGTTTTGTTTTCCAAGACAAGGTTTCTCTATATAACAGCTCTGGCTGTCCTGAACTCACTCTGTAGACCTGACTGGCCTGGAACTCACAGAGATCCACCTGCCTCTGCCTCCCAAGTGCTGGGATTAAAGGTGTGCGCTACCACCCCTCCTCCTCCTACCCCAATTCGACTCTTTTACCTCCCCCCATAAACAGCTACATCCAGATTAGGTCTTGGGGCCCCAAGATGGCCTCTCCTTGGCAGACAGTAGGCCCTAGATTGCAGGGAGGACCCATACCACCTGAATACCCCCGACCATAGGTATGTAGCGCTGAACCCAGCAACACGCTGCCCACCTGCCTGGACTGACTGCCTCAGCACGGCCAGGTGATGTACGACCCACTGTCCTGCCAGGAAGTGACAGCAGATGAATGGGCAGGGCCGGGGAGCAGGCTCAGAGCCAGGTGCTGTGAGCGGTAGGAGGCAGACGCCTGGCTCTGGAAAAACCATTCCGGGAACGTCACCTCCCTGACCCAGGGCAAGATGGGAGGCAGGGACTGTCTTGGGCATGATGCCCATGTACTAGTCTTTAATGTGGGGCAGTGCAGGGAGCGAGAGTCGCAGGGGGGTTCTTGACCTCAACTTCCTCCTCTATAAGATGGCCAACAGGAGCCACTGAGAGACAGCCCCCAGACTTAGGCCTGCTGCAATCCAATACTCCAAGTCCTGGTCTCTAAAACCCTGTTTCTCCCTCTTTGCACCTCCCTTGGCTTATGGAGAATCAGGCCCAGATATCCCCTAATGCCCGCCCCCATCTTTCAAATTGGACACTTAGGAGGAGGACTTGGCAAGGTCAGGGCAGAACTGAGGAGACTCCGCGCGGTGGGATTTGAAAGGAGCCCTCTCCCCACTGCAGTCCCCGAGTACTAAGTGCCAGTTGCCTTTGATGCCCAGCAGGGATAAGGAACAATCAGGGCATCACTAGGTACAGGGAAGGGGGCTGGGGGCCAGTGCTGCTGCTGTGACCGAGTTGGGATGCGCCAGACGCCTCTGTGTGCTCTGTCTGCATCCAAGGAGACCAGGACATCAGGCGGACGCTGTGTCCTTGCAGGCAGGGCCTGTGGGGGATGAAGAGGGGGGTCATTCTGGGGACCCAGGCTACTTGCGGGGCCAGGCAGTGTCTCCTGCCATCTGCTTGAGGGTTCTGGACACTCTGGGGCCTCCAGTGACTGTGGACATGTGACACAGGTGTACCAGGGCAGACCTAGGTGGTACAGACACCACTTGCTGGCTGGGATCGCACACAAACACGCAGTCACTGGATATGTGGTGGAGGTGTCTGCATGAATGGCCTTACATCTGGATCCCAAGAAGCCAAGCGTTGGCAGACCGGGTGCAGACATGTGTGGATACGTGTACCGGTGCAAATGAGCACACACCATTCCCATCTGGATGGGGCATGTTTGTTGCACACGTATATGTGTGAATACACACTCAACAAACAGCCCTAGATAAGACGAAGAAGGCCAGACCCCACTGTCAGATGGGGAAACTGAGGTCAGAGGCCTGGCTCAGATTGCTGGGATCCTGAGTGGGAGTCTAGGCAAGTGAACCCCGCTCTATCCTCTGCACAAAGTGGCAGTCAGGCTAGAAAGCGTCCCTCCCACGAGGGCTGGGGAGACAGCTCTTCGCTAAAGAGCACTGGCTGCTTTTCTAGAGGACCCAGGTTCAATGCCCAGAACCCACACAGTGGCTCACAGCCATCTCTAACTCCAGAGGACCTGACACCCTCTTCTGGCCTCCTTGGGTCCTAGGCAGACATGCAGTGCACACGCATGCACACAGGCACCAAGGTAGGCAGACAGGCCTTGCAGGAAGGCTTTGGTATTAGAGTTGGGTAGGGTTGCTTGAGTCCCCTGCCTGAGACCACCTTTGGAGAGGGGACACCTCGCTTGGTCCCCAGTCTCCCCATGTGTGGAATGGAGTCCCCACCCCTCCCAGGCTCTTGATGGACAGGACTGATGAGGTCTTAAATACCACATCCTTCCATGAGTTAGGGCTGGGGACCGAAGGTCACCTTAGGGACAAGGCTGTGGTCCTGAGCTGCGCTGTGCACAGTTCTCCTGCTGGACTGACATCTGCAGGAGGAGAGCAGCCTGAGGCGGGGGATGAGGGCGCTAAAGGGATGTGAGGCTGGGCGGCAAGCCTTCTGGTCCAGTTAGTGAAAGGATTTGTCATTTTAATGATGTGATATTTCTTGCCTGGCTCCTGTCAGAGGTAGCAAGAGAGGGGGGACAGCTGCCTCTACAAGTGAGAAGGTGCTGGCCTGTTGGGGGGCAGGCCTGACACCCAAGTCTGCCCAGGCTGAGGTGGGTGAGGCTGGAACTTAGGGAATGGAGGGGACACGAGCTTTCACGTCCAGCCCCAACTCTGCATGTTGCTCTGTGTGACCTTGGGTGAGTCCTCTGTCTCCAAGCCTGCTTCATCGCTGGACTGGGACTGGTACCCAGCTCATGGCACAACACTGTGACCCCAGTCTGGTGCCTCCTCTCCTGACCCCTGCTCCATCTCACTACCACCGTCTTGCGTTTGTCATTTCCTTCCTCGTTTCTAGAGCTGCTCATCTACCTGGCTTCCTGTCAGGTCTGGGAAGGCGTTTACCCTGCGTCCTGGCCACTTAGCGATGGCTAATATCCGACTCTATGGGTTTAGCACTGTGTTCCAGCACACAGTAGGTCCTGGATAAGTCTGTGTTTCTTGAACGATTGAATGAGCCGCCCCAGACCTGGCCTCCTGATCCCCTTACAGCTTCATGAGTGCAGGTGGCAGCGGCAGTGAGGGTGGCCTGGTGGGCGGCCTATCCATCAGCCTGGCAGTGTGCCTGACCAGATGGAGCCGAGCCCCTGGAGGAAGGGAGAGAAGTAGGTGGCAGGCGTGTGGGCGTGCCTGTCCGGCCCCTTGTGGGATTCCCCATCCATCATGCTGTACCGGGACTCTCTGAGGAGGTGATCAATCTATGGCCTCAAAGCAGGCTTCTTAGGGTAAGTCCTTCAGGGGATTTCAGCTCTGTCGTACAGAGGGGAAACTGAGACCTAGACCATGACAGAAGTTCAAAACAGGGGCGCTAGGGTCAGAGCGATGAGCATTTGAATGCCACCTCCAAGACTCACTTGTTGGGCCAGGTGTGGGGCGTGGGGGTGGGGCAGCTCCTGAGGGCTGGGGGTTCACTTCTCTGTGGGGAGCGTTTTATAGAGAAAAGCTGTTTGGCTTATGGAAGGTGCTCAGGCCAGCTTGTGCCCTCAGGCTAGAGGAGGAAGAGGTGACTTCTAGTGGCAGGGCCAGTGGATCCAGGCAGGGCCACCAGGGTGAAGGAGACTTTGATGGGTGCTCTTCCTGACAATGAGACTGGGGGAGGGTCAGTTAGTGATGACCCTCGGAGGTCACAGCTCAGCTGGCTGAGCAGCTGGCCTGGGGGACATCAAACTGTAGCCTCTCCCGGTCCCCATGCCCATTTTCTGGGACATCACTGTCCCCTCCTCAGCCTTTTGATTGTGGGAAGGAGTCCCTGTTTCCCTGTGCTGCACACTGGCCCTCCAGCCTGAGGTCTTCAGCCTTCCAGCCAGGACTCACCCAGCCAGTACGTATCAGACACACCCATGAGAGACTCCACCAGGAAGCAGGCCTGGGTCACATGCTTGCCCTGGGCACTGGGGAGGTTATAGGGGGTCTGAGCTGTGCATCAAGCCCAGGCTTGACCGAAGAGTGAAGAGTGTTAGGGGACATTAGCCCTTTGGTGTCACAAGCTCCCTGGCAGTTGTGGGCATTGCTCGACACCAGGCACCAAGCACGCACTTTGTGGGCATTGCTTCATTTCCTCAGCCATGGCAGACATTGGTGGTTCTGGTTTCCAGCTGGCGCAGGCCTGTAATCCCAGCACTCAAGAGGCAGAGGCAGGCGGATCTCTGTGAGTTCGAGGCCAGCCTGGTCTATATAGTGAGTTCCAAGACAGCCAGGGTTGCCTAGCGAGACCCTGTCTTAGTGGAGAGGCTGGCCAGCAAGGTGACTCAGAGGGTAGAAATGCTGATCACGGATGCTTGATGACTTGAGTTTGATCCCTGGAACCCACAGAAAGACAGAACCAATTCCACAAAGTATACTGTGGCATGGGCAGCCCCCTCTGTCACACACACACACACACACACATAAAATAATAATAATAATTAATAATAACAAATTAAAATATTGTAATACAAGCAGGGCAGTGATGGCGCACGCCTTTAATCCCAGCACTCGGGAGGCAGAGGCAGGCGGATCTCTGTGAGTTCGAGACCAGCCTGGTCTACAAGAGCGAGTTCCAGGACAGGCTCCAAAGCCACAGAGAAACCCTGTCTCGAAAAACCAAAAAAAAAAAAAAAATGGAAATACAGAGTCTAAGTGTGTGCAGTGCACACGTATAATCTGAACATCTGGGAGGGAGGAGCAAGACAACCACTGTGAGTCTGAGGCAGCCTGGGCTACGTGTTGAGTGCCCGGCCAGCTGGGGATACATAGGGACACCCTGTCTCAGCAAGCAAGCAAACCGAATGCTAATGAATGATATGAATCTGTCGGCAGAGACAAGGGATCAGGAGTTCGAGGTCGTTCTCCCGTCCACTGTAAGTCTGAGGCCAGCCCGGGATCTATGAGATGCTCCCCAAAAATAAAAATTAAAAAAAAAATGCCAAGGGTAACATAGGCTACTATTGTCATTAATTTCTCTTACGTTTCTCAGGCCTGATCAAGAGCAGGTGTTTAGGAGACAATCCCACGAACACAGGGGCTGTGCTTGAATGGGGAGGAGGCTTGGCTGGTGTTGGGGTGGGCTGTGAGGAGAGGGGGAGCCAGAGGAGGGCCTTTGCTGTCCAGCCAGTGGAGCATAGAGACTCTAATGAAGTGAGTTAGCTCCCGGCCACACTGATTTCACGTCTCGATGGCCACTTCTCAGCTGGTAAATGTCACTGGAGAGTAGCAGACAGGGCTGGCAACGGCCCAGCCGCAGTGGGGTAGGCCGACTGCCAGAGGGGCTGAGGATGCCCTGGGAATGCTGATGCAGGGCCAGGGGCCCCGGCCTGTGGACCCCTTGCCCATATCCCAGGATGGTGGCAGCCTCCAGGCTATAGTTCGGTCACCAACCCCGGACCGCTTGTAACGGCCAGTACCAACTCTGATCCTCCACAAGGCGAACTCCATGCGGAGCTCTCTGGGCTCTCCCTGCCTTGAGCTGTTGCCGTCAATAACTGATTCAGGACAAGTCAATAGCACACAGCTACCGCCACACAGCCGCCACCCTCGCCTCATACTCTCGCTGCAGCAGGAGTTGGCTCAGAACCAAGGCTCCCTCAGCTAATGTGACCCAGGAAGACCCTGTAGTGGGCTCAGAGGCGACTCTTGTTGAAGGGATGTGAAGCCCAGAGGCCAGAGCATCCTCACATGGTCCTTGTGGACCCCAGCCTCCCTCCCATCCCTGCTCCAGAATGTCTCAGATCAGCTCCCCAGGTGGGAGTTCGCCCTGGAAGTCAGGTTGTTGCTTTTTCATGGCTCATTGGCCTATCCAGGATAGGGAGGCTGCAGGGGCAAATGGGGTTCCCTGAAGATTTGGAGGCACAAGACAGCCCAGCTCAGATAACAGCAGAGGGGAGGCATTCACTTCCTACTGTACCCCCTTTTTCTCTTCTTTCTGAAACCCAGTCTCCAGGTGTAAAACCTGCCAAGTTCAGCCTAACTCATACCTTTCCCAGACCCCAACATTTCCTACGCACAGGCCTGGGTTCCTCCCAGAGGAGCTGGGAGGAGCGGCCTTGGGGCTGATGTGCAGTAGTCAGCCAGGTTCCCCAAGAAAGCTGTGGTTTCCACACAGAGACCTCACTGCAGGGGGAAGGGGGTTCAGCCAGTGAGCACCTTTCCTGAGTTAATGGTAGGTAGTTCCTAACTCCTGGCATCCCCCACCCCAACTCTCTTCCTTCTCAATTTGCTCCACGAGATGCTGGGCCCCTAACTACGCGTGAACTGGCCACAGCAGAGCCTGAGGAATGCGGCTGGTAAAGCTGCACCAGGATCTCAGAGAGAGGGCAGGTGTGGCTGTCTTCCCCAGGAAAACAGTTTCACTGGGAGCTGCTCCCTGCCCCTCATTCTTGGCATCCCCGCGAAGAGAGGGAGCCCTGGAATCCCCTGTCACTCTTGCCCTTCCTTGGGAAGAGAGGAGGGAGGGGAGAAAAGCCGTATTAATAAAAGAATAGGATGCTGCGACTAACTCCGAGCTGCTGTGTGCAGCCCAGAATAGCAATGGGCTTTCTCAAGGCAAACAGAACTCCCCAGGTGTTAATGCAAATTCACTCACTTAAGATGAAAGAGGGTTGTTTCCCCCGTCGCTGGTTAATATGAAGGACTTAATAGATTCAGCCTAGGGAACTGGGGATCTCAGCTTGGGAGCTGAAGGCTGGGAGGAGGGTGGAAGGGACGGATCGGGCGTGGTCCCCTGTGGATTTCAAAGCAGAACAACTGTCACA
Organism: Alexandromys fortis; assembly: GCF_014885135.2. Classification (NCBI taxonomy): domain Eukaryota; kingdom Metazoa; phylum Chordata; class Mammalia; order Rodentia; family Cricetidae; genus Alexandromys; species Alexandromys fortis. The sequence continues at coordinate 7,403,788 of NW_026067920.1, forward strand.
GCAGGTCAGGCTGAGGACTCAGCTCCTGCTACCCCATCCTCCATCCTAACTGACAGGACCTGGGACTCAAGAGGCAGAGCCCTGGGAAAGTCTGGCGTGGCCTTGCCAATCTTCTATCTAGGGGTCTTCATTAATCCGGGCACCTCTAAGGCTCCTTCCCAAGTTGTGCCAAGAGGAGTGTGGGGTTAGGAGAGAAAACGGGGTGAGGTGGGCATTTGTCACACAGGCCAGGCTGGCTGGGCCTAGTCCATCTCCATCAGTCTTTTATTTCCCCAAATGCTCTTTGGACAGAGCTCTGGAAAACCAGGCTGTGAAACTGAACCTTGGGGGGGGGGGTCCCTGAGTTCTTGTATAAACATGACCTTGTACAGCCCAGAGAAGAATCAAGGCATCCTGGAGGCTATACACCTAAAAGAGTGAGCTACAGGGAGATGCACCCTGCCTGCAGTAGCTCCCTGGGGCTTTCTCTATCCATCTCTCCTCCCAGCCTGCAGACCCTCAGGCCTGGCCTAAGCCACACAGCCCAGAGCATCCCAGCTTCTCAAGCAGGCTTCCCAGGGTACCACTCTCTACAAAAGTACTCACGCACTAAGGACCTCCAGGGAGGGAAGGGTAGGGCGGCACAATGCGATGGTTAGCCCCCTTAGGGGAGTGTCAGGAACTCTAGAGGGGTGTCCCTTGGACTCAGCTGGGGATAAAGAGAAACTCGAGAGCTCCAAGCTCGGCAGACCCAGTGTTGGTTAGAATTTAATGGTAGTCTCTTGGGGTAAATGGCGCAGCAAGGTACCTGTCACAATACACCTCCACAGTCGGCTCTTGCTTTTGTTTACTGACTTAATTCCTTTAGATCAAAGGCCGCCCCTTCCTCCCCAATGGGGGTGGGGTGGGGCGGCAAATTACATTATTTATATTGGAAATGGGCAAGGCTCTGTAGGGACTCCCTCATGCCTGATAAGAGAAAATGAGGTCACTGGCACCTCTCTTTAGTGTCTGCTGCGTGATTCTCTCAGCCCAGGTGCCTTGGAGAGGGGCGAGAGCTCCGCGTGGTCCTTCCAGAGCCTCCTGTCCTAAGCCTCCAGTAAATTATTGACCCAAGTGGAGAGTACTAACGTGGCACAGTAATATCCTTCCCGGGCAGCCCCAGGCCGGGTTATCCATCATCTCACGGGCTTTGCAGCTGGCACTGGGCAAACACTGAGGACAAATGGGCCAGATGCAAGGTCATTAAGCCGCGGGTGCAGGGGGTGGGATGGGGCCCACTTGGGGCAGTGCGTGGGTCTGGTGCCTCTGGGCTCTGACTTGGTCTGGGTCACCCTGGTTCTCTTCTCTGCTTCCTCCTGCCTCGGCCCTCCAGAAGGCACTATTCAGAGAAAGCCAGCACCCTGGAGTGACCACATGTCTAGGTCCTCTGCTTAGGGCCTTCTAGGCACCATTAATCTCTATAAAGTGCCGTTGACAGCACCATACGAGAGGGGAGGCCACTTGCCCAGGTTGGAATGGCTGGAAAATGTCCGTGTGGGACCCCAGGTGACTGGGTCACGTCAAGATTTCAAGACTTGTCCCCAGAGCCCTGGAGGTCACAGCTGCTGAGGACACACACCTGCTATCTTAGCACTTGGGAGCAAGGTGGGAGGACATTCTTGAGTTCAAGGCCACCCTGGGATAGAGGAAGAGCCTGTCTAAAAACAAAACATCCTGTTTCTTCCTGTTGTTCCATGCCTATACTACACTTTTCTGAGAAACTAAAAACAAAACATCCTGTTTCTTCCTGTTGTTCCATGCCTATACTACACTTTTCTGAGAAATTGGAATACTTTTTTTGTTTTGTTTTTGTTTTTTTGACACTCTGTAGACCAGGCTTGCCTAGAATTCAGAGATCTGCCTGCCTGAGTGCTGGGATTAAAGGCATGTGCCATCACTGTCTGGCATTTAATTTTTTTATTATTGTCTTGAAATACTTATTTTTTATTACACATATTTATTGGGGGATGGCATGCATGTGCTGTTGTGCTTGGGTAGAGATCAGAAAACAACTTGTTGGAGTCGGCTCTCTCCCTTCCAATACCTCGTGGGTCCTGGGATTGAACTTAACAGCAAGTATCTTTACCCACTGAGTCCTCTTGTGACTCTGGAGTGCTTTTTGTTTCTGTCCTTCATCTGCCGGAGGCCCCTAGAGGGATCACTGTCAATCCCTTTACAGAACTGGCGGAGGACGCTGCCCTGGGAGTAAGGGCTGTGCCCGGCTAGGCAGTGCTGATAACCGAAGGCTGAAGTTTCTGTGGTTCCACTTCAGGGTTCTCAGGCAGCCCTGAAGTCTACCTGGCAGCAGCAGGCGAGGTGCTATTCTGGGGTGACCACTCCAGTGAGAAATGGGCATCCAGTGGAAACAGAAGAGGAACCAGCGGGGGTCCCCTCTGAGCCAGATAGAGACCTTGCTGTGCTGATAAACGGCCCCATAATTTGCTAGTGCTGCCCTGCCACCACGCTGATGGCTAAAGGAGCTTTCTCCCCACAGGGCTGGAACTGCAGCCTCGGGATCCTGCCATAATGCAGTAATGACAGGCTGCCAGGGAGCCCCACACGGCAGGCAGGGAGGGGCGGGGGAGAGCCCTCTTGCTGGAGAGGATGTCTGGGCTGTCTGCAGGGAGACAGAGAGGTGAAGACAGTGACTTTCTCTTCTCCAGACTGCAAGGGGTTGAACCAGACAAGGTTGCAGCAGTTTACTGCCTTCAGAACCTTCTGCCCTTCTAGACCTGGGTTCCCAGCTCTTCATTACAGGTGGGACTCCTATCTGACCCTCCCCATGAAGGCTTCTGGGACACTCAGCCCCAGAGGGCAGCTGCCAGGTACTCCCCACTCAAGAAGCACAGGCAGAGGAGGAAGTGCTGGCTGGGAGACCGCAGTGACAGCAGTGGACACCACCCACAACGAAGGACCAAGGTCCAAGCTACCTAGAGTTGCCATCATAGGCCAGGACAACTGAAAACACTAGAACTTGGGCAATCTGTTCCACACCGCGATGCCAGGCAGAGCCTGTCATTCCATACCAGATGAACACCTGTCATTTCAGCACTAGAGTGAGCAAGGCAGGACTGGGAGATGGGGACAGTCTGGACTACATAATGTTTCAAAATAATGGAACTATCAGCCAATACTGTCAGTTCCAGCTCTGCTTGATGGAGACGCTAGGCTGACAGTGTGAGCACTTTGGACTACTGGGGTCTTTAAAAAGTCAGGTAAACATACTGCTTAACATGACCAGTATATAGAGAGCAGTTTCTCTGCTTTGACTGTGAGGAATTCAGGCCCCTCCAGTTATTAGGACTAATAATCTATATGCAGGAAACTTGTATTTAAATTGATCCAATACAAAATAGCACGCCTGAAGCCCCGAGTAGGACCCCCAGCACCACATAAATTAAGAGTGGTGTGGCTGACTGTAGTCTCAGTACTAGGGGTGGGGGTGGGGAGACAAGAGGAACTGGAGTTCAAGGTCATCTTCAGCTCTGCAGTGAGACTAAGGGTAGCTTGGGATATAGGAGACAGATCTCAAAAAAAAAAATGTTTTGCCAGGTGCAGTGGCGTATACCTTTAATCCCAGCATTCAGGAAGCAGAGGCAGGTGGATCTCTGTGAGTTTGAGGACAGTCAGGGTTACATGCGAGATCCTGTCTCAAAAACAGTGTGGCCTAAGCTGGGCACAGTGGTGCACACCTTTAATCCCTGCTCTCAGGAGGCTGAGGCAGAGGCGGGCTGATCTCTTGAGTTCAAGGTCAGCCTGGTCTACAGACTGAGTTCTTGGATAGTCAGGCCAGAAGCTCTGTCTTGAAAAGCCAAACAAACAAAACAAAACCAACACCACCACAAAATACTCCCTCAAAAAAGTGTGGTTTAATCAGTTATGCTACCATTGCCAAAACTTTTATAATTCTGTTATAACTTCATTCCAAAATAGTGTTTAACTCAGACCCTGGGAAATGTGCATCCAGGCACGCATCGCCCAGTGATTTCGGAAATGCAGCGTTGGGGTCTCACTGTCTCGTGATGGCACAGCACACTCGCACAGAGCGCCAGTCATCAGGCTACATAGCATAATGACTTAGTTTATTTTGGGGACAGGCTAGCCTCAAACTTGTAATCCTCCTGCCTCAGCCTCCTGAGAACTATACAGGTGTATGCCATAGAGTATTTGTGTCTGAGTGTCCTGCCTGCAAGCATGTGGCTCAGATTGAGAGCACTTGCTGCTCCAGGACACCCAGGTTAGTTCCCAGCAACCACATGGTAACATACAACCATCCGCAATTTCAGTGCTGGGGGTCCGATGTCTTCAGACCTCTGTGGGCAACAGACATACATGTGGTGCACATATATACATTCAGATACAATATACAGAAAACAAAAAGCTAAAAAAAGTTAGGACACTAATGACAGACTCTAGCAGCTTAGAATTTTTATTAAAACAATCACTTAAATTACAATCACCCCACCCCAAATAGAAAACAGCTTCATGGTCTGGGCCCACAGGAGTGACAACAGGCCTCACAGGAAGAGCTGTTTAATAAGAGAACAGAGGAATGGTAGCCCGCGGGCGCTGGCTTAGCCTCAAGGCACCTGGGAGAGGCTGCACACCCCAGCCCCACATCGTGAAGGCGCTTGCCCCAGGGGCTTTGAGGCTCTGGCCCTGCTGGCAAGGATAGTTAGTCACTGCTGTTGGCTGGCAGCCTCTGAACTTTTTTGAAATCTGTCTACAAGATGATAAAACAGTAAATCAAGTAGTGCTATGTACATCCACGGGTGTGGTTTAGCAAGGCCTGGCAAGTACACAAGAACTCAGCAGTGACCCTGGGTCAGAGTGCTGCTGTGGCTGAGGTATGGCCTCAGTGTCCTGCACTGAGCAGTGACTGTTTCGGCATCACGGTACCTCTGCACGAGCCACTGAAGCTAGAAATGAAACAGCCAAAGTTGGCCACTTCCCTTGGACTTCAGAGATGTCCTTCCTTGACTGTAAAACTGCCTGCCACGAATAACTCAGCCACAGGCTCAAAATGGGTACTGTTTTCAGTCCTCCTCTACTGGGGCTGGTGGTGCTTTGGGGACCCCAGCCTCTCTCTCCAGCGACGCTCAGGTACTCATGAGTTTCGGGCCCCATCCACCAGGCAATGGTTACACCTGCCACTGCTCAAATACCAGGGCTCCCACGTGGTTATGTAGCTTGGCATTCCCCAAATTTGAGATACAAACAGTAAACTAAAAACAAGGCCTGACATAGTTTTTATAAACCAGCATCATGGTCCTGTGCCCCACAGCCATTGTCAAAGATTAAATTCACAGAGAGGAAGAAAGTCAGTCCTGGAGGAAATTCAGGCATGGGCTTCAGGTCCAAAAGACAGCTCAACATCAGAGCCATTGCAAACTTGACAAATGTCAGTATGTCAAGTCTGGAGGACTTTCCCTCAGCTTTAGTCCTAGTCCCAAGGAGGCTAGGGTGACACTCAGGGGTGCCTAACTATGGCAAAGTGGCCAGATGGGTGGCCAGCCAGTGGGAACAGAGTAGAGTGCCTCAGTTTCTCAAAACCAAATTGTACTGTGGAGCATACCTTTGCTCCCAGTCCCTCGACTCAGCTGCCTTCAGTGAACAGACATCTTTTCATGGACTGAGGCATATCACCTGCTCTCTGAGGACCTAAGGGTCCCAACTGGCCACAGGAGTGACACCCATTCCAAGAAGGCAGACCTAACCATGGAGTGTACGAGCCACATGGTGTGCACCTGCTGCCCAGCAGGGAGCAACCCATAGGGTTAACACGTGAGACCGCTGACTGTGAGTGGACACCTCTGTCAGGCTCAGGGAAGACAAGGGCGACAGGGCCTAGGTATCAGAGAGCTGGGCAGAGTATGATGGGACGGGCAGCAGAACTCTGGAGGTCCACGTACTGAATGGGGTAATGGAGGCCGTGGTCACTGATGGGAAAGTGACCAGGAAACCCCTAGCATAGCACAGGCAAGTGTCCGAGCCTGAAGCCAGTCATGATCCCCGCATGGGCTCCTTCAGCTAGCCAGCAGCCTTTCACCACAGCTCCAATCGTAAGCCTGCCTCCTGCCATCAAGACAGCTACAACACGGTCTCAGGGGAGCCTGGCTAACGAACCCTCTTTGCTGGCTCTAAGCTCAGTCTGTCCATGCTCCTGCACTGTGTCAGGTCCTCACTGTGGAGGGGGGCACATCTTAGAACCAGTGGGGCAGTGGGTAGTACCAGTATGGTAGATTTTAGGCAGCCTCCACACTGGAATCCTAAAGTCACTTCCCAAACCAGGTTCTGGAGTCAGCAGCAGACACTGGACAGTCACACCACAGTGCCTAGAATGTGGGAAGGATGGCACCCATGTACAACAACAATTACTTCTAAAAAAAAGAGAGAAAAGAAAAAAACAAAGAAAAGAAGATGCAGACCAGGAGAACTAAAACACCTTGAGAGATCTCTACAGGGCCAAAGTTCAAAACCAACTGCACACGAAGAGGACTGCGTCCTCTACTCAGAGAGTTCCCAAACAAGCCAGGCCCCTATTGATGGTTCCCATGGGGTCAGGCCCATCCTGTGGCTGTCAGCAGAAGTGGCAGTTCCTGAGGTGGCTGGGTCACTGCTAAAGTTCTTCAAAGAAGGCCACTCGGGATTTGGCGCTCTGCAGAGTGAGCTGTAAGAAAGAAGAGAGAAGCTGAGAGGGGCTCTGGGATTCACAGCCTAGCCCATCTTGCTGCAGGGCAACAGAGAAGCATGTCCAAATAGATGTTCAAGATACTGGTGGTCAAGCCCGGATAAGGGTCCAGATTGACCCCAGGATTCAAATGTAAATGACACGCCAGAAAGGATGGCTGGTGGGCAGACACACCGCACCGCACCGCAGCAGGTACGTCTGTCACACAACCTCCTCCCAGAGGAGGGAGTCCATTTGTGATTCTCATGTTTCTTCTGGCTCCGAAACACCGACTCTCGTCCTGCGCTATCTGGAGTGCACCAGCTTCTCTGGGCTGAGGCCCAGGCTGGCACTACAAGTCTTACACCTAGGCAAGGCGCATGGCGTCAGGCAAGGAAGGCCTGTGTCAGATGGAGAGTGTTCTCTCTGCTCTAGATCAGGGCAACTTCAAAGCAGGCCTGCCCATGGCCTGGAAGCCAAGAGGCAACAGATCATCGTTCTCCACAAGACCGGTTACCCCAGTGTCTCCCAGGAGGATACCACCCAAGAAAATGGAGAAGGGGAGCAGAGACAGATACACCTCCCTCTCCCTCCCTGACTCTGAGGCTGCCTCCCAGCCTCTCTGACAGACGCATGTGGCATAGGCAGCTATTTCAAACTATTTCTGAAATAGAGCCCTGGGGGCAAGATTATATGTTCCTGATGCAGCCCAGGGCTTCCCAGAAAGGAATGTGGCAGTAACTGTGTACTGTCCACCTTCACCCCCAAAACATTTACCTTAGAGCTCGGCTCTGAACGAGAGAATAGACTAGTTATTGAGCGGATGGAATGGGATATGGGCCACAATTGTAACTAAATGGGAGACACGAGGTTGTTTCCATTCCAGCTCACTGTGTGGCCTCAGTAAACACCCCTGACATCTCTGAACCTCACTCCTCTGGAGGTAAGCCACGGGCAGGCTACCTGGTCTGGTCCTTCCCTGGGCCTTGGGTAGTCTCTGAGTCTGAAGAATCTGCAGTACTCACCAAAGCTCTACAAAGGGCAGGAGAGGGAGACTGAGCCCACCTCAGCATCAAAAGACAGGCAGCATCAGTGTGCTCAGAATGAGCCAGCTTGAGAGCCGACTCTCTAAATCCTGCCAAATCTTTTGGCCTTGAAGTTCCCGACTAACAAGCTGAATGCAAGGAGGCATCTGAGCTGTTTTCTTCAGCGGAACCAATTCCAGAAGCTCTATAGAAGCCCAGTTCTGCCAGGAATGGAGAGGGCTTTTCTTTGCTGAGGCAGAACACCCTCCAGACGGGAACTGCATTTGGCTTGGTTTCTCCACAGTGCCAGAAGAGAGGGGACAGTGCGTGTGCCCTGTGATGATGGGGACCAGTAAAGGAGAGGAAGATGCCAGAGATACAGGACAAAAATCTCCCCTGGGGAAGCCTTAAATCAAAAGGTGTCCCCACACTTCTAGGACAACCTTAGGAGGTTTCTTAGGATAAGGAGCCCGCAGGCAGGGACAAGACATACCCACAACTACTTCCAGTGAAATCTAAGTACAGTGAGACTTAAGGATCTGTCTGTGCAGTGACCAGGTCACAAACCTGCTGGCCTAAGTACCCAATGGTGACACAGGGCAATGCAGCCCCTTCTCAAGGTGGCAGAGAAAATACCCAGCACCGACCTGGTTCATACTGAGAGCTCTTCAGTATGACACCTAACTGTGGTGTCAAAGCCCTTCTAGGGGAAGCAAATCAGAGCAAAACCCTGGTTAGATAAGATGCATTCAGAAGAAGGACCACGAACTAACTGTGCCAGCCTCTGAGCCAGGACAGACATTGCCCTGAGAGGCCTGGCTACTTCCCCAGGCAGGACGCCCAGGCTGTGGGGGCCTCTGAAAGTCTCTTGCCTGTTTCCACAATGTTGGCTCCAAGAATTCCTGGATCCACTATCCAAGCATGTTGGCTGTCCCCTCAAGGTGCTTGGGGAGTGTTTTGGCAGCATCCGATTTTAGGTACTCAAGCATGTACTTGTTAGGATGCAAAGCTCTCTTTTTGGGAAGCTGCTTCTACCAGAGCCCCACCAGTGCTGCACTGCAGGGTAAAACGATCTATTCTGTTACCAGAATGGGTCTGTCCTTAGGACGGAGGAAAGCACAGGCTGAGAGCAGCCAATACTGCAATAGCATGCGGACGAGCTGCCTTTCAGGAGCCCCAGTGAGACGTTCACGGTGCAGGGTAGCTGAGAGCGTCCTGTGGTCATCGCCCATTTCGAAGGGAGGCCTGACTGCCATTACCTCACATTCTACCCTTACCATACAGTTCCTGGCACTTCTAACTCCATCAGGAAACCCAAAGTCTGACGAACTTATAGCATGTGCTCACTTCCCACTGCGGGAATGCTTCCAGCAGCCACCCTTGACAGCTTGTCCCTTAGCAGCACCCTCTATCTTAGGACATCAAATGCCCTCCTTCCGGCAGGACCGGAGGGCAGAGCTCATGGCGGAGGCAGGCAGTAGTTCAAGGGTATTCGGGGGGAAGTCTTGAGCTTCTTCTTTAATATATGTTCAAGGAACCCATGAAGGAGGCATTCCAGAGCCCAAAAAGCCCTTGTTTTGGAGCACTGCTACCTGTTTCTGTCGACTGCGCTCCTGGTTAGGCACTCTGTGGGCAAGCTACCCCCATGGGGTCTATTGTTACCTGCTCTCTCTGACATACGTAGGACTCATCCTAGAAAGTTGGTTACCACACTACAAGTAGGAGATGCTCATGAAAGAAAAAATGCAGGTTCAGAGGAAGTGGAACATTGCTTTAAGCCCTCCTTCATAATACCAGTCAAAAAATTTCCTGGTAGCCGGGTGGTGGCGGTGGCGCACACCTTTAATCCCAGCACTCGGGAGGCAGAGGCAGGCGGATCTCTGTGAGTTCGAGGCCAGCCTGGTCTACAAGAGCGAGTTCCAGGACAGGCTCCAAAGCAACAGAGAAACCCTGTCTCGAAAAACTAAAAAAAAAAAAAAATTTCCTGGGTTTCTTGTGAAACTCTCACATCCAAAAGTCCATGAGCCCACAGCAACACTCGGGCTGTCTTGTTGATCAGTGATAGGGTTGGATCTATCACAGCACAGCAACATCTCTGCTTGTAAGATCCAAAGAGTGCCATGGAGACAACTCCACTAAGGTTCCAGCCTCAGCAGGACATGGTGGCACAGAGGCAGGAGGATCTCTGAGTTCAAGACCAGCTTGGTTCACAGAGATAGATCCAGAACAGCCAGGGCTACACAGAGAAACCCTAACTTAAAAAAACAAACAAACAAAAAACCAAAACAAAAGATTCCAGCCTCATTTCCTTTCACAGGAGCCTTATACCAAGTCACACCGAGTGGAGATTTGAACCCACCCAAGTCCCAGCCACCAGCAGAATCCCAGCCATAACGTTCATTCGCAGTCTTAGGCTGTGGAGGTGGGGTGCATAATCCCAGCTCCAGAGTTCAATACATACCCTTTGGCTGTGGAGACAGACATCTTAAGTGTGGAGTACAGTTTCTGCTCATACCACTAAGATACCTGGGAGACTGTCTGGGCAACAAGGGTTCTCTATTTCATCAGGTAGTAACGCTGAGATGCTCAGGACATGGATATGCCCAGGTCCAGTATTCCATGCTGGGACCTGCCTTCTATGAACAAGCTAGCTGAGCACGTGCTAACCAGTGACCATTCTGCTATGCAAAGTCCTTCAAAACTCACAGCAGATCCAGACAAGGTCAACCACAGAATCTGGACAGTCAGACCTGGCTGTCTGGGAAGGCTGGAAACCATAAGGAATCAGCTCCTTGAAGTTGACTAAAGAACACGTGGCCTCCTCACCAGGCCCTAGGCTGACTGCTGCTTTCTTTAGCTGTCTTCACATCTGATTGGCATCAGCCCTGTGGATAACACAGGAGGAATTAAGTTCTCTTCTGTTGGAACTGGCCGTTAGTCTGTCACTAATCCAATTCCAATCTGAAAAGACCAATGTCCTTTTCTTTCTCTGCAGCAGGTCTTCATGGCTTGGTTTTTATCCTATGGGTCCCTGGTCTTCCTTTCCACCTCGACACACACACACAGGCCCTAGAAGAAGCACCTACCCACCAATGACCAGGCTATGGAAGGCCCCTTTGTGTTATGTGACAAAAATGGACAAACCATCAACTTTAAACAATCTGGATTTGGAAGATATATCTGTCTTCTTAAAAAGACAGGAGTGCCGGGGCTAGAGAGATGGCTCAGAAGTTAAGAGCATTGACTGCTTCTTCCAGAAGTCCTGAGATCCATTTCCAGCAACCACACGGTGGCTCAAAACCACCTGGATTGAGATCTGGTGTCATCTTCAGGCCTGCGGGGACACATGCAGGCAGAACACTGTGCACACACTAAATAAATTAAATCTTTTTTTTTTTTTTTTAAAAAAGGCAGCTGGGTGGTGGTGGCTCACGCCTTTAATCCCAGCACTTGGGCGGCAGAAGCAGGCGTCTCTCTGTGAGTTCAAGGCCAGCCTGGTCTACAAAGCGAGTTCTGGAACAACCTGAACTGTTACACTGAGAAACCCTATCTCAGGGGTTAAAAGAAAAAAAGACAGGCGTGCCAAGCATGGTGGACACACCTGTGATCCCAGCACTTATGGGTAGAGGCAGGAGCTTGAAGCCAGGCCAGGTAGAACTACACAGCAAGACCCTATTTCACCAAACCAAACCCAAACAAATAAACAAAAGACAACAGGCACACTGGCACATTCCTGTACTCCCAGGATTCAGGAGGCTAAGACAAGAGCATCCTAAATAGTAAGGTCAAGGCTAGCCTGGACAACATAGACCCTGTCCTAGAAAAAAAAAGGAAAAAAAAAAACTGGCTGGACATGCTCGTGTTAACCTTTAAATACCAGCACTAGAGAGGCAGCAGGAGAACCTCTGAGTTTGAGGCCACCCTGGATTACATAGTGAGTCCCAGACCAGCTATGGCTACATAGAGAGACCCTGTTTCAAATGAAACAAAACCAACAACAAAAGCAACAAAAGCCTGGTTTTTCCTACCTTCAAAAAGGACCTGCTACCCAGCTGGTTTCCTCTAACCTATGCAAGGATCTGCAGACATAGCTGTCTCCTGCTCACTGTATGATACGGATTCCATCAAGATGCTCCTGAGAGGGCTGGAGAGATGGCTCAGAGGTTAAGAGTGCTGACTGCTCTTTCAGAAGTTCTGAGTTCAATTCCCAGCCCTCTTCTGGCCTGCAGACATATATAGGGGCAGAATGTTGTATACATAATAAATAAATCTTAAAAAAAAAAGATGCTCCTGAGAAACACCTGTTGATGGCCTAGGAGGGAGGAGTCTAACTACCAAGGTTCTAACATTGACCCCCCAAGGATGCCCCCTGCTGGAAACCCACTGTGAGAAGGCAAACTGCCAGCTCTACTCTGCCCATCTCTCCTCTAAAAGTCCCAGAGTGACAGGAGGGTAACTAAATGTATTCCAGCATAAAGCCCGCAGCAGCAAGGCTGCTTGATTAAGAATGAATTACACTTTCATCAGAACAGAAAGAAAATTGATTCACAAGGCTGCATTGTAACAATCTTGTCCTAATGCTAAAGGGAGTACAGAGGCAGACAGGACAGAGGCACTCTGGTTATCAGTGGGGAGAAAGGAAGCTCTACAATTAAGCGGAAAGAACAAAACTAATCAGGGCACCAGGATTCCTTAAACTAGTCTCTGGGGGCCTCGCCTCAATCCACTTACCCCCAGGGAGAAGAGGAAGATGGGAGGGGGCTGTCTAATTCATTTTAAATAATAAGACCCACAGTGCCAAACCCATTTTAGATACTAACCTAATAACTCCCAGTGCTGAGACTCAGCTCGTCCCATAAAAATGCAGCGGAATTGAAATGCAAGCCCTAAAATCATGCTACACTTCCTCTCCACCACTACATACTGAAAATGAAGGAGCGGGGGAGGGTGGAGAGAGAAAAGGACATGCAGATTCTCTGGCATGAGGATGCACAGGGAACAAGCAGACTCGAGCAGAAAGGTGACAGCCACAGCCAGCACCAGCAGATCCAACATGATCTTCGTTTGGGTAAGATAAACATTCCCCTTTCTAAACTGGAGTCAAGATGGGGAGTACTAACACAGTGGGAGGGGCACTGCTATAAGCCAGGTACACTAAATTCTTCTGCAGTCTTGATGTGACAGCGTGCACACAAATGCCTTCTTCATGATGTGCGCACGGAGAGAGCTGTCCACGTGCTCATCCCTAAACAGAGGTAGAACGAGAGGCCACATCCATCCCAATAAACAAATCCAATTCCTTTACAGAGAAATCTGTCCAGGAAATCCCTGGGGAATCCGCTCTATTCTAATCCCTAGGGACATAAAGCAGCAGCAACGTGCCTGGAAATGTCTGCCTGTGTCTCTTCTGTCCTGTGATGCTAGAAGGGCCTTTTGTTCTTCCACCTAACAAATGAACTCATTGGCCTGATTCACCTCACTGGGCAGGTGGAGGCTAAATGCGCTCTACCAAGCACTCTGGGCAAAAGCCTTAGGAAAGAGGTCCAGATATACTGATATCACTTTTAAATTGCCAATCTCCAAAGAGAAATCATGGCAAAGCTCATAAGAACAGAACCCCGAGCCTGCAGAATGAGTTTGCATCCCAGCTTTTCCCTCCCACTGTTGCAGCAACAAATCAGGTGCCCTGGGAGCGCTGTGCTGAAAGGAAACTATCTTAGAGCCAAGGGGCCAAATGGAATGTTTTACTGCATCAAATAAGGCCCAATAATGGTCACAGGCACTTTCAAATAGTCATAAAACATTCTAGGCCACAAGGCAGGGTTTGTAGGCTCAACACTTCCCAAAGCAAACTCCTTTACAGGGTAAAGCTTCCCAATCAAAACCAGGATCAGGCTGTAGCCTCAGAGAGAGGCTGGTAGACTCTTCTATCTGGACCTACCAGAAGCAGGCAAGAAATCAACACCCCTCAGCAGCCACAGGACTCTCCGCAACTGTGTTAGAAATGGCTTTCAGGAGTGAACCCACAGGGTGACAACCAAGAAGAGCACTCTTTTAAAATCTTATTTTATGAGTGTTTAGTCTGTATGTATGCCTGTGTCTAGTACTCAAGGGGGTTAGAAGAGTATGTCAGATCCTCAAGCTGGAGCTACAGATAGGTTGTGAACCTGAGGTGCTGGGAACCAAATCTGGGTCCTCTGTAACAGCAGTTAGAGCTCCTAAATGCTGAGCCATCACTTCAGCCCCAGGAAGAGCTCTTTTGAAACCAGCCTTCAAACTGGGATTGGTGATGTACACATTTAATCCCTGCACTCAGGAGGTAGAGGCAGGCAGATCTCTTTGAGTTTGAAGCCAGCCTGGTCTACATAGTGAGTTCCAGGACAGCCAGGTTATGTAAAGAGATCCTGTCTCAAAAAATAAAAACAAAACAAAACAAAACAAGACCAGCTCTTAAGGTCTTCTGTATGCTTCCACAGAGCCTGGGCGCTGAGGAAGAATCCTGAGGCAATGCAGTTTCTCCTGGGTCTCCTGTGCTCATATCTAGCCTCACTGCTGCCGCCACCCCACTTCTCCCTCCCTTCTTCCCTGAATGTAAAATAAAGGGAAGATTCTGGAGCCTGAGAATGCTGGTTTTTGTCAGGACTGAGGATGTTCTACCAGACAATCCCCATTTCTGAAGCAATCAGGGTCACTCAGTCCACAGGCTTACAGTGAAGGCTAGACACATGAACTGTACATTAAACTTCTTAGCAGCAATCTTTGAGGCTATCCATGTATACTAGAGGGAACCAGAGAGGCCCTGGTTGCTTGTTTTAATTGTGGGAGATGCCTTTCACGCATATTCAATTTCTCCCTGTGATTTATCACTTCTCCAGGTGCCTGAAGTGTTCTACTTCATTTCGCAAGCCCTGCATCTCCAAGGAGACTCTGCAGAGATTGAAGATGACATTGGACTTTTCTGTCTTCCTGATCCAGGAGAGGCAGCTGGGCTTCCGATAAACGTCAAAGCTCTGCTCTTCCTGCTCTTCCACAGTGGGAAATGTGGTTCGACACTGACAATCTAAACCATCTACAAATGAAGTAAGCTTTTTCAGCTCCACAACCCCCATAATTCCTCATCTGTCAACTTCCTTTGAAACCCTCTGCTCTGCTGGAGGCTATGGGCATGACGATTTGTTTGCTGGCTCTTGGCCCAATTTCAGATCAGAAGACTGACGTAGGAATCTTGAGAGAACGACGGGATGGCCCCAAAGGATACCTGCTCCAAGATGTTTTTACCTCCAGAGGGCGGTGGCTAAGCTAACCCATACCTGGTTACCACTGTTATCAGCACTGTGGCTCTGAAGCCCAAACACTCAGGTCAAAGGTGGTCTGTGTGCCCATGCAGCTGGATTGCTGGGTTCCCTCTGTAACTCGGGGCTCAGATGCCAGGAACATGTGTCTCTGCCTCTCTGAGAGTGAAATAAATCCTGGTTCCCCAGGGCAGCTTGCTGACTCAGACGCAAATGCCACACCAGTTGCTTTAATCATCAGTTGAAAAAGGTGGAAGATGTAGGGACATAAGATTAAAAGGAGAAAAAAAACTGTAACCTTGTAGTCCCAAAGCTACAACTGGAAAAGGAGCCAGAAAAACCAATTTTGGCTCTAGAAGTTTTTTTTTTTTTTTTTTTGTTTGTTTGTTTGTTTGTTTGTTTGTTTTTGTTTTCGAGACAGGGTTTATCTGTAGCTTTGGAGCCTGTCCTGGAACTAGCTCTTGTAAACCAGGCTGGCCTCGAACTCACAGAGAACGCCGCCTCTGCCTCCCAAGTGCTGGGATTAAAGGCGTGCACCACCACCACCCAGCTGCTTTAGAAGTTTTTCACCTCTATCATATGTCAGTTAACACACCTACTGCTCACCACCAGTGTAGACTTAAATGTGGTGGCACAACCCAAGATTGCTCCTTCTTCCATCATCGCTAGTCCGCAAGCAGATGTTCCTTTTCATGCTTTAAACCCTCACCGTGCAGGAAGTGCTTCATGTGACTTTTCTCGTTTGACCTCAGAACAACCCTGGGGATGGGGGAAGGCGAGGACGATGATGACGATGGTGATGATCTGAGGCAGGGTCTCACTGTGTGGTTCTGCTTGGCCTGGGACGAAATACCTGGTGGATTATTTTTATGATCTCTGTGCTACTGGGATCTAACACAGGGCTTCATACATGTTAGCAAGTGTTCTTCCACTGTCCTTTTTCTTTGAGACAATATTTTGCTTCATTATTGAACTGTCCTTGAGCTTCTGATTCTCCTGCCTCAGTCTTTTAAGAAGTTGGTTTATGAGTATGAACTGGGCTTCATTTATCTTTCACAGATAAGAATTCTATCTTTTAAAAAAGCAAAAACTTTTTTTTTTTTGAGTGATGGCTCAGTAGTTAAGAGTACTGGCTGCTCATCCAGAATTCAATTCCCAGCACTCACATGGTAGCTCCCAACCATCTGTAACTCCAGTTCCAAAGGATCTGATGCCATCTTCTGGCCTCTGTGGACATCACAGGCACGCACATATTATACAGACATACATGCAGGCAAAATATTTATACACATACAAAATTTTAAAAAGAATGTAAAAGCTACTGAGAAAGGATGAGAGCCCCACTACTTGACATTCTGAGTGTCAGGTCCAGAAGAAACTTAGAACAAATGGCTAGCTGTGGCGTCTATTAGCATACAAAAGACGAGATGGCCTACAAGAACACTCAGTACCTGTGGCCCTTTTCAGCTTTTCTCACCCCACCTCCCTATCCTAAACTTCTCCAGCTCATAGGCTTCTCTTTCCCCTGCTCCTGCTTCCTATATAACCCTGACATTTCAGCCATGTGCTCTCTCAGCCCCTCCCTCTCTCATGGTCTCTTCCTTCCCTTCTCGCTTTCCCCCACCTCCTCTCATGGCCATGGTCAGTCCTTCTCTCCCTGCTCTGGACTCTTCCAGATGCCCTGGCTCCACACTTTCTCATATCTACAATAAAAACCTCCTCAACCATACCTTGGAGTGGTCATGTCCTCACTTTATACACTGAGAAACCCAGCCTCTGAGTTAGCTTTGGCCTTTCACAGCCTCCACGGAACCTCCATGGACCATGTCCAAAACAGCTCCTTGGTGAAGCAGAATAGTGAAAGAACCACCTGGATTACAGTGAGAGACCTACTCCTTGAAGAAACCTATGATCAAAACTCATGAAAACAGAACAAAAGTCACTGCTGGCTATTTTGGACACAGGATAACAGGCTCTCAGGAGACCATCAGCCTTTATAGCTCTATGGTGGTTTGAATAGGAATGCCCCCCATAGGCTCATATATTTGGATGCCTGGTCATTAGGGAGTGGCACTGCTTGACAGGGATCAGCAGGTATGGCCTTGTTAAAGGAAGCATGTCACTGAGGTTTTGGGGTTTCAAATGCTCAAGTCAGGCCAGTGTCTCTCTCTTTCTATTGTTGCTGAGATGCAGAACTCTCATCTACCTCTCCAGCACCATGTCTGCCTGTATGCTATTATGCTTCTGAAGTAAAAGCAAGCTTCAATTAAATGCTTCCTAAGAGCTACCATAGTCATGGTGTCTCTTCACAGCAAAAGAAACCCCGACTAAGACAATCTCTCATCCCCAGAGCTCTTCCCTTGACATGTAGGAACTCACAGTACCAAAGTCAGAAGGCTCACTTTTCTGCTAGTCTAGCATTGGTTCAGACAGTAGTGGGAATGACTTGTGAGCCACCTCTACACAGGCAGGTGCCAATCAATCATGAGCCTTTGCTAATACCTATGAAACATTCTTCAGACTTCCTGTACAGCAAAACCTACCAGCATTTAGTTTAGAATTGCTGAAAGAACTTACATCATATTGAAAGCCAAGTTCTTGCTTTTAGTAGTCCCTGGTTAATCAGAATTCTTAATTAAATAGAGCCTAGCAACCTGTTTTGAAAACAACTTCACATTAAGACATTCATGTGAATGAATGAACAAACGTTTCCATATACAGCCACTTGCTGCGTGATGATTGGCCATGCTTGAGAAATGTGCCATTAGATGATCTCATCACTAAGGGAAATCATAGAATATGTTCTGAGAATTCCTGGAGGCAGGAACGCCATTTCAGACTGAGGTAGAGGTCAGAGCCAGTGGCTGGCTGTTTAGCTTTTCTGGTCCTCAGGTTGAACTCTAATATCTGTCTCTGGGTTTTTATTAATCATGCTACAGACTAAAATGGCTGCAATGCAGTCAAATTCAAACTTATACAACCACCACTATGTACTTGGTCTGTCATTAGCCAAATGTCACTATGGCTATATGTTTAAAAATAATACAAAGTTGACTAAAAAGGAAATTTCCTTTTCTATAACAACTCAGTGAGAACTGATGAGCAAAACTAAGACCCTGAAGAATGTAAATATGCTATATCACAAAAAAGATAAACCCACATTCACATGAAACTGGTTAATTATATGCAGGGAACATCTGATGCATTAGGTAAAAACAAATCAGGGTTTTCTGCTTGCCCTGTGTTAACCAGAGTTCGTGAACCACCACAGATCCACTTGTACCCTAGTGCCATGGGGTCAGCACTTAGGCAGAGTTAACCTGTCCGCCTGCTCTGATGGCCTGCTCAAAACACACACTGCATGGTGTCAGGTTAACAACACCAAAGTGGGCATATGAAGCTGAAAAAATAGGAATCTATTCACTGTCAGGCTCAAATGACACTCAAAATTGTGTTCAGGTCATGGGTTCTTGGGACTTTGTAAGCTCCTATTCACCTGATGAAAGATCTACCTGGAACTTCAATACCTCTTTTTCTGGGACAATGAGCAAATATGAATCTCCTGGGCACAAGGTTCAGAGTTTCTTCTACTTGACTACAGTGAGGCTGTTAAAGGAAAGAGCCTACACTCCTGTCAGAAAGTGTCAGAGGCACAGTGGTGAGGGTATGACTGGGGATTACGATAACAGAGGCAGTTTAACACTAGTCCTGTCCTAGGCAAAACAAATTCCTTCTACTGCCCAGGCATGTTGAAAGAACAATCTGCCATCTTTGATTAACTGACTCAACACAAATGTTGCTTGCTCATCTCCTGGGTATCTGCAATAGGACTGTCCATGTGCTGCTCCCTCCATGCTGCAGGTGGGGATGGAAACCAAAGTGACCGTAGAGTGGCCATGGGACAGCCAGCTCATGGCAACTGGCTCAAAGATGCACAGTGCTCTGGGTTTGCTGGAAGAAAAGGGGTGTGCAAAGAATGGGAAGCTTCAGAGAAAAATGAGAACAAGTGACCCACGCCCAGAAGCCACCAGCTGTGATAAGTCTGAAGAGTGCACCACCACAGGGTAGGAGTGATCTTGGACGAGAGACACCAGTCTTAAAAGCATCAGAATTGACCCCACTCCATGCTCGAGTTATCTATCAAAGGAATACACCACCAAGAAGACAAAGGACTTAGAGACAGATCTGATTGGACAGGAAGCCATGACCTTCCACAGCCCAACAGAGACACGAGATAGACAAAGCAACGGGTCCTGCAGCCCCGTGACATGCTCTTCAGAATGAGGCAGCCTTCTGGGCCCCTCAGGGTGGACACCTGCTCTCACCCTTAAAGCATGCTGTGGCCAGGCCCCAGGCTTCACCTGCCCTCAGGAGGGCTCCATGTGGCCCGAACACAGAGACAGGCAAGCTCATGCATGGGTTAGTATCACAGACGGCAGGACCATCACCACAGACAGAATACCTGGGAATAACCTACTTTGAGGACTCAAATGCAGATAGGTCTTCTGCCTTGGGCTTGAGGCTAAACCAGCAAAATAAAATGAAAAAAAAAAAAAAGATATACCCTGTGAAATCAAAATGCCACATGTGTCATTTGCAAAATGCTCAGAAATTGAGACAAGTGACTTCATGTACTTTCATGGTTTGAACACTGGCCTCTCTGGTTTTTAGTACTCCAGGCTCTTGTGGCTCAGAGGCCAGCTCACCACTGAACGGGAACACAGGTACCCAAAAGACAAGGAGGCACGATGAGGGTCTGAGGTTGCTCCCTCAGGGCTGTTTTGGCTTAAGGGTAGAGGCTTCCTTTTTACCTTTTTATCCCCCCCCCTTATAAGACAGGGTCTTATATAGCACAGGCTGGACATGAATTTCTTTCTTTCTTTCTCTATTTCTCTCTCTCTCTCTCTCTCTCTCTCTCTCTCTCTCTCTCTCTCTCTCTCTCTTTCTTTCTTTCCTATTTTTCCTTTTTTGGTTTTTTGAGACAGGGTTTCTCTGTGTAGCTTTGAAGCCTGTCCTGGAACTTGCTCTGTAGACCAGGTTGGCCTTGAACTCGCAGAGATCCACCTGTCTCTGCTAGGATTAAAGGAGTGCGCCACTACCACCTAGCACGGGACATGAATTTTCTACATAGCCAAAATGATCTTCAATTTTCCTGCCTCCTCCTCCTGAGTTCTGTGTGCCACCATGCCTGGTTTTAACTCCCCTTTGACTTTTAATAATTTTGTTTGAAAGGAGAAATCCAGAAAACAACAGGGGCTGTAGGAAAGAGGGTGTGGAGGATGCAATGCCTCCCTGGTAGGTCATGTGACTGCGGTGGTCATGTGACTTGGTGTCCACTGTAACACTGTCTATCTATCCAACTACCTACCTACATATATATCAGTGATGAGAGAGAGAGAGAGAGAGAGAGAGAGAGAGAGAGAGAGAGAGAGAGAGAGAGAGAGAGAGAGAGGATGTGATGGCAGGGAGACATAGGTTTCTCCAAATTTTCAGTAACAACTTAATCACTGAAAACAGAGACAGTCCTTAAGCTGGGGACTGCTTTACCAACTGAAATAAAGCGTGAAACTTAACCATATCAGTTTTCATCCAAACTCAAGGAAAAGGAGACAAGGTCTTATTCTGTAGACCAGGCTGGCCTTGAACTTGCAACTCCAGCCTCTCCCTCCTAAATGCCAGGGTTACAACTGTGTGTAGCCACAGCAATCACTTTCTAACGTCTGTCTTACAGGGGCAATCGGCTAAAAGCAGAGCATTAATTTGCCCAAATAAGAGGTATATACATTCTTGTGCTGATAAGGAGGACTGAGTAACTCCTAAATCCCTACAATGATGAACACTCTAAATATCAGGAGAGACAGGATGGGATTCTGTGAGCCTCAGAAATGAAGTCTCATCTTATTAAAAATTAAGGCTCTCCTATATACTTCCTTTTAAGTATGAAAAAGTTGGAGATTTAGAACATGGTCTTACACAAAGACTAGAGGGGACTCCATTCAACAGCCTTTAATTCATTGTGCTCTCTCATTAAGTAAGGCAGCTTCCTTGAGCGTAAGTCCCACTGGCTTTAAAGACAGAATCGCTTTAGTGCTCAGTGATAGATCAAAACCCATCCTCAAACAGGGACTCATCTCATCAGAGCTTTTAACACAAGCTCTACTTCCATCAAGCCAATGGGTTCATGGTCACTGGCAGCTTAAATTCTTTTTCTGTCAGGAGTTGAAAAACTCCCTCAACTAAGTACATGTTTTAAAAAGAAAGAAAGAAAGTAAAGAAAGAAGGCTAATGACTGGGCTCCTGAGGAGACTAGATGCCAACTTCACATTTCATTAATAAGCACCCTGTTCAGCAAAACCCAGAAGACTCGGGTACCTTTTTAATGGTATTGTGCTTGCTACTGGAGCCACCCCTGTCTGAGTTCTCGTTGTGCAGGATATCCAAGGCTGTCTCCCTCTCTTTGAGTTTCAAGGCCTCGATTTCCGTCTTGAGCTCATTGAGCTGCTCTTGCAGGTGCTTGCTCTTCTCCATGTACTCCACTCTGTCAAGACGAAACCGCGCACCATGCATCAGAACTGGGCAGACACTGAGATACAGAAGAGACTTGCCATGACCGCAAGTTTTCAGGAGCAGCCTGGGGTTCATACCTGAACCTGTCCACTCAGAAGTGAAAGAAGCTTGGGACCCTCTAAACTGCTATGAATCTCTTTCCACATCAGTGCAGTTGGGAAAATAATTATAGGACCTCCCAGCAGGAAGTAATAAAGTGTAGGAAGAAAGCTCCATATAAACTTTTGGAGTGCTCTCCAAATAACCCGTTTTCAGTTCTGTATGAAAAGTCATATCAGGGCTGGAGAGATGGCTCAGAGGTTAAGAGAACTGACTGCTGTTCCAGAGGTCCTGAGTTCAATTCCCAGCAACCACATGGTGACACACACCCGTCTATAATGAGATCTGGTGCCCAGAACACTATATACATAATAAATAAATTTAAAAAAAAGAAAAGTCACATCAAACAAGCCTCCTGAACCCCGCTCTTCTGCTTCCACCCTTCCTGAAGCAGTTAACCACATCTACTCTCCCACTTATCTCGAGACCTTTAGGAAAAGATGGCAGACATTCCACTTAGACAACACTGAGAAGAAATAGGTTGCCATTTTCACCTGGCGAGGTTAAAGTGTTTAACTATAAGTGTGAACAGAAAACAGAAGCAAACATTCTGAACAGATTTCTGTGGCCAGTCAATGGGCTCTGCAGCTTGTGTAGAAAATAAGTGCTGCGGGCTGAATGTAGTGCTGTCCCATTCGTATCCGCAGCCAACTGCCAATGTGTTAGGAGATGAGGGCCTGGGCAGTGATTAGTTCATCAGCCTCATGATGGATTTATGTCCTTAAAAAAGAGACCCTAAAGAGATCCTGATACACATGGGCACACAGCAAGGTACCATCTACGAACCAGGAAGAAAACTCATGAACATTGAGTTGGCAATGCCTTGATCTTGGATTTCTAAGCCTCCAGAACTATGAGAAGTAAATTTCTGTTGTTTATAAGCTTTCCAGCCTCTGGTATTTTGTTATAACAGCCAAACACACTAAGACAGTAAGAAAATACAAACTATAAAAAACCATGACACAGGACAGGATGTGGCCTTATGCTGATCACAACCACATAAACACGTCCATCTGGAAAATGAGAAAGGGACTCAGTCTGATGCTAGCAGCAGCAACTCTGGATCACAGGAGGATAGCCTGGTTCTTGACGGTTCATGCTGGACTGCAGAGCACTATTCTGAGTACCACAGTGAGTAAGGGTTTCAGTCCTTGACCTGCTCCCCATCAGCTATGTGATGCTGGGTGACTCATTAAACTAAATCTAGTCTATTTTATATGATTGGAACACTACAGCAGTTTTTTTGGAGATAGCGCCTCATGTAGCCCAGGCCAGACTTAAATTTGCTATGTAGCCAAAGATAATCTGGTCCTGCTATTCTACTTCCTGAGTACTAAGATTACTGATGTACCATGCCTGACCTAAGCTGTGCAGGAGACTGAACTCTGGGCTTTGCCTATGTTAGGCAAGCACTCTACCAACTAAGCCCCACCCCCAGTCCCTAAAACTCGCCTTTGACGCCAGTGGGATGTTTGTTAATTAGTATGAATTAAATGAGACAAAGACTCACAGGCGCTTAATCCATAGGGCCTCTGTGATTGTTCTCTGCCAGCTGTGGCTATTAACCAATTTACTTCTGGCTCAAGGAATGAGAGGGTCTTAGATTTCATCTACAGCTCCTCTCCGTCTCTGTTCCACTCTGACCACAAAGTGGAATGGAGGCACTCGACAGAAGTAGCTGTGGTCTGGCTAGTTGCCAGCATAGGGGAACTGGTTCCACCTGGACCCAGGCTTTGCTCAGCCTAGAAACCGTGTTTTTTTTTCCTTTTTCTTCACCTTTGTTCTAGACTTAGGAAGCACTGCTGAAGAACATGATCAGAAGAAAACTAGTTTAGTACTATGTGAACAACAGTCTGACTGAGGGGATAGGACCCAGTCCTATTCTTCAGTCAAGGTTTGACCCGCTATAAATTCCAGGCGACCAATCAAGTGTTATTTTTATCTTGGGACACTGACTGCTGTCTTGATCTGTTATCTTTAATTTCTAATTAGGAAATTTGTTCTCTAGTGGGTGACAACAGATCAAACTTTTGCAGGGGTAATATCTGGCTGCTGTGGTAATCTCTGTGTCCCTAGGCCAAATCCACTCTCATGTGCATGACTGCCCCAAGCAGGCCACAGAGGGTACGCACTTTTCTTTCTCTATCTCCATGGAAAGTCGCTTCATGTCAGTATCCTTGAAATCAAACAACAGGCTGTCACCAATGGTGTTGAAGCTCGGTATGTCAGGAGGAAGTGGCGCTGGGATTGGGTTCATGGGCTGTCGGTGAGAAAGCTCAGATTAGGAGGTTTAAATTATACAGGACCAAGTCCTCTACACTTAGTACTGCCAGGTAAGTGGTCCCAAAGCACCTACATTCAGAGAAGTCACTCTTCTCTTCTCAAACCTCATTATTTCCACGATCACTTCAATCAAATACAAACTTGCACTCAGCTGAAAAGGAAAGAAACTCCCAGGCACGGGGCTACGAGCTGGACAGAGAGAAGATACGCACATAAAAGTCTTGTTCAGGAAGCAGATGTCTACAAATCCTCACAGTTCAGTAAGGTGAACAAGAGCCAGGGTGGGAACAGCAGCACGGTTGTAGATAGGGTGGAGTGGGTCCAACAGGAGCCCTGGGCATCTGTAGTGCCCTGTAGGGAGGCTGGTAAGAGATTGGCTTTGGACCAAAAGTTTTTTTGCACATATGTTAGGGGCTTAGATTCAGAAGACAGAGCCAAAGGAGGGCTTAAGATAAAGTAAGATGAAGTCATTAGACTTGTTTTCAGGGCCTTTTCATTCCAGAACAAAACATCACCTAATATACAGCCCCTATCTACTGTTCAAGTGTCCCCATAATTTGTCCTGTTAAATTATAAACAGTACTGCTTTTTATCCCTCGGGGCATGGCCGTTTTCCCATCTGTGTAGTTCTGTATGTTTCCTTTCTTTCCTTCCCTGCTGCTCTCCTCTCTCTTCCTCTTTCCTTGTCTTTTTCTGTGGTACTAGGGATGTGCATGTTAGGTAAACACTACCACTAAGCTATATCCTCACCACATATCCCAAGCTGGTCTCAAACTGGTGAGACTTCTGTCTCAGCCTCCTGAGCACTAGGATTACAGGTGTATGTCATCATTTCTAGCAAGTTTTCCATTCCTTGTTCAAGGTTCTCAACTCCTTCAGTCTCTCACCAAAGCTCTTGAAGACCCCTCTTGGCAACATGGCTGCTTTTCCCCTTTGCAGTTCTTTAGCACGGTGTGCACAGTGCTGCTACAGGTCTTTAGCACGGTGTGCACAGTGCTGCTACAGGTCTTTAGCACGGTGTGCACAGTGCTGCTACAGGTCTTTAGCATGGTGTGCACAGTGCTGCTACAGGTCTTTAGCATGGTGTGCACAGTGCTGCTACAGGTCTTTAGCACGGTGTGCACAGTGCTGCTACAGATCTTTCCCTCAAGCCCACACTGCAAAGTTCCCTCCTTTCATGTCTTTGTCTTTCTATGTCTACAAACTTTCTGAGGGCACACTCTGTCTTTTTCATCCTTGGACCTTTTCCAGTATGGAACAGTGTGTGGAAGGAACCTCTGAGCTTTCATTTACGGCAATGAGGTCTAAGGCAGGGAAAGTGGCAAATGTCAAATGTGGCTCTGAGCAGGGATATCTCAGTGCTACATATACTCTGTTTTCAGGAATGAATGCTGGATATATGAGAGAGTCTGGCCTGTGAAAATACATCAGGCTGGATAGCTATAATTTAGGTGCATCTATTTATCTTACACTTCAAAAAAAAAAAATTCCCAGAAAAGAAGAGCACTAGCTGTTACCCTTTCTGGTGAGAGCAGAAACAAGCATAACTCTTCGGTAAGTATCACAATTGAGCACCTGACCTCACAGTTCTACTTATGAGAACTGATTCTACCAATACTGTCAAATATATGTGCAAAGATTTGTATTCAGGGATGTTCAGTGCAGTTGTATTCAAAATTGCTACAGAAATCATACTGAATACTCATCTATAGGGACTGGCTAGCTGAATTATAATCCACCCAGAAGACATGATGTCATTAAGGAACTGGTGTTTTCTCCTCCCGGACACATTACTAAAAGAAAGAGCAAAGGGATAGTAATTTATAAAATTTGTTCCAATAGATGTTTAGACACATTTATTTCAGGTACACAGCCTAGCTGAGCCCTCAGACTGTCACAGTCCCAACTGTCACATGAATGGGACCATCTGAGAGAACTTGAGAGAAGACGTGAGTCTGATTAACACACCATGCCCAAGAGACAAATAAATGGTTGCTTGGGGTTATCTGTTACTCAGGAGTAGATAACAAGGACACATGGCAATAGCAAACTGCTCGCATTTCTCCAACTCATATCCTAGGCACTTATGTCTGTGTCCTGAATGCATCTGTGCAATATGTGAATGTGCCACGTGCACATGTACACTGTTTGTCATGCACATGACTGTGCACTGTGTGTAGCATGTGCGAGAATGGGTTATGTGTTTGTGCTGTGAATGCATTGTGTCCTTGCCTAGAATATTCCATCCTCTCTTCCCGGCTCAGCAGGGAATCCAGTTCCTCTGCAAAATACAGTCACACTGAGTCTTTCCTGTCTCCAGAGCTGGCTGTAATCTGGGCACCTGTGCATATCCATCAGGATAGAGATTTCCAATTGATGATATTATATGAATAGAGAACAAGTGAGTAAAACCTTTGCAGAGTGGAATGAGCAGAGGAAAGGAAGGGAAGTGATGTCTACTTATTTTATGACCCCATTTAGTACAAGCCCTTCTAGTACTCCCAGTCCCAAAACTGAGGTTGGCAGCTGGTTCTGGCATAGCAGGGTCTCACTCTGAGGTGTAGAGTCGGTCCCTTCACAGAACTATATTATGGTACCTAGTTTATACTGAGAGCTGAAGATTACATTTAGCTTGACACTAGGGATCTAGACAGCAAACTCTCTTGAAGGTGGAGACTGGAGTAGTAATAAACATTCCAGGGCTGGAAATGGCTCTACGGTCTGTTATCTTAAGTAATAAGAGTGGTAACTGACTAGTCAGTCCAGGCTAAATGGAAGACTAGGAGGGTTCTATCCAAGCTCTCTATTTGCTTTGCTTTGTCACCCTGAAGGCACTATGAGGTGAACTAAAGGGCTGTGAGGCTTAAGGAAGTTGCTAGACCAAAGCAGCCAAAGGCTGCTAGACTCAGCCCAGGCTCACTGGATATGTAGGCTTGGTGGCGATTTCCAAGAGCTTCTGCTTGGCTCTTCGCTCTGCTTCTCGGGCTTCCTGCAGGTCTTGCTTTAACTGATCGGCCTCTTTGGCTCTGCAGAGAAAGAAAGAGACGTTAGCTTCAGAGAAAGGGACAGTGAGAACATGTAGACATTTACCTTACATCTAGAGCAAGAACCTAACTTAACCCCGTATATGGCACCTAACAAGGCAAACAAGGACAATGTGACAGGGACATTTACAGGAAGCCAGAACTTCCAAAGTAAGAACAGTACTTCTGGGTATTGTTCATCTCAATGGTAAAGCTAGACTGTAATATGGGGTAGCTGTTGGGAAACAACCAAAGTGGTAGTTTTGCCAGCCAGCAGAAGAAGTATAGTGGTTTGTGCCTATGGAGCCAGCTACTCCAAAGGCTGAGGCAGGGGAATTGTGGAGGCGGGCCTGGGCAATAGAGGCAGATGCAATCTCAAAATAAGAAAAAAAAAAAAAAAAAAGACAAAACTAGTGTTGGTAGCCCATGCCTTAAACTCTAGCACTATGAGGCAGAGGCAGGCAGTGTAGAGTTATTTCATTTGTATTTTAAATAAATAAAGCTTGCCTGTAGATCAGAGAGTAAAACAGCCCCATTGGTCAGTCTTATAGACCAGGCAGTAGTGACACACACCTTCAATCCCAATAGTCACACTAGTTGCCATAGAAATCAAGTGGTGCATGCCTTTAATTCCAGTGGTGCATGCTTTTAATCCCAGCACTAAAGAGGTAGAGGTAAGAGCCAGTGGCTGGCTGTTTTGCTTTTCTGACCTTCAAGTTGAACCCCATTTCTATCTCTGGGTTTTTATTAATCCTGCTACAAAGCAGATTTCTGAGTTTGAGGTCAGCCTAGTCTACAACAGTGGATTCTAGGACAGCAAGGGCTACATAGTAAAACCCGGTTTCAAAACAAAGAAACAAACATCAACAACTAAACCAACCCACCTCTGAAACAGGTTGAGAGAAGAGAGAGTGGGAAGGGCCCAGAGATACTATGTTTATTTCTGGGTGAAGAGTGGGCGGGGGCAAAGGAGGGCAGGCGTCAAGGAACCATATTCTCATAATGGCATGCAAAAGTGGTGAGAGGAGCTGGGGAGATGGAATAGCAGTTAATAGAACTGGCTGCTCTTCCAGAGGTTCAATTCCCAACATCCACATGGCAGCTCACAACTCTAACTCCAAGATCTGACAGCCTCACACAGACATACATGCAGGTAAAACACCAATGCACATTGAAAAAAAAAGTGGTGAGAAAAACTGTAGTGAATGTACCTTAGTAGCTAAGAGCCAAATTCAAGTGCTCTAAACGAATAGAGCCAGATGCTGTGGGGAATGTGCCAGTGTTTATCTGAAGGCTACAGGACTAGAACAATCCAGAACCTAGAATAGTCTAAAGACTACAGACAACAGTTCTGGTCACAAAACTCACAGCCGCTCTGCTCCCCTATCTAACTGCCTGAAAATCTGTAGGGAAATGGCACTTAGTTTCTGTTTTGAAGTAAATAATTGCCATTGATCTGCATCAAAAGGAAAGAGAACCATGCTGATTTTGTGGGTGTGTGTGGGTGTGGGCAGGTGCAGGTCAGTGTGGGGTGTAATCCTCTACTGCTCTCCACCTTAGTGGAGTCTCTCACTAAATAAGGAGCTCATTAATTCAACTAGCCTGGCTGGTCAGTGAGTTCAAGGATCCGCCTGTCTTTGCTTTCACTCCTAACTTCTGTGCCGAGGCTATGGATAAATGTCGCTGTGCTTAGGTTTTACATGGGTGTTGGGATACAAACACAGGTCTCCTCATGCTTGTGTAGCAGGTACTTTACTGATTAGGCCATCTCCCTGGCTCCACTTCCCCCTTAAAAAAATTATTTTATTATGTGTATGGGTGTTCTGCCTGCATGTATGTTTGTGTACCATGTGCATGCCTGATGTCCATGGAGGCCAGAGAGGGGGTTGGGTCCCCTGGAACTGGAATTATAAATGGTTGTAAGTCACCATGTGGGTGTTGAGAATCAAACCAGGTTCTCTGGAGAGTAGCTATTGCTTGTAACCTGTGAGCCATCTCTCCAGCACTCTGCTTCTCCCCCTCTTTTAAATGTAAAAAAGTCTCTTCTCAATTCTTTGGCAAAAAACAGTCTATGGATATGTTTAAATGTTTTTTTCCTGCAAACTTCACTATTAGAAGGTGTAGAGGCATGACAGACAGGTTCCCTAGGCAAAATAACCATGTTCTATCCCAGTACTCCCATCCTACCAGCCTGTCAAGGAAGGAGTCATATAGTCCTGTTTCCACAACACAGAGGAAGGTTTGGAATCAGGCTCCAGTGCTGAGGACAACCACTCACCTCCTCTCTGACTCCTCAGCCATCTTCAGTGCCAGCACTTCAGCCTCCAGCACCTTCTGCTCCATCAGGCGCTTCTCCTCCTCTGTCCGAATGGCTGTGGCCTTGATTCGCTGCATCTCTTGTTCAGCTTCTGCAGCCTTTTGTGCCAGAAGTTTGGCCTCCTCCTCCGTGATCTGTGCTTTTTCGGCCAACAGGTCAGCTGTTTCCTCAGACCGCATCTGGGAAGGAAAGTGCTCTCAGATAGTATATATGCTTATCTTCCCACAGACTCCCCTAACACAGCAACAAGAACAAATATTTTTATGTGTATAGGTGTTTTGCCTGCATATATGTTTGTGCACCTGTACGTGCAGTGCCTTTGGAAGCCAGAAGGGGCCAACGTATCACTTGGGGCTAGAGTTACAGAAGGTTGTGAGCTGCCATGTGGGTACTGGGACTCAAATCTAGGTCCTCTAGAAGAGGAGCCAGTGCTGCTAACCACTGAGCCATCTCTCCAACCTCCAGGAACCAGTCTTAATAATCTCCCTATGTCTTCTCACTGAGAGACTCCCAGTCTGTCACACTAATGATTCAGCCCTGCAGGCCTTGCAGGCTCTACTACAGGAGAAAAAAAATCATCCTATATAGAGAATGCATTTCAGCAGAAGCTTATGTTTGTGGGGGAATAAACAATTTAAGCTCTGTTCTGTCCCTTTCAGTCAGTGATTCAAAGTAGGAGTCATGCCCACTGCCTACTCCTGAACAAATGTCTGGAGACTATTTTCCTGCAGTGCTGGAGAATCTAATGTAAGGTAGGCTGGGCATGGCAGGTATGCCTCTCCTTCAATCAGGATCAAGAATACATAGTTTTCCTTGACTTTATAATGAATTCAAAGTCCAGTCCAGGGCACCTGAAACTTGTCTTCCAAATCATCACACCGCCAAACTGAATACATAAAAATGAATAAAAACGTAAAGCCTTGGCAGGTGGTGGCAGCGCACACCTTTAATCCCAGCTCTTGGGAGGCAGAGACAGGCAGATCCCTGTGAATTCGAGGCCAGCTTAGTCTACAAAATGAGTTCCAGGACAGCCAGAACTAACAGTGAAACTCTGTCTTGAAAAACCAAAACCAAACAAAAAACACTCCACATAAAGTCTTGGGCACGCTAGAAAATAGCTCTGCCGCTGAGCCATATCCCAGTCCTAGGGTATTTTTAGACTGGAACGTCATCACTGGCACTTAGCAGGTAGAAGTAAGGACATAACAAATATCCTTCAATGCAGAGAAACACTCTGTTAGTAGTACCATATTTTGGTTGGTACTACTTTCCAAAAGTTGGTAGGGCCAAGGCCAAGAACCCTGACTCAGAGGCAAGTCAGTTATGAAAGTGGAGTTTGACTGCAAATGAACTGAACCTAAATTTTCCAAAAAGAAAAAGTACTGGTGTTTTAAAAAAAGTGAAATAAATTCATGGTCCACAGAAGGCCTAATTTCACAAGTCCCATGTCACCTCCAAGAGCCCTAACCCTCAGAAATCACCAGAGCTTCGTTGGCCATTGTCGCTTCCTCTTTCATCTGCAGAAGCCTTCTCTCTAGCTCGTCCCTCGTGCGCTCGGCCTCCTCCCGCATCTGCTTCTCTCGAGCCAACCGCTGACGCTCCATCTGGGGGTAAAAGAACAGCTCCAAGTCACAGTGCTGCAGAAACCCAAGAATGGGCAGTTTCTGGAGCCTCACTCTCCTCTGGGCTTCTTTCCAGTGTCTTCACTTGAGGTAGCCTGGGTCATTCTTGTTGTCTGTTGCTCTCTGTTCTAAACTAACTGCAGAATTAAAAGATGTACTTCTTGAAACAAATTCCAGTAGTGAGTACAAATTACAAAACCCAAATTCAGTCTCCACATGAAGAGAAAAGAGCATTCTTGTACACAATATGATATGACCTTACAAAGCTCTGTTATTTGGGAAACCTCACATGGCTCTGTTCTCTGAATGGCAGTTCTCCATACAGGTTCCTCCTCCCCAAAACAGTGGCCCAGAAAAACACAGCTCTCTCATCTGCTCAGATGAGCTACCTTGACATTTTTAGTCCCTACGGCCCCTTCACACAATTTCATCCACAATAGCACCACTTCCCCTCTGCTTACAGAGAATGATAGTTCCCACTCCGAATTTCACAGCAGGAAGCTGCAGTGGCTTTGCACGGTCTTGTACAGCCCCATGTGGAGGCAACTCACAGGCAGGCAGGAACACAGACCCCATCCTTACAGAAACAGTACAAAGCCTCTGCTGCCATCCCCTAGCCTTCTGGATCACAATGTTAATTGGGCCACCTGCCAACCTTAATAAGTGGACCAAGACTAAAGGCAGCACAGTTCCCTGTAATTCCAGGGCACTGAGTTCAGAAAGCAGAAGCCAGAAGTGGCCAATGTACTATTTTCTGCCTTAGATAACAAAATCATGTTTAATTACTCCTTCTGGCTTCAATCTCACCCAAACTCTAGTACTACAAGGCCACCCTTTCTAAATATGAAGTTCCCTAAGCGCCCTGTAATTGAAAGAATCATGCAAAATAGATAAGCAATAAAGTAAGTTCTTTGATTTTCCTCTTGACCTCAGTGAACAGTTGGCAATCTGTTCTTCAATTTCCACTAAAATACAATTTCCATTTCCATTATTCTCCTTTTGGAAAAAAAAAAAAAAAAGGACCAGGCTGTCCCCAGTTCCCAGCCTTGTACTTTCTATGAGACCTTCACCTAAATAATAAAGGACTTCCTGTCCTTATGAAGAGTTTCAGATGCAATCCGTCCTCTGAAAAGAGGCAGCACCAGCTCCACTTGACAGATGAGAAAACTGAGTCACACAGATGAAAAGATTTAGCTGCAAGGTTGCCATGTTCCACCGGGCAGCATTTGCACTATTTCCTCCCAGGGCCCAGGGGCCGTCATACTCCTCTAACTTCTAAACTTTCCTCTGCTGAAAGTAAGGTCAACGAGTATGCTTCTTAAAGTTGTCACTACTCCTCCATGTTAGCGTAGTAGAACCTATACCATTATCCCTAAAGCATCCAAAAGAAGACACTGATGGTCTACTGTTCCAGAAAGCAGAGGGCAAGCTCACAGCTCACTGCCTCACACTGGGTATTTCTCTCTAAAGCCTGGGGCTAGGAGCCAGCCTCTCTGGGGTTCCCAAACCAGAGAACACCACACAGACTAATTATTACACCTCTGAGCTTGCAAGTCCTGAGGGGAGCCAACTGCAGCTGTAGCTACTCCATCAAACAGTTCGTCCCAGACCACAATTGAAATTCTCAGCAGCAAGGCTCAAACTAGCTGTGGATTTCAGTGAGCAGAGAAGGTCTGTGAGTAGAAAACATCAATGCAGCCAGTCCAGTCTGCTGATAGGTGCTGCCAGCACCTCCTGCAGAGGCCCAGCCATGTGTGTCCAGCTGACCTGCAGCAAGGAGTGCGGCGGGAGCCTTATTAGCATCCACAACATGCACTGAAATGGCGTCTTCTATTCTATCACCATCTAATTAGAAAGGGCACTGACTTGGCAGGGAAGACAGACGTAGAGAAGGACAGCTAGACAGACAGCGAGACAAAACCATGCCTGGTTACCTTGTCCCAAGTCTGTGATAAGTATAGAAACGACTAATGATCTTGTTTTTTTTTTTTTTTTTTTTTTTTTAAGATAAGCTATTGGAACTTAGTATGAATTTCCCTTAAAATTTTTATTATGTCTATTTTATTCATATATGTAAGTGTGCACGTGACAGTCATAGAACAACCTGTAGAAGTCAGTTTTCCCCTTCTACCATGTGATTGCCAGGCATCAAACTCAGGTTGTCAGGTTTGGTGGCAATTACCTTTACCCACTGAGCCATCTCGCCAGCCCAAGTGCTTAGTTTCATAGTTGACAACCCATTATCTGAGCATTAGCCAAAAAAGATCCAACAGGAATGGAATAAGACAGGTACATCTATTATCAGGCTGACAACAGCCATCCTTTATCCCGTGGGCTGAGACTGACCAAAAGTAATATCATCAATTAAAACAAGGTCTTTAGGTCGGGTGGTAGTGGCACACACCTTTAATCCCAGAACTCAGGAGGCAGAGGCAGGCAGCTCTGTGAGTTTGAGGCCAGTCTGGCCTACAGAGGAAGTTCTAGGACAGCCAGAGCAGTTACACAGAAAAACCCATCTCAAAAAAACAAAAAACAAGCCGGGCGGTGGTGGCGCACGCCTTTAATCCCAGCACTCGGGAGGCAGAGGCAGGCGGATCTGTGAGTTCGAGACCAGCCTGGTCTACAGAGCTAGTTCCAGAACAGGCTCCAAAGCCACAGAGAAACCCTATCTCGAAGAGAAAAAAAAAAAAAAAAAAAAAAGAAAACTAAACCAAATCAAAACAACACAAGATCTTTAATGATTATTATTCATTAATGTGTATGAATGAGAACACGAAGTTTGTGGCACATGTCCTATGGTGCATGTGTGGATGTCAGAGGACAACTCTGCGGAGTCTGCTCTCTTTCCATCTTTCCATAGGTTTCAGATATCACATGAACAACGTCAGGTTTGCACAGCAAGTACTTTTCCTTGATGAACCACCTTGCTAGCCCTAAAACCGTGTCTTAGCTGGGCATAGTGGCATGTCCGTGATCCCAGAATTAGGGAGGCTGAGGCAAGAAAACTGTCTTGCGTTTGAGGCCTGACTTGGCTCCACAGAGTGTCCCAGGCCAGCCAGGACTACATAGTAAGAATGTGCCTTAAACAAAGAAGATTGAGACTGGAGGGATAACTCAGTTTTAGAAAAGTACTTGCTATACCTGGGTTTGAGCCCTAGCACTCACAAAAAAGGTCAGGCATAGTGGTAGCATACTAGGAATGTAGAAACAGCCAGAGCCCTAGGGCTTGCTGGCTTAGCTTTATCAGTAAGTCCCTGGCCACTAAGAGACTTTGCCTCAAAAGATAAAGTAGATGTTCCTGAGGAATAATACCCAAGTTTGACCTTTGACCTACAAAATCAAGTGCACAAATACATATATACACAAACCAAATGAAAGAAAACCTGAAGTCTTACTCACCTGCTTCCTAGCCTTCTCCTCCCGGGCCTGGGCTTTCATCTGCTGAACTTCTAAAGAGTCAGCCTTCCTTCTCCTCATAAATAGGTCGTGGTTCCCAATACATAGCTGGAGAATCTATGGCACAGAAATAGGAGGAAATATGGTAAGTATATAAATTTACTTTGCACAGCACTCGGGAGGCAGAGGTAGGCAGATTTCTGTGAGTTTGAGGCCAGAATGGTCTATAAGAGCTAGTTCCAGGACAGGCTTCAAAACTACAGAGAAACCCTGTCTCTAAAAACTAAACCAACCAACCAACCAACCAACCAAATAAATAAATAAAAATGCCATTTAGCTGGGTGGTGGTGGCGCATGCCTTTAATCCCAGCACTTGAGAGGCAGAAGCAGGTGGATCTATGTGAATTTGAGGCCAGACTGGTCTATAAGAGCTGGTTCCAGGACAGGCTCCAAAAGCTACAGAGAAACCCTGTCTCAAAAAACAAAAAACCAAAAAAAAAAACCCCAAAAAACAAACAAACAAACAAACAAATTTACTTTGCTGTCTACCAGCCCACCATGGCACAGCTACAATCTGAGGAAGAAAGGATGGAATAAAACACAAAAGCCGCGTTCTCAGTTCTGGGAGCATACACAGTGAATAGAGGATGCTCCATTCATCACCACAGTGTCCTAGTCAGGATGTGGCAAGACAGATGGCAGATCAGGGACCATCAGCCAGGATTGGGTTGTGTCAAAGGTTATTTATATGGAAAGAAATAAGCTGGTTTTCTCCCTCATACCAAAAAGCTGATTCCAGTTTCAAAAGTAACTTTTATTTGAAAATACAGAGTATTTTTTAATATTTATTTATTATGTATACAATATTCTGTCTGTGTGCATGTCTGCAGGCCAGAACAGGGCACCAGACCTCTTTACAGATGGTTGTGAGCCACCATGTGGTTGCCAGGAATTGAACTCAGGACCTCTGGAAGAGCAGGCAGTGCTCTTAACCACTGAGCCATCTCTCCAGCCCCCTACAGAGTATTTTTTTAAATCAAGATAAGACGTCAAGTAAGAAAACACAGAACAAATGATCGAGGTTTTTTTTTTTGTTTTTTTTTTTTGAGGAGGGAGGTTCGAGACAGGGTTTCTCTGTGTAGTCCTGGTGTCCTGGAACTCGTTTTGTAAACCAGGATGACCTCAAACTCACTGAGATCCGCGTGAGATCCACCTGCCTTTGCCTCTCATATGCTGGGACTAAAGGCGTGTGCCACCATTGTCCACCCAGTTTACAACGGAGTATTTTATGTGTCGACATGAAAGGTGAAAATGTTTACTCGCTATAACATCATAAAGAAGGAAAACGAGCCTCACAAAGAGGATAATAATTAATAAAGAAAACAAACAAACAACCCAAGAGAAAAGTGGCCAAAAGACCCAAAGCAAGAACTGAACAGGTAATTAGATTTGATCAACAGGTATAAAGATGTAACTTCATTAGTAATTATAAAATGCAAATCAACATGGCAAGTGGAGAGCTGAGATGTACCTCAGCAGAATGCTTTCTGACATGCACTGACATGCACTAAGCTCCAGATTTTATCTCCACTTCCCACCTTCCCTCCCCTCAAAAAGGTTAATTGTATAGGTTAAAAAAAAGAGAAAAGTATTTACCAAATCAAATATCATTTTATAGCTCTTAGCAAGAGAAACTAGGGCCAGCTCCCTGGCAGAGAAGCATGTATATGTGTATACATACACACACACAGATCATTTAATTCCTTAGAAAGGTTAGTTCTCTGTCATGAAAACCAGGCTCTCGACTTACCAGCTTATTAACACGAAGCTTTGAGGAGTTAAATTTGAAGACATCAATTTTCTTATCCAGTGGCTTAATAGTAAACTGAAAGAAAGGAGTACAGTTTCATATGACATCAACCGGGAACCCACAAAGTAGCAACTATACCGCCTCTAGTCCTGGCTTCCTGGTGCCCAGGAATAAAGCCTTGGGTAAGTCTGAGGCATACAAGGCCCAGGATTGGGGCTGCAGAATTTCATGACCCTAACCATCTTGGGTAGCTCTGAGGAACGGACAGTGGCACCCAGTCACATTGGCACAGCTCCTTGCCTTCATAAAGTTCGCAGTCTAGTAGGACTTAGTCCAACAACAGCCAAATACTCAAGAGATAACACCATATATCAGTGTCTCACTGGTGGGACATGTCACAAATATCCTAGAGGTTTAGAGTAGATCTAGCACAATGGGAGGCATTACAGTTGGTCTTAGAAGTATATGGCAGAATAGCTAATATAGGGTGGAGGGGCATTCTAGACAAGTCAAGTAATAAGAATAAATTCAGTATCTAGCACTGAAAATTAGAAGAGGAGGGGATGGTGAGCAGGATACTGACCATATTAGCTCTTTAGTAATTTGCACTGATACAGCAGGCTTAGGTGGATAGGGATGCTGATAGGTGGTGAAGAAGAAAAACCTCAGAGGGGGTGACTGTTGTGGAATATTATTTTAACTGGACAAAGATGTGTTACATTTGCTCATGCTGTGGAGTATTTAACTGAGAAGGTGTGTACATTTGTTTCTGCGGCATTTGTTTAATTATTAAAAGACGTGTTGCTGTTTCACATTGCTGGCCTAAGGCATCCGATTGATCTACTAAAAAGCTGAATGGCCAATAGTCAGGCAGGAGAGGGGCAAAGCTGGCAAGCAGAGAGAATAAATAGGAGGAGAAATCTAGGTTGAGAAGAGACGAGGAGCAAAGGAGGTAGAAAAGAAGAACAAGTTAATTTAAATTAAAAGAGCTGGCCAGAAATGAGTGTAAGCTAGGTCAAGCATTCATATCTAATAATAAATCTCCGTGTCATGATTTGGGAGCTGGTTGGTGACCCAAAAAAGAAAGCTTGGTATAGGTGACACTTAATACAGCAAGTTACTATGGGTTTCTGAACATGGTCAGTAGGTAAAAGATGCTAAGAGAAGAAATACAGTCTGAAGAAAAATAGATTGCTATAAAAGAGAAAAATACAGTTCCTGAAATCAAAAGGATTTTGACAACTTAGAAAGAGAAACTTAAAACACACAGACATACAGAGACATAGACACACACACACGTCAACTGCTACTCTGAACCACTGAGGAGACCAGAGAGCTCCCAGATTCCTAGAATGCCCCTGGAAATGTAACTCTCAGCTGAACATGATAACACACACCTGCCATACTGGCTCTCATGGAGGAAGATCATATGTTCGAAGCCAATCTGTTCTATATAAAGAGTTCCAGGCCAACCAGGACAACATAGACCTGCTTCAAAACCAAAACAAGGGGCTGGAGAGATGGCTCAGAGCTTAAGAGCACTGGCTGCCCTTCTAGAAGTCCTGAGTTCAATTCCTATAACCACATGGTGGCTCACAACCATCTATAATAAAATCTGGTGCCCTCTTATGGCCTACAGACATACATCAGGCAGAACACTATACATAATAAATCTTTTTTTAAAAAAAGCATATAGATCAAATATATTTTTAAAATATTTATGTATTTATTATGTATACAATATTCTGTCTGTGTGTATATCTGCAGGCCAGAAGAGGGCACCAGACCTCATTACAGATGGTTGTGGGCCACCATGTGGTTGCCGGGAATTGAACTCAGGACCTTTGGAAGAGCAGGCAATGCTCTTAACCGCTGAGCCATCTCTCCAGCCCAAGATCAAATATATTTTATACGCACATATGAAAATGCCTTCCTGACACCCATTACTTTGTACAATTAGCATATGCTAATAAATATTGTAAAAGTACACACACATTCCCAAGAAAGACTTGTACAGCCACCCCTAGCAAAGCCAGAAAAAATTTAAAAAAATGATTGAGCCAGATATACAGGTCTTGCCTGCATGTGGTTTCCATTCTCAGGACTACTAAATATAAAACAGAAAATGGAACAAAAAAATGAGTTGCTTAGCAAATAAACTTGTCGAGGAAGGCAAATTCTTGGACATTTCTTTACATGTTTCTATTGTCCAATAAGAAATGAGCACACATAGAATGATGACAAAAAATTCTTTGTTTAGACTTTGGACAAGTTAATTTAGTCATAGTATTGTTCTGGTGTAGAATATTATTTATGAATTTCATAAGCGTAGCCTTGCTAATGAACCCTAGAGCTGTGAGTGGGAAGTCACAAAAAGTACGGAAACCACAGACAGGCTCTCTGTCACGTCAGGCCACATACGAAGAATCACTAACTGTTTTAGCAGGATGACTGCTATCCATAAGTCCCATTAAGGCATGCCCAAGTAGCTTGGAGTCTGCTTGCTGTGCAAGATACTGATATGATAGAACATGATGGCCCTGAGAGGGCCCGTTAGAGTTGGTTGTGTCACAGAGTATACTAGGGGACCTTAATCCTTGAGCTCTGAAAAACAAGTATTTGAGGAACCATTAGTGAAAGTGGGAGGCACTGACTACTTTAAGTCACGTTGAGATTCCAATTTAAGAACCTGAAAACAAACAAACAACTACCTAATGTTCACTTTTCAGGACAACCAGCCACAAAACCAACTGTCAGAATGTTTAGATGAAGAAATGCAATTGGCCTGGCAAATGGCTCAACAAGTAAATAAAGGGGATTGTTACCAAACCTTAAGAATGGAATGTGACCAGGCAGTGGTAGTGCACACCTTTAATCCCAGTACTCAGAAGGCAGGAGCAAGTGGATCTCTGTGAGGCCAACCTGGTCAACAAAGTGAGTTCCAGGAGACCCAGGGCTGTTACTCGACCAAAAAAAAAAAAAAAAAAAAAAAAAAAAAAAGAGTGTGACCGCTGGCACCAACATGGTAAGGGAGAGAAACGACGCCTAACACGTTGTCCCCTGAATTCTATACACTCACCCTGGCACATACCACACCCCCTTCCTTCAATAAGTAAATAGATAAATGTAAAACAAGCAGCTCACTTTGAGTTTGGTGTGATAATGCCTAACCATAACACCAGCATTTAGAGGTGTTGAGACAAGAGGACTGCTAAGTTCCAGGCTATGCAGAAAGACCCTGTCTGAAAGACAGAAATAGAGGGAGAGGAAGGGAGGAGGAAGAAGAGAGGCAAGTTCAATTTGCTTCAGCAAGCATGGTTGAATAATCTAAACCACAGACTGGAAACAAGGGCCTAGAATTGCTTTCCTTGAGCTGCTAAAAAAGAAAGAAATTTGCTCCAAGACCTGCAGACAACATGAAACATCACTGTCACTCATGGCCTACTCTGTGTGGACATGCACAGGCCAGGCTGCCTGCTCCTGCCTGGTGTCTTGTGTTTTCAGGGTCCGTCTCTGGAACTCCCCGATAAGCAGAAACCACTCTGGTTCCCAGGCCTTGCCACTCTACCCATCAGACACAAGATCTCAATGTACCTGTTTTCTGGTGACATGGATATCAAACATATCCCTGCCTTTACAGTAATTTCTTCTGAGAACTTGATCAGACAGCCAGAGTTAATGCACGTGTAATAGAGGCCCTCACAACAACAACGTCAGCTCCTCCCACTTTACTCATTTATTTATTTATTTATTTACTTACTTACTTATAGAAGGGTGGAGTACGTGCCCAGGCAGATGTGTGAAGGTCAGAGACAACCTGTATAAGTTAGTTCTTTTTTTTTTTCCACCATGTGGGTCTTAGGAATTGAAGTAGGTAGTTCGGCTTGATAGCAAGTACCTTTACTCACTGAGCCAACTGAGCAGCCACATTGTATTTTTTGTTTTTTTGTTTTTTTTTTTTTGTTGTTGTTTTTCGAGACAGGGTTTCTCTGTGGCTTTGGAGCCTGTCCTGGAACTAGCTCTGTAGACCAGGCTGGTCTCGAACTCACAGAGATCGCCTGCCTCTGCCTCCTGAGTGCTGGGATTAAAGGCGAGCGCTACCATCGCCCGGCCCCCACATTGTATTTTATGTTCTAGAGCAGTCAAGCCATTACTGACTGGAGGGCTAATGCTGGACTTTCCTCATTTCTGTTTGCTCTCTGGCATAAAGCAGATGTTTAATAATTCCTTTAAAATTAATGAATAGGAAGCCAGGGTAATGCTCAGTAGGACAGCAAAAGTCTTGCATGTGCAAGGCTCTGGGTTTGATCCCCAGTACCGTATAGTAAAAATTAAAGAAATACTAATGAATACATAAAACATAGGACTGCTGCATTTGAAAAGCCATCATCCTATATAGAAATATGTGAATCTACTCTGGGCATATGCCTGTAATCTCAGAATTTAGGAGGCTGAGGCAGGAATATTGCTGTCAGTTCAAGTCATTTTGGGCTACACAAAAATATTTGAACCTAATGAATGTTATCTAAATTCCTTAAACTATATCCCTTAACCCTTCTAAATATGGATGGTAGCCTGCTATCTTCACTCCTGTTACTGCAGAGAGAAATACCCACTGATGGCTAATCTTGGTTGTCAATTTGAGACTGCACCTAGAATCAAGGAATCAATTAAAACCCAAGCTGCTAGATACTCCAGTGAGGGCTTTTCTTTTTTCCTTTTTCCCTTTTATTTTTTGTTTTGTTTGGTTTGTGTGGTTTTTCCAGACAGGGTTTCTCTGTGTAACAGTTCTATCTACACTAAAACTTACTTTGTAGACAAAGCTGGCCTCAAACTCATAGAGATCCACTTGCCTCTACCTCCCAAATGCTGGGATTAAAGGCATGAGGGATTTTCTTAACCAGATTAGGAAGCAGGAAGACCCACCCTAAATCTGGACCATTTTTTTCTGATGGTAACCCACATAAAAGGACACAGAATAAAGAAACTTTGCTTTTGCCTGCTTACTCTCACTCTTGCTAGCAAGTTTATATATCCTGGTGCTACAGCATTCCTTTACCAATATTAGAGCTGACTTCAATGGGATTACAACACAGACTAAAACCAGAAGTTCTTCAGGAATCCCCCAGGCCTTCAGCACACATCAAGACTGCAGAGACATCTAGCCTTGTGAACTGAACAACTTCTGGATTCTCAGTCTCTCCAGTGAGATGGCCATTGTTGGACTACTTGGATTGCAGGCTGCAAGCCAATCTAATGAATACCCTTTTAATATACATATTCATCCTATCTGTTCTGTTTCTTTAGAGAATCTTGACTAATAAATAGACCTCTTGACAAAAACAAAATATATAACTGTCAACCTGGCATGGTGGTTCACGCCTTTAATCCCAACATTCAGGAAACAGAGGCAGATCTCTGAGAGTTTAAGGCTGGCCTGGTCTACTGGTCTAAATATCAAATTCAAAGTCAGCCAGGACTACACAATGAAACCCTGTTAAAAATTAAGACAAAGAACCCCCCCCCTCCAATATGCGCTTTCTCTCTCTGTCTCTCCCCCCTCTCTCACGCACTTTTCCACTACATGTATCAATCACAGTACATAGAGAAGCTTAACATAGATCACACTTAAAATACAAAGAAATAGAAAGTCAAGTTACAGAAATGTTCCTTTTTCCTTCTTCTGTTCTTTGGGGTTTAGTCTTGACAAGTTGAGCTGCTCACTCTCCTGTTAGTCAATAGTGGGCTTTAGCCATGCCCTTTGAAGAAGGGATGCCAAAACCATTCCGTAAGTATTTTAAAAATCAACAACCAAAGTTCTAAAGCCTGGGAATTAAAAGACTTTTACTGACAAGGAGATGGCCTGTATTGGGAGCTTTGGCAAAGAGGAGAAACAGGAAAGGACCTTTTGCAGGACCAATGTACCACAAGTGGCACCTGCAGTATAGACATGTCCTACCTCTTTGTCGCTGTAGGAAATGTTTCGGATTTCATTCCACGGGAAGGAGATCTTGGGGGTCAGCCTGTTCTCGGGGTCATAGATATGAAGCCCCAGAGCATCCACACCAAGCAGCAACTCTGTGCCCTTTTTATTCTGCAGAGCCAATAAAGAGCAGCTGTTGTCAGCTTCCAGCTAGGGATTTTAGTCAACTTTCTAAAGAATTTGGCATACATTGTTATATTTGACAAGTTTCAACAAGTCTCAACAGAAACCACAGCTCTCTTGTAACCCAGGAGGCTTCCAGCTTCTGGATTTAGGGAAGCAGAGGCAAAACAATACCATTTTTGTGACTGGTGTGTCCCTTGAGTCACTGTGGACTCAGGCTCTTGTCACTGGCTTGGTGGTTGAAGAAATGGTAATTTAAATGTTGTGAATACTACTTAAATAACCAGATTATCAGAGGAGGGCCAAAATCCACATGTTTGAACATTTCTCCCATTATAGGAAATGGTAGCTTCATGGTGCCACTGTTACTTTGTGGCAATGTTCTTGCCTGGCACATACAAAGCCCTAGCTTTGATCATCATCACACACATAAAAGTTGCTGGATGGCTAGAAGGAAAAACTTCAGTCTAGAAACTAGATGGTTTTATTTTAGATTACAATGCAGTCTTTTTTTTATGGTTTATTTAACTTTATTTTATGTGCATTGGTGTGAAGGTGTCAGATCCCCTGCAACTGGATCTTC
Source organism: Alexandromys fortis (assembly GCF_014885135.2). Classification (NCBI taxonomy): domain Eukaryota; kingdom Metazoa; phylum Chordata; class Mammalia; order Rodentia; family Cricetidae; genus Alexandromys; species Alexandromys fortis. Next base: position 7,446,602 of record NW_026067920.1, read on the forward strand.
AGACAGTTGCAAGCTGCCATGTGGGTGCTGGGAATTGAACCTGGGTCCTCTGGAAGAGCAGTCAGTGCTCTTAACCACTGAGCCATCTCTCCAGCCCTACAATGCAGTCTTGTAGTTTTACTATACTATACCCCAATATGGTAAAACGTTAATTGCATTTTGGGGGTAGCTATGTGGTGGGTATATATGGCATTCATTGAAAACTTAATTTTCCCATATGTTTCAAATGCCTGATAATGTTGGAAGAAATGTGTACAAATTATACTTCAATGAAGCTGTTTAAAATACCAGTTAGTTATAAAAATGCTGTATCTCTGAGAGGACTCCTGGGCAGCAGTTAGTAGTACAACCAGAGGCTTAGTGCCCTGTGTTCCATGTTACTGACCCCACTATGGAGCCACTGGCTCCATCCTCATAGGCAGACCAATTTGCCAGTGTTGTTTAGCCTTTGTAGTGGAAAGAAACTCCCTGCACACACAAGGACACTATAGCTCCTGACTCCTTGCTGACAGTAAGGAAACTGAGCCAAGACTCAAGGGTAGGACAGCAGATCTGCACACTGAGAAGGTGCTTGGGCTGTGATGAGAAGTACCAATCTAACAGCAGGTGTTGGATGGGGAGGTGTGCGCTCTAAGATAAATCTCTCTACTCGTTCTAACACCTGAAACCAGGCACTGCCACCCAGGCACAAGAGTGTTCTTGTCTGCAAAGCTTTTCAAAGTGATGTGCTAACAGAAGTGAGACTTGTGTTCTTACATCTGTACCCCGTTTTGGAAAATAAGATATTTCTTTATGTTTCTGATGATTTAAATAAAAAAAGAAAGGATTCCACCTTTTGTTATCATTATGACTATAACACTCCTAGAGACTAGAGAGGGTAGCATAATAACTCCTCTGAGATTGTTTTAATCACCTAGTACCCCATTAATATGTTCAAATACCTAATTATCAGTTAAAATAAAATGTTTTAAGCATTTGTCTTTCCTAATGATAGAATTTAAGATCTCTAACATAAAACTACTAAAATGTCTTTAACTTTGTCTATTGTTCAACATAAAAAACAAACAAAAAGTAGTTCATGCTCATCTGATTCATGTAGAAATATCCCTATGAAGAAGCAGCAGCTGGTTTGGAGACTGCTGAGTAGCTTAGTGAGTCAAACTGCTTACTGCCACACCTGATGACCTGAGTTTGACCTCCCAGAACCCACATGGTAAAAGAAAACTCTAGCATATGATCCTCTGCTCACCACCAGGAATAAATAGATAAACAAATGAAAAAAATATATATATATGATTTTTTTCTTCTAAGTAAAATAAATTTATAAGGAACATTAGTGTTTTTTTGGCTTTTGTTTGTTTTGTTTTATTTTATTTTTGAGATGGGTTGTTTCTCTGTGTTGCCCTGGCTGTCCTGGAACTCACTCTGTAGACCAGGCTGGCCTCAGACTCAGAGATCCACCTACCTTTGCCTTCCAAATGCTGGGATTAAAGGTGTTCACCATCACTGTCTAGCCTAAGAGGGTTTTGTTTTTTGTTCTTGTTTTTTCGAGACAGGGTTTCTCTGTAGTTTTGGAGCCTGTCCTGGAACTTGCTCTGTAGAATAGGCTGGCCTCAAACTCATGGAGATCCACCTGCCTCTGCCTCCAAAGTGCTAGGATTAAAGGCATGTGCCATCATTGCCCAGCCCTAAGAGGTTTTTAAGGACTGCAAAATGTTTTCTTTCTTCCTTTCTTCTTTTCTTTCTTTCTTTTTTAAATACAATTAATAGTGGTGGTAGGTAACGGAAGTTAGGTGGGTTGACAAAACCACAGAAACCTACTAAACTGGCCTAACCTCAAAGAAGTGGATGTTATGTAGAAATGAATGAATCTTTTAATTATTTAATATTTATTTACTTATATATGTTGAGTCTGTGCATGTATGTTTATGCTACAGCACACATGTGAAGCTCTCAGGACAATGTACAGGAATCAGTTCTCTGCTTTGACCATGTAGATTCCATGGATTGAAGTCAGGATATCAGGCCAGGCAGCAAGTGCCTCATCTACTACTCATGAAACATTAGAAACAACCTTCTATATTCTTTTTTATTTTTTTAAGATTTGTTCTTATTGGGCTGGAGAGATGGCTCAGTGGTTAAGAGCATTGACTGCTCTTCCAGAGGTCCTGAGTTCAACTCCCAGCAACCACATGGTGGCTCACAGCCATCTATAATGAGATCTGGTGCCCCCTTCTGGCCTGCAGGTATACATGGAAGAAATGCTAAATATATAATAAATAAATAAATCTTAAAAAAAAGATTTACCTCTCAAAAAAAAAAAAAGATTTGTTCTTATTATTTTTAGTTACATATTTATATGTCTGTGCACATAACTGCAGGTGCCCTTGGAGGCCAGAGGCATCAAATTCACTCTGGAATTGAAGTTTCAGGCAATGTGAGCCTCCCAAACTGGGAGCTGGTAACTGAACTCAGGTCCTGATGCAAAAGCAGGATGTGCTCTCGACTACGGAGCCATTGTTCCAGCCCCTGCAACCTTCTGCATTCCTATAAATATCTTTTTAGGCACCTGCTTATTACAGCAGAACATTTCAGTGTGCCCTGTTTTGTTTTTTATGCAATGAAATCCACAAACCCTGTATTTAGAAAACAAATTAAGTAGAAAGTTATACTGGAGATGTGCTTAATTCCATTTACTCCAAGTTAACATAAAGATGTAGGAACCTGAAAAAGGAAAGCAAAGATTAACTGGAATCAGAAAGGCAGAAGATGACTGCAGGTGATCTACTCATCTGTGGCCATCTTAACAACCACTCATCCACCAGGGAAGAAAAGCTTGGGTATACAGCATGGACTCTGTTGGAAGAAGCCATGGATAGATACACTGCAACCAGAAAAAACCCACAACAGGAGAAATGCATACTCTAGGGCCACATCTGAGCAGAACACAAATGCCTTTCTCTGCAGAAGCACTGGTTCCCAGAGGCCTGGGGACCATTAATGGTCTGAACAGAAAACTAATTAGCCTCACAGTGAGAATAAGAGTTCCACCCAAACAAACCAGGAATCTGTAAGAGCAAACCTTACTTTCCGTGGGCCCCAGGGAAAGATACTATTTCCAGGTGCTCCTTGGATCTCACAAGAGGCCAGAATTATCAAATATTACATGGTCAGCATTCCAACAAATTTCGCTGAAGAGAACCAGGCCTACGTCCCAGAATGTACCACTGGCAATTACCTCTGATCTAATTTGAAGTCCCCAAATAAAAGAGGAGGCTCTAGATCCCTGTCTTTCTCTTTTCTTCTTTACTCCTGAACCATAAAAGACTCTAACTATCCTGGAATGAGGAAGCAACCCACTGGACTATGTGGCCCTGGCTCAGTCTATCTGGTAGCCAGGAAACTTGGGGAGGAGTCAACACACCCGGATTGCAAAGTAGTTCACCCCATACATCTCCAGGTCCTGCGCTATCTTCAAATACTCCATTTCAGCTTCATCCCTGTAAGGAGAATGGAAGAACACGGTCACTGGGGCTAAGTGACAAGGGTGGAGGACAGACACTCGCCAAGCCAAGTACTCTCAGCATGCTTATCCTATGGATTTACGACACCTGCAGAAGATAGGAGACAGACCAGACACCAGCAGAGCTTTTCCCAATCCAGAGTCTATTAAACACAAGCAGCAGAATTTCCCATCCCCGTGAAAATAAGAAAACAGACTCATTACACTGTCTCTTGGCTTCAATTTCACACTCTGCCCTTGGTAAATAGTGGCATCTGTCTCAAGTGATTAAAAAAAAAGAATGTGGGGGTTGGGAGTGTAGCTTAGTGGTACAGCACTCACTTAGCACGTGTACAGCTGAGTTTCATCCCTTGTAATAGTAAAAAGAAAAACCAAAACCATGGTGTGTTATTTTCAACCTCAGATGAATTATTTAAGCTGTTGCCTTATCTCTGTGCACTTTCTTAACCCAGAGGTTTTAGGAGTGAACAAGCTTTTCTACACACTATGACAGCTTCTACTTTCCTGACTTTGTCTCTTGGGGCTAAGAGACAAAGGGGTTACTGTTGAAGGTTAAGGCAAGAATTATCTGAGCCATGAAACCCAGGACAGTGGATGAATATTTTGTGTTATAACTCAAACTTAAAGCAAGCTCTGAAGCAGCAGTGACTTGCAGAAAACTCCCCAATAGTTAAATGTATTGAAGTAATTCAACTCAAGCTTCCCTATGACCTTGTCCTTGTCCTTCTCTCTCTCTCTCATCTCAAAATGCTCTCAGATGGATTTTAAAAATTCACCCTGAGAGAACGCCAAGTGTTGGCAAGCAGGTGGAAGAACCAGAAATCACACACACTGCTGATGTAAATTGATTCAATTACTTCGGGAAACTATTCAACATTACCTATAACAGCAAAAACCAAGAAACAACCCAACAACTCAAGAGTCCTTCAACAGTAGAATGGATAAATAATCTGTTATACTAATATACTGGAATTCTGCACAGCCATGAAAATTGGAAAATTATTGCTACATGCCATGTACTCAAATCTCACACGATGATCTTGAGAAAAAAACCACTTAATATAGAAATTGGTGCATTTATCTAAAGTTTAAAATGGATGATGGTGGACTAAAGATGCAGCTCAGTGATAGAATGGTCAGCTGCCCAGCATATGAGAGACCTTGTACTTGATCTCTCAGCACTACAGACTCATAATATAACAATGGTAAATTAAAAAAAAAAATCAATGGGCAACACCAGTCTATGGGAACACTAATTAGAAATTGGGAAACTGAATTAGATGTGATGGCACAAGCCTTTAATTTCAACACTGAGTAGAGGCAGGTGGACTTCTGTGAGTGTTGGCCAGCCTGAAATACATAGCAAGTTCTGGGACTGCAAGAGCTACATAGTAAGACTTTGACCATTAAAAAGAAAAAGAAAAGAAAAGAAAAGAAACTGGAAAACTAGTTATCTCTGGGGAGAAAGTCATGGGCTATTTCTTATCTTTTTGTGATAAATGATCAAACAGTATACTTATGATCTGTCCATTTTGTGGGTATAAACAAAAGAGATACCTCAGTAGTTAAGAGCATTGTCTACTCTTCCAGGGGACCCACGTTTAATTAGTAGCACCCATAGTGCCCTGAAGCCATCTGTAACTCCACTTCTGGTGCCACCTTCTGGCATCCTTAGGCACCAGACATGCACACCAGGCACGGTACAGTGACAAACATATAGGGAAACATCCATAAAGACACAACAAACAAAAAATATTGTAGGAAGCTGATTTGAAGGATTAGGGTGGGGGCTAACACAAAGATGATCAACATCTAAAGCTACCAAAGGAATACTTACAACAAACTACAAATTTTTGTGTTTTAATTTTAATTTAGTAAAATTGTAGGTTGAATAAAAAATATTGAAAGAAACCTAAGGTAGTGGTAACATTTTACTAACACTGGTGATGGACATATGCCAAAAGGCACAAATTTTTATTTATTCATATTATTATTTTGTCTGTTTGTATGTTTTTTAAGACAGGGTTTCGCTGTGTTAATAGTTATGGCTATCCTGGAACTCACTCTGTAGACCAGGCTGGTCTCAAACTCAGAGCTCCACCTGCCTCTGCCTCCAGAGTGCTGGGATTAAAGGCGAGCGCCACCACTGCCCGATTACAATTATTTAGAAAGTAATGTAGTTTCATCTATCAAAACACAAAATGTTCATGTCTTTGATCACTAACTCTCCTCCAAGAATCTACCCTCAAGTCTATGCAATTATGTAACAACATAAAATTATACATTGCAGAGTAAAAGTGAAAAGCAGTCAGATATTATAAATGCCATCAATGTAGGCCTGAATATAAAAAAAGGGCCTTCAGACAGAATGTTAAACTAAACTGCCAGTGAATGTATCAGACTTGGATATCCTGATAGGCAGAGCACAAGACCACTTTTAATTAATTAATTTATAAATTTGGTTTTCAACCCAGAGTCTTACACATTCTCGGCAAGCACTCTACTGCTGAGCTACATGCCCAGATGGTCATATGCCATTTTTATAGCACAACAACAAGGATGCACATGAAACTGAGGACCAACACTACTCCCAGTTCTCGCTTTTCCTTCCATATACTTCAGGACTGCATTCTGTCCTACAAGCATGTCCTAGTTTTATAGTTCTTTACGGGGGGGGGGGGGGGGGGGGGGAGGGGGGGGGGGGGGGGGGGGGGGGGGGAGGTATGAAGAAATGTAAACAAGGATGAAGCAGCTTTACCTGGCTCTGCCCCGGTGCTCCGCGTACCAAGCAGTAATTCTCTCCTCCCACATTTCCGGAGTCATCTGATATAGATTTATCACCTACCAAAAAGACAGCAAGAGAAAATCCACATGCAAAGCAAGTCTGGATATTGTTTGCCATTTTTATAATTATGGTTCATTTTTACAAAACAGCAAGGCTATTTTTAAAAAGCTGCATGCAGGGAGAGTCACACACAGAGGTGGGTGTATACACAAGCACCATTCCACTGGAGGAGCAACCTGCAGGCTGCAGCATTCCTCAATCCTAACTGCACTCCTGGGCTGCCAGGGTGTTCATCTCAGGGACCACCTCTGACAGTAAAGCAGTGCTTACTTATGCTGGCCTTCAACTGCAGAGAAGCCATCAAAGGATAGGTAAAGGCAGGGAATGGTTGGGGAAAGCCTTTATTACCCAGTGACAGATGATAAGCAGGGCTATAAGAAGGGAAACAGCCAAAGGCTGCTTCTGTGTCTAATGAGTAAGAGGAACAAGAGGATTAAAAGCCCCTCCACCTCATCTTCTCCATCCCAAACAGCTCAATTCTGCACAGAGAACACAAGATCTCAAGGCTCCTTTAAGTCAATGCCACTCAACCACCTTTAGAAATTGCCACACCAGAAAAATAATCTACCTGCCACACACTTCCTAGCAATTCGACATTAATTCCACAAGCTCTTGCATTTTCTCATTTTGAGACTGAATCTCACTCTGTAGTTCAAGCTGGCCTTAACCTTATGATTCTCTTGCCTCTCTCTGCCTCTTAACTACTGGGAGTTCAGGCATGAACCATATGTGCAGCAACATCTTTTGCTTTTCATATGCTCGATCAAGTGCAGTGATATATATTACACTGTAATTCTATACTCGGTATATATACACCTGTAATTCTAGTACTCGGGAGACTGAGGCAAGAGGGTAGTGAGTTCAAGACCAGCCTGGACCACAGAACAAGGGCCTATCTCAAAAAATAAAAATAGGAGCTAGAAAGAAAGCTCCGTAGGTAAAAGTGCTTGCTCTGCAAACATGTGGACTTGAGTGTGAATCCCCAGTAATATTAGGAATTGATAGCTCTTGGGAGAAGGAAAATCAATTTTCTTCAAGTAGAATGACCACACCCGAGGCAGCACACTCAGGAGTAGATGGCTAACACAAATTGGAATCCACTACTTTTAGTGGTTTCTGTTGTTGTTTTAAGAGAGAGAAGAACATAAAGTTGGGTGTACAGGGAAGTGGAGGGATATAGTAGGAGGTGGAGGAGGAGAAAGAATATGATCAAAATATATTGCATAAAATCCTCAAGGAGCTGGGTGGTGGTGGTGGTGCACACCTTTAATTCCAGGCAGAGGCAGGTGGATTCCAGTGAGTTCAAGGACAGCCTAGTCTACAAAAATAAGTTCCAGGACAGCCAGGGCTGTTACATGGAAAAACCCTGTCCCAAAAAACAAAAGCAAAAAATTAAAGGAATAGCTGGGTGGTGGTGGTACATGCCTTTAGTACCAGCACTCAGGAGGCAGAGGCAGAGGAACTCTGTGAGTTCCAGAACAGCCTGATCTACAGAGCAAGTTCCAGGACAGCCAAGGCGATTACACAAAGAAACCCTGTTTTGAAACAAACAAAAAACCCTCAAAAAATAAATAAAAACATTAAAAAAAAACATAAAAAGGGCAGGCACGATTGTACATACATGCCTATAACTACAGCACTGAGGGGTAGAGACAGGTAGACCTGGAATGCTCACTGCCTGGCCAGCCTAGCTTAAATGGAAGCTTCCAGCTGAGAGACCTTGTCTCATGACATAACTAAGAATAAATAGAGGAAGACACCTGAAGTCCTGCTCTGGCCTCTGCATGTGTGAAAGGGCTCATACACCTGCATACTCACAGGCATGCACAACACAACACACACTAATAAGTAAATATGCTTAACCAAGAGTCCATAGTCTTTTCAAGATTATGAACTATGTAAATGAGCTTGTTTTGTACTTCCAACACTCCTTCAAGTCATTCAGAGGCTTTCATTCAGCTACATTTGCTGTTTTCCCAAAGAGAAACTGATTTCTTACCCTTTTTGGAAGCAATTCCTCTTGGGCTAAAAATCCTCGTTTATGCACAGAGGGGTCATAGTCACCATACTGGAAGGAAAAGAAAAGAGATCGTGTGATAGAGATTCTAAAGACTATTGTCATTTCTGAACAAGGCTCAACTCAGTTGGTCCCTCCTTCCAGTTCCAGGGAGCAATTCAATTCTGATGACAAGATTTCAACCTTGTCAGTTTGTTATCCTTGAATGAAAATACAAAGCTGATTATATCTATGAGCAGAGTTGCAAAATCCCATAAGGGATGGATGGGTGATGTGCTAATAAGAATGTGACATTTGTATGGAAATAGTTTGTTTCCTAACCCTCAAAGAAAGCAGTCATTTCCAAACATTAGCGTTGGAATGGAAACAACAAAATGCAACTGTGAAAGTTGTGATTAGCAAAGTGTGATAAGGGCCTTACCTACAGATGCCTCTAAGTGACTGGTAATTGGAGCCAATTGCTAGGTGGGACCAGGGAATACCGCAGGCAATATTTTTAGTACTTTTGCTCAAGGCTCTGAAAATTGCTTTTGGAAGATCTGCTATCAATATTCTCTGTCATTCCTACTGCACAAAGAAACAAAAGGTTAACTGATACAGCCAAAGCTGTAGAGCTGAGAACTAGTGGGACTTGCAATCTACATTTCTCCTCCAGAGGAAACAACTCAGATAGTTATTCTCTTTTTAAAAAGAGTACTCCTTTGTTTTCTAGAAAACTTAAGTCAGACCAGAGAATCATCCCAAATCAAAGAACGGGCCGGGAATGATGCTCAGTGGCACAACACTAGCCTAGCATGCATAAAGCCCTAGGTTTAAGCCCCAGGCCCTGCTACAGAGGTCTTTAAACAAGGCATTCTTTCTTAAGCCACAGCATCCTCACCTGGAAAGCAAGGAACAAACTGTAAAGAAACCCAGGTAAGCATTCTGGGGTGGTGCTGGACCCTGGTGAACGTCAAGCATGAGCATTATGGCGACCTTTGCATTATTGAAGACTTCATAGAGATGACTGAAAGCCATGATAATTGTATTTGCAAGCTTTTCAACACTTGTGAACCAAATTTTAATGCAAAAGTAAGCATATATGCAAAGCTAAAGTTGTAAATTCAGGTCTCAAAAGCTTGCAAGATTAACGACCCTCATTATTAAATTATACCAAGCTCCTAGCTACTACACTGATCAAATATATTCCATCTGAGCAATGCAAAGGTGGTGAAGATTCTGCTGAAAGAGCTTCTTCACTGAACTAACTCCACTCACGACATCAAAGCTACCTTGATGTCTATTTAAACGTCTATTTAAAAAACAAAGGGGAAAAATGCTGGTGTTGTGGCAGTAAATATAAAAGAAAGCCACACCACACTACAGATGGAAACGACTATTCCTCATTTTTTATGTAACAGAAGCATTATGGTAAGATTGAGGTGAATTTACTGTGAAAGTAAGAAAGGTGAAGTCTCAAAGCTCTGAAGCTTTGTGGGTCTGTTTGTAATCTTATATTCATCATTTGGTATTCCTGTATTAAAGAAAAACCCCTAAATTGCCTAAATTTCAGAGCCTACAAAACCTGTTTTTATGCTGCCCCTTATAAACATCTTAAATTTAAATACAAGAAAGGGAAGATTGGGGATGTAGATCAGTGATGTAGCTTAGCATGTAACAGATCCATGTTCAATTTTTAGAATTAAAACAAACCAAGCAAATATCATCACTTTGAAGAACTGACAATTAAGATAAAATTCTTGGGGTTGGAGACATGGCTCAGTAGTTAAGAGCACTTGCTGTTCTTATAGAAGACCTGGGTTTGATTCTTAGCATCCATATAGTGAATGATAACCATCTATAACTCCAGTTTCAGGATATCTGATGCCCTCTTCTGATCTCCTTGGCAATTGCATGCACATGCCCATACACATAAAAATAACTAATTAAAAAAATTTTCAGCCGGGCAGTGGTGACTCATGCCTTTAATCCCAGCACTCTGGAGGCAGAGGCAGGCGGACCTCTGTGAGTTTGAGGCCAGTCTGGTCTACAAGAGCTAGTTCCAGGACAGGTTTCAAAGCTACACAGAGAAATCCTGCCTCGAAAACCAAAATAATAATAATAATAATTTTTCTTGGGTTTGTGATATAGCTCAGCAGTTAAATTTTTGCTGCTGAGTCTAATGACCTAAGTTCTATCCCAGGAACCCATGATGGAAGGAGAGAAATAACTCATGGAAGTTGTCCTCTGACCTCTACATCCATGTCACAACCCATCACAACCTCACCCCTGCCAAATGAAAAAAAAATGTAATTTTTAATTATTGAAAAAACAAACCAAAAACCAAAAACCATTGTGCGTCTGTGAGATGCCTCTGCAGGTAAATGTGCCTTTGTTGAGTCTGACGACCTGAATTCAATTCCCAGGACCCACATGATGCAGGGGAGAGAACCGACTCTTCTAAGTAGTCCTCTGACCTCCACATGCATGCTATGGCAGGCACACACATAATAATACATAAATATCTAATTAATTCTTTTAAAATATCAACTTCCCAGTAGTAGCATACACCTTTAATCCAAGGACTTGGAAAAAAGGGGCAGGCAGATCTCTGAGTTTAAAGTCTACAGGGCAAGTTCCAGGACTGTCATGGCTACACAGAGAAACCCTGTTTCAAAAGCAAAAACAACAAAAACAAAATAATTGCTCTTTGCTGCTTTGGGCTGGGAGTAGAGCTCAGTGGCAAAGTGCTTACTGACCTGAGTCTGACCTCCAATACTACAATGTCAAAGAACTCACCATTTATTTACACAATTTTCTCTCTCTCTCTCTCTCTCTCTCTCTCTCTCTCATTTTCAGGAGGCTAGGTGTGTGGGTATCTCCTATGTTGCCCAGGCTAGCCTCAAACTCCTGGGTTTGAGCAACTCTCCTGCCTTAGACTCCCAAGGAGCTAGGAACAAGTCATCTGAAAAGCCTAAGCTAAAAGGAGTCTCTTTCTGGGTATTGATTTCCTCTCTGTATGCAATGGAAAAAAAAAAAAAATCAGACCAAATGTTCTAAATGGGTTCTAATAAACAAAGTTTAACATTTATTTTTCTTAATCTCTCCCTCTCCCTCCCCCTTTTCTTTCTTTCTTTCTTTCTTTCTTTCTTTCTTTCTTTCTTTCTTCCTTCCTTCCTTCCTTCCTTCCTTTCTCTTTTTTTTTTTGAAACATGGTTTCTCTATGTAACCCTGGCTGTCCTAGAGCTCGCTATGTAGACCAGGCTGGCTTCAAACTCCTGAGTGCTGGGATTGAAGGCATGTGTCACCATTCCCAGTTTATATATTTTCTCTTCTTTTCTTTGTAACCATCTGTGTAAAATAGATATCTATTACATATAGTCACTAAATTCCATATGAATCAGGGATATAAACCTATAAACAGGGCTGGAGAGATGGCTCAGCGGTTAAGAACACTGCCTGCTGTTCCAGAGGTCCTGAGTTCAATTCCCAGCAACCATATGGTAGCTCACAACCATCTGTAGTAAGATCTGGTGCCCTCTTCTGACATGCAGAACACTGTATACATAATGAATAAATAAATCTTAAAAAAAAAAAAGAAGCCTGCATCCATCTTTCCTCTCACTTTATTAAAAAAAAAACCTATAAACAAAAATCCATAAAAGTACCAGACAAGAGAGGGTGGGAACATAGTGGTTGGTGAAGTCCTTCTCAAGACTGACACAGAATAGCAGACAAAGGTTGCTATCACCATAGATGAGCTCCTATAAATCAATAAGACAAAGACAAGAACATAGCAGAAAAGGGACAAGTCATAAACAGTCACTGCAGAGTAAAAAAGAACAAATGGCCAGTTAACCCTGGAGATGCTTAGTCCCATTGCAAATCAATACATTAAAATAAATAAATAAATAAATAAATAAATAAATAAATAAATAAATAAACAAAAAAAAACAAAACCCACTGTTTTTCTGAAACCGGACAGCGAAACTTCAGAAGACTGATCATATCCATTGTTGTGAAGGATGTACAAAAGCAGGTGTTCTCACATACTGCTGCTGTAAGTTAGATCAGAACATACTTCTAGAGGCATTATTTTTGAGACATGGTCTATGTATGTAGACCTGGCAGACCTGAAACTGGTCAAATGCTGGCCTCAACACTCACAGAGATTCTCCTGCCTCTGCTTCTCAAGTGCTGGGATTAAAGGTACACACCACAAAGCCTGAGCAGACTTACTTATTTTTAATTTATGTATATGCGTGTGAGCCTTTGTGTGTGAGTATATGTGTACCACATGTGTGCATATGTGTACCACATGTGTGCAGGAGCCCTCAGAGACCAGAAGAGAGAACCAAATGCCCCAGAATTGGAGTTACAGGCTTGTAAACTGCTGAGAAGCAGATGCACTCTTAGTTGTTGAGCCATCTCTCCAGCTCCATCTCACACCATTCTTTTCTTCCTTCTGAAAGAGCCCACAGGCAGCACAAAGTTTCACGAATGATACCTTATTCTCTCCTAGTAATTTTCAGTACAAACATATTTCAGAAAGAAAGAAAAACACACTTGAAACACTAAATTGTCCATATAAAATCAACAGGTGGCTTAAAAACTGCAAGATGGTTTTGCTTGTCATGTGACTGACTGATCTATTCTTTTGATTCTAGCATAACTCAAACAAGAACCAAGAAATATGGTTCTTGTTGACTGAACCATGTGATTAATATTTGTATTTATATTTTGAAGTTGTTTCTTTATGCTTTGGGATTAAGTGTGTCTATATCATCCCAACAGCTGAAATACTGTAATGAATACATTTGCACACAATTATGTTCCATGTGTTAATGAGCTCTGTTTCACTTCTCCATATTTCTAGAATTTCTTTCTATTTCAGAATGGCTAGGAAGAAAACAAACTGTACATAACAAGTATGGATTACCTAAAAGTGTATTTATTTGAAAATGACATGATAGTATACATTATGACCCTAAAAATTCCACCAGGAAACTCCTACTGATAAAAACTTTTATTCAAATAGTTGAATACAATGTTAACTCACAATCAAGAAAGAAATCAGTAAAATGACAGCTTTTGCAGTAGCCACAAATCATGTAAAATATCCTGGTGTAACTCTAACCAAACAAGTGAAATATTTACATCATAAAAACTTAAAAACTTAAGACATTTAAGAAGGTATCAGTGATGCCGGGGAATGGTGGCGCACACCTCTAATCCCAGGACTTGGGAGGCAGAGGCAGGCAGATCACTGTGAGTTTGAGGCCAGCCTGGTCTACAAGAGCTAGTTCCAGCTCCAAAACTACAGAGAAACCCTGTCTCAAAACACACACGCACGCGCACACACACACACACACACACACACAAATGCATCAGTAAATAGGAAGATCTACTTTCTACTTATAAATTGGTAAAATTAATATATTAATAATGAGCATCCTACCATCAAGTTGTTTTTGTTTGCTTATATTTTAAGTGCATTGGTACTTTGCCTTCATGTATGTCTGTGTGAAGGTGTAAGATCCCTGGAGTTAGAGCTACAGATAATGGTGAGCTGTGTGTGGATGCTGGGGATTGAACATGGGTCCTCTGTAAGAGCAGACAATGCTTTTACCCACTGAGCATCTCTCCAGCCCCAGTGTTCATCTTGTAAATGAAACTAGAATTTAGTGAAAGTTAATGTTTGACCTCCACAAACTTCACTAAACAGTGAAGGGGCAGGAACAAAGTGCTGGGTCAGGCAGCCTAGACACCTGGGTTTCCAGCCTGGCTCTACCCTTCGTCCCACTGTTTCAATCTTCACGAAGAGGCATGTATGGTAGAGCACTTGCCTCATGTGCTGGGCTTTGGGTTTTGTCCTCTGTACCATTAAAACAAAACACAACAAAACAAGTGGCTTGTACATTTCATAAGTATAGAAATAACATAAAAGCATTTTGACCCTGAACAAACCATTCATCTTTTTTGTTTGTTTTGTTTTTCTTCAAGACGGGTTTCTCTGTGTAGCCCTGGCCTGTCCTGGAACTCACTATTATAGTCCAGGCTGGCCTTGAACTCACAGAGATCCGCCTGCCTCTGCCAAGTGGTGGGATTAAAGGCATGCACCGCTACGCCCAGCTCATTCATCTTTTCTAACCTTTAATTCTGTCAGCTTTGGCTTCCAAAAAATACTACATGGGGTATTTTGATAAACATTATAGATAAGCTCATCCTACATATGTGCTCACTATTAACCAGTAGTCTGAGAAGCTGGTAACATGGTTTCCTGAATGCAAACAAGGCCTCACTCTACAGCCCTTGCTGGCCTGGAACTCACAGGATCTGACTGCCCTGTCTAGTATTAAAGGTGTGCCTACCACACCCAGCCTGAATACAGACTTTAAAAGCTAGAGATTACCTGTATTTGTAAGATTTCTAAATTTAACACCGGAAAAAATAGTTCGAGCACCTACCTCCATATGAACCACATATGTTGTCTGTGAATCACTTTCATCTCCAAATTGGCAGAAGCCAAATAAGTAGGGCTTTCCTGCAGTGAAATCTGTTCAAGCAAACATCTGCTGGTTCCTTGAAAATGATCCCACTCCTCTGCTCCCAAATAAGTGGCCTTTGAATTTGTGACCCAAAACCCCATAGCCTTTGAGACTGAGGTAATATCCTTGAGAGCTTGGTTGGGTTTCAAATAGGAGAAAACATGCAAAAAAGGAGCTCAACTCTGAGCCAAGTACATGGATTTAAGGAAAGTAATGATGACTGCTTTGTCACTGTTAGGACTGAAAGGATACATTTTTCCTGTTACTAATATTCTTGATCGAAGCATAAAAGGAGCATATGCTTTACTTGAACCACAGCCCATTTTCTGTTTTCTCAATTATTCCTTTTTCAAGGAAGGTATAAAATATAACTCTAAAGCCATAGATTCTGTCTCTAGCTTCACCCATGAAGCTACCAAAGACCTTAGAGAATCACTGAGGGCAAAACTTGCTCTAGGACCTGCATCGGACAGTTAACAAGTCTCATGTCTCAAGCCCTGTGCCTACTCAGCAGACACTAATGGGTCATCAAATGACTAAACTGACTCTGTGCTTCTACTGGCCTGACCAGCACACACACTTTGAAGCCCTTTTCCCATTCCAAATGGCAAACAAGTCATTCCTGGCTTTGATCTGAAAATGTGAGTAAGGTGGGAAACTCAAGGGTCATCAAACACTCTAGTTGGCCTTATAATAGGACAGAAACTCAGTGATGCTCCTCTCTCACCACTCCTGGTCTGCTGTCTAACTGAGAATAAACGACTTTAGGCTGATGAGACAGCACCAATGGGCCCAGCAGGCTCAGCAGACCCAGCTCCTAGCCACATGCACAAAGTATACTTACTGGGGCCTCACCAGGAGTGTGGCTTCTAAGAATGTATTCTCTGGAAAGATGAGTTTGGATAGAGAATCTGGGTCCTGTTCACCTAAAGGCCTCATTTGATCATAATTAGAGACCATAAATTCACTTTCCCTGACTAATAAAACGAAGCTGATGCAATGAATGTAATGAACCACATGTGCATAATGAGATTACATAGAGAATCCATCTTTCTGAATGAATTCACTTAGAATGAATTGTAAGTCATTAGAATGATATGCTTGTCACTTGTATACACAATATACATATATACAAAATATGCAGAAGTTATGGCAGCAACAGTAGATACCCAACTCTCATGACATCTCATTTTCGGGGGCAAGTTGTTCTGAAATCTCCAAAATCCAAAAAAATGGAAAATTGGAGCCATGCTGTGACATGTTAATGCTGAGGAAGAACGCATTTTTCTTTCTTTGGACCCACCTTGGCCTGGACAGCATAGGAAGCCAAGAGCACTGAAGCCTCAGGAGGGCAGTAGATCTTTTCATCCAAAATCTGTTTCTTCACCTGAAAGGGGCAGAGAGAGAGAGAGAGAGAGAGAGAGAGAGAGAGAGAGAGAGAGAGAGAGAGAGAGAGAGAAGGGGGTAGGGGAGGAGATTGTGAGATGGCATGTTTGGAAGACAGCAGTCCGCCTGGTCACAGCGGATGGCTGCAGGTATTCTAAATGAGGACTGCCAAAGCAGCCTATTAATGATTTTCTGACAAAGGAGACTTTTTTTAAAAGTGTTGCAGACCAGTTGAGAGTTCAGCCACTAAGAAGTTACCAGTAAGCTTGCTGCACAAAAGCCCTCATCTCTTCTCCTCAGAGTCAAGGCTGGAGAGTAAAGACGATCTGCTTGACTACAGCAGAGACTGACGGGGGCTATGGCTAAGGGTGGCTGCACTCTGTCTCAGTCTTGGGCCCTGTGGAGCACACACAGTCCTAGAAGAGATGGAAGCTACTTTCAAATCTTCATACAAGACAAAAGGCATCAAGGCCACTGAATTATGACTGTAGAAAAAAGTCATCTCTTTCAATGTGCTGCTCTAAGGAAAAAGGAAGCAATAAAATTTGATCGATTCAACTTTTAAGTACACATGAGGTTCAGGAAATATAATTCCTAAGCCATAATATTGAATTAACATATCTCACTGCACCTAACTCTGTACAGTGGTGCAGTGTATGATGTTCCAGACACAAGGACAAGAGAGCCACATGAAGTGGGGGTACATTAAGGAAAGCCAACTCTTTTCACAGATTCCTATATTAGTAGACGTTGCCTTGCTTACTCACAAAAACAATCTAACATCTCAGTATGAAGGAAATTCAAGCAAAAGTCACAGGAGGCGAGGTGCTGCCTCAAGTACTCACAGGAAAGTCATTCCTATAATACTAAGGTACTCTGGTCTCATGTAGCTTAAGGTGGTCTTGAGCTTTCTATGTAACTGAAGATGACCCTAAATTTCTGATCCTCCAGTGGATTACAAAAGTTCGCTATGCTCAAGGCTTCATGAATACAAGGCAAGCATTCTATAGAGCTATATTCCCAACCCCAAAGAAACTTCATGTGGCTTTATTCACACATACAGTTCTCCCCAGGTTTTAAACTACGTGAAAATAAAAGCTGAGATGTTCTAAAGCAGTGAAACCTTCAGATCTCCTAGTATCTTTACAAAAAGATAAAAAAGAAACCAAAATACAAAAAATCTGAAAGGGCTACCTTTTGACCTAAAACACGCATGCATGCATGCATGCACGAAACTCCTTTGTAAAAGAAACTAGTTAGCCAGGCATGGGGCACACATTCCAACATTCTAGAGGCTGAGGCATGAATGAGCCTTAGCTATGGAGTGAGATCCTCTTAACAATACACACAACACAACACAGCATTATACAGAGAGTAATGTCACAGTTCACAATCTATATCCTGAACACAACACAGAGGCTCCATATTACAAGGCTTCTGTGAAGAATCCCAGGTGTACTTCTGGGAAGTCAATGCATTTAATGCCCTGTTATAATCTGTCACATCACAGACAGTGGGCTACCTTGGGGCACATAAGCAATTTCAGCATCAATCACCACAGATAGCCATAAAACTGAGGAGGCTCTCTGACAAAGTAAGGTTTCCATCCTTAAATAAGCAACTCCCTGTGTCCCTAGATGGTCAATTTGTAATTCTGGAACACCCAATTTCTTCAGTTTGGTTGAAGAATTATTTAAGAATACCAACTGTATATTCAACGAGCCTATCTTTAAGGGGCCTGCAATCCAGTGAAGGAGGAAATGACAATATACACCCAGAGTAGCACAGAGCAGGCTGTCTGAAATGCCTTAGGCAAGGGTCAGACCAGAGTCACTGCCATTCAGAAGAACTGCCTTGATGCGGCAGTTAGAGGAACTAAGCTAAGCCTCTGAAGCTTTTCTTTATAACCTCAGAGTGCTTTCAAGTTAGCGAGAAGAAACTGGGCTCCACGGTCATGGAGGTTTATAACCTGTTTGTCTGTGCTGCACCATCACACCTCTGCAATTCCATCTGACACCAATTCTCATCATCGGGGAAAGTTCTATTCTGAAGATCTTTCTTTTTCCATTACTGAACCAAAAGGACTGACTATTTGGAGACAGAATATTTTCTGCAGTATAGAAGCAATTGTTGCCAACTCCAAGGGGTTGGCCTGGGCTGCTTCTGTAAACATACTCAAATCGGTCCTCTTAGTACTGGGGGAGATAGCATGAGCCAGTGTACCTGTAAGAAAAATAAGTGTTGCGTGATCTCTTGAACTAGCTCCTCCTCAGCATTCTCAGGATAAAATTTGGCCAGGAAGTGAAAGGTAACCGGTTCTTCCTTCGAAACATCATGATCCAACACCTGCAGAATTTCAGACAAAAGACATGCTGTGCTGGCTCTTCTTCTTCACGTACTGTCATCAGAGTATGCTTTGCAGGGAAGGTATGA
Source organism: Alexandromys fortis (assembly GCF_014885135.2). Classification (NCBI taxonomy): domain Eukaryota; kingdom Metazoa; phylum Chordata; class Mammalia; order Rodentia; family Cricetidae; genus Alexandromys; species Alexandromys fortis. The sequence continues at coordinate 7,465,333 of NW_026067920.1, forward strand.
AATCCCTTCCCTTGTTACAAGCATCCCATTTCCCAAAGGTTGTATTTCTACAACTGGAAGTATTCACAGAGCCATCCATAGCAAGAGATAATTTCCACTTCGCATAGGGGGTTCTGAATCAAACAATCAATAAACTCAAGGGGTGACCAGAGCTACAGAGACAGCAGCAGTGTCAAAGCCACAGAAAATAGCTATAAAACTAGAATGTATAACTCAAAGATCTTGGGCATTATCCTTTATGAAAGACTGAAGATGTATTCTGAAATAGTAACATCTTCCTTTATTCCTTTTTTTTTTTTTACTGACCACTCTAATAGGTTCCCCTGGAATACAACTTAAACACAATAAACTAGATCTTTGTGACATTGTTTATATGTTATGAATACTAGAAGTAAAACATGGCCATCACGGCAATGCTTTGTTCGTGGAATCTTTCAGAGATGGTCACAAAATGCTTGCATGCAGTAAGTAAACCACTGTCTTTAATCTTCTAGCAATCCCACCACCCCCTGAAAAGACTGGACCATCTGCTCTCCAGAGTGAATTTCATTTTAGGACATAAACATGCTACCAGGCTCCATTAACATGTGTCATAATTTATTTCCTTTGAGCAGCAGGTTCTATGACTCCTGATGCCCCCAATCTAATATCCATTTGGCTAACATTCAGGTATGATTTAAAATTCACTTTGCTGAGAATCATAAAAAGACACAGAAAGCTTTGCTGTGTTTCAGAATTCTCTATATGCCTGCCTGAATTCCAGTGGCAGTCTCAGGGGACTCACAATAAGTCTAATCTAGCTGCCCTCCTCAGCACTGGCTCTTTGTGGCATCTGGAGTTTCTAATCATTGGAACTGACCACGGAAACTGACAATGATCGGGAGTTCTAAGCATGAAGGCAATCACCATATACATGCTGTGAACACAATTTGAATATCTCACTTAACACTAGTAAGATGAGACTTTTGCTGGTTATCACATTATGCAGGAGATAACTTCGGGGGCAATTGACAGGGGCACCATTTAGGGTCAGAATTGGACATGGAGTCACTTTGGGAATCAGAGGTCTTTTGGCCATGTTCTTCAGCTGTGTTCACTGTTAGGTAGTCAGGAAAATAGACAGGCATGTCTTTGTGTGGATATATGAGCCCATAAATGGGCAGCCTCCCTGAGCCATTTCCAAGCCACCTTCAAATTACTAGAAACCTAGATTTCATGTGCTTAAGATAAACCCCAGAGTGAGCTGGAGAGATGGCTCAGTGGTTAAGAGCATTGCCTGCTCTTCCAAAGGTCCTGAGTTCAATTCCCAGCAACCACATGGTGGCTCACAACCATCTGTAATAAGGTCTGGTGCCTTCTTCTGGCCTTCGGCATACACACAGATAGACTATTGTATACATAATAAATAATAAATAGATAATTTAAAAAAGATAAACCCCAGAGAATTCTGAGGAGGAAATGGGCATTGCTCCTTCTCCTCAGGCTCTTTATTCCTTAAGTCTTGTTAATGATTAAGTCAGTTGGGTCTTGGTGTTCTCAAAGACTTATTTAAAATTTAAAAAAAAATGAACATGAGCCCTAGGAGAATCTCTCAAAGACATAAATTGTTGGTTTATTTTTTTTTAAGTATACAAAGGTAGTAGTAATGTTATCCATAAAACCTGACTAGTGGTTCAATAAACAGAAGGGCATAATGCCAAAAAGCAGACAGGGTAGTGACAATGGGTAGAAAAGCTGGTCAAGGTTTAGACATGGTGAATCTTGCTTGTCTGGGAGAGTCTTTGGAGAGCAGAAATGCCTGTAGGACTTGTTTCCTAAATATATGACTTAATATTAAAAATTGCCCTCTTCTTTACTACGTCCTTGTGATACTCCAACAATAAGCAAATGAGCTAAGTGCACGCTCAGGAAGAAACCAAACAAAACAACAACAAAAACAAAACAACTGGAAAGTACAAGCCTCCCCCACTGGTTTCATGGAGATCTAGCCCAACCTTCTTGTCCATTTTGAGCCAGGCCACAGTGTCCTTGATTGTGTACTGCAGTCCAAAAAACCAGGTTTCCCGAAGCCCCAGTGTCCGGCACACCAGATCAAACAGGTCCTTCCCTTTCCATTTCATCTGCAATATAACAAACCAACAGGGAAGGACGTTGTAAGCAAAAATCATAATCAATTCATACACAAAACTGTTCTCAGCACTCTCTACTGTCACCAAAATGGCTGATGAGCACTGAATTCCTAAATAATTTCAAAGCTTCCAACACAAAACCATGAGTGGGAAAATATCAATTAGAGCTTAATGGCTCAATTGCTGCGGAGCACACACAATACCTCCTTGGACAGTTCTGTACAGATCGCAATATCCCTGAAGCTGCGAGTTTAGCAAACCTGGTAAGTAAGCAGCCTCATTTAGGAGAGTCAAGCATCCTAAATTAGCCCAGGAAGATGGTTAGATGGCTAGTTTGTGAAACGCTACCTCCCTTGAGATTGGGTTTTTGTTTTGTTTTGGTTTTTGGTTTTTGGAGACAGGGTTTCGCTGTAGCTTTGGGGCCTGTCCTGGAACTAGCTCTTGTAGACCAGGCTGTCCTCAAACTCACAGAGATCCACCTGCCTCTGCCTTCTGAGTGCTGGGATTAAAGGCGTGCGCCACCACCGCCCGGCTTGAGTTTTTTTTTTTTTTTTAATCATGACTCTGCCATTTGATAAAAGGTTAAGTATTCTCTTTTTAACTTAAAGACTAGTCTTACCAGGAAAAAAATTAAATATATGGAAATTATAACCAAAGCCACAAATTGTAGAGCACAAGAACCATGAGAGACCAGATAGGCCAGTTGCAGGTCTCTATCAGGATGTCTGGTTGGGCCCAAGCAGAAGCAACTTGCCCACAGGCACAAAAAGCAATTCCAAATGCTCAGTGTCCAACCAATGTGATGAATATACAAATTAACTATGGCATGTTTATTCCATAGCCTCACTTTCAAAAATACTTAAATCTCTGCTAAACCATTTTCTTTTTCTCTGCTATTCAATGGTGTAGGTGGAAAAAGCAAGTTCAAACATCTTCATAGGAAAAGAGGGTGCAGGGCAGCTGAGTAAATGTTGCCACCTAGTGGATTTCAGTCAATTAGATTTTTCCTATATTACCTCTTAGTTACTGCTTACTGGATATCCACTCCAGCCATCCCATGTATCAAATAAACATTCAAATAAACACTTGAATACAGATATGATCATATGAAAAATATGCAAGAGCAATCCTGAGACACAAATGTAAAGGAATAGTACGGTCACCTGACTACAGAAGTATCTGCTCTTGTCCCATCCCCACCAGGAAACCTCCACCCTCCTGGGAGACAGCTCAGTAAAATGCTTGTCACTTAAGCCTGAGAACCTGAGTTGGGACCCAGCACTCATGTAAAAAGCTGGATGTGAGCCTAGCTGTGGCAGCATATGCCTTTAATTCTAGCACTCAGGAGGCAGATCTCTGTAAACTTGAGACCAGCCTGGTCTACAGAATGATTTCCAAGACAGCCTGGGTTACACAGTGAAACCCTCTTGAAACACCCCCACACAAAGAAAGTTGGTTGTGGTGGCCCATGCTTGTAATCTCTGGGGTGTGGGTGCCAACCAGCCTAATAAAGGAACCCAGGTCCCACTGAGCATAAAGCTTAAAAAAAAAAAAAAAAAAAGGAGCCAGCAATGGTGGTGCAGTTCTTTAATCCCAGCACTTCAAAAGCAGAGGCAGGAGGATCTCCAAGTTCAAGGCCAGCCTGGTCTACAGAGCAAGTTCCAGAACAATTAGGACTACATAGAGAAACCCTGTCTCCCTCCACCCACACACCGTGGCATTCACATCACACACACCCTCAACAGATAAACATGAACAAGGTGAATGGCTCCAGAGGAACCAGAGGCCGACCTCAATGTTTGTGTCGGGTATGTGAAATGAGTATGTGGAGCTATATGGCTCTGGGGACCAAACTCTTATAGACAGGCTTGTACAGTAAGTGTTTTTACCAGCTAGCCATCTTGCCCATCCCTTTACCATTCCCCCCACTCCAAATGCTAGGGATCAAACTCAGGATCTTGCGCTTCTTAGGCAAGTATCCTTCTACTGAACCATACCCCCAGCTTTAATAGATGTGAATGTAGAGTCTTCTTCCAGTACTCAACAGGAAAAGCCAACTCTCTGTGTGTTTGCAGCCAGAGCCAGCAACCCAAATGGTTGAACACCAAGATCACAGCACACAAGTGGCATTTTGGCTTTGGTCCTTTACCAAGCAAGGCATTTCTCCTATCTGTCCTGCAACCTTGGCCCAAAACCCTCTCTGACTATAATCAGGTTCCTCGAATACTACAAAGAGGGAAATCTTAAGATTTTTGAGTGAGAAAAAAGATTTTATTATTATTATTTATTTATTTTTGTGGTTTTTCGAGACAGTTTTTTTTGTAGCTTTGGAGCATGTCCTGGAACTAGCTCTTGCAGACGAGGCTGGCCTCAAACTCACAAAGATCCGCCTGCCTCTGCTACCCGAGTGCTGGGATTAAAGGTGTGCGCCACCACCACCCAGCTCAGTTTTATTTTTAAAATATAATTACTTTCCCCCTTTTGTAAGGCTGGATAATAGACATACTCATTTGACAACTGGATGGAGAGTTTTTTAATTCTTTGAAGATCTTAATTCCTACAGGCAGACTTAACTGAAGAAATGTTATTTTGGAGAACTGGAAGCTTCAGGATGCTGATTATCCTCTTGTCTCTATTTTAAGCAGCACACAGTATATAAATTATAAATGCCTACCTTGCCACAAGATAATGTGCCACTAAAGAACAGGCATTAACTCCGGGAAGTTAAACACCCAAGGGCCAAGAGGATCAGGATATCACTCCCAATTCACCATAACTCACTGGCACTGGAAGGCCTGGCCTTGGCTGTCAGAAAGCAGGGTGAGCAGAGCCCCAGAAGGAAAGTGAACTTCCATACTGGAGAGCAGAAAATCTCAACGTAATACAGTATTACTGCAGCTTTCCTGTACCCCTTCCAATTTTTTCTTTTTTAAAATGCGGGCCTATTTTTTTGTTAAATGCAAAAAGACAATGTCATTGCCCTATGGAGCTTGCAATAAAGTGAGGAGACAATTCTCCAAATAATCCAGAATGCCCTACTTACATTATTTTCCCTACTTATATCTTAACATTGGTGCAAAGTCCTACTGACTACTGGAGCTGGAAAGGGGCCTCCGGAGTCACCACTGTGAATAAATGCTCTTGTTGTAAAACTAAGTAAGTAAACCGAGTCACCAGCTATCTGGCAGTCTACTAAAATGAACACTGGCCTGTTTTTTCATGGTGATCCAAGGGAGGCAAACCCCTTATCTCACAAAAAGCCTTTTCCAGCTCTGGGATCATCAAATCTTTTTGCCCCTACCTACCTTGGCCAGTAATGACCAATACTGAAACAGAACCCCTTCTGAGAAGAGTCAGACACAGCTCATTCACAGCGCTGTGTGAACAGAGTCTGTTTTCCAACAAGTACTGTAGAGCATACCCAAGTGTCACACACTGAGTCTACACAATGGCAAAAGCAGGGTGTCTGGAGGAGAAAAAGGCAAGAACTCAGGTCAGAGGAGAATTGAAGAACAAGTGAGGGTTCACTGATGGAGGGAAGTAACACTATTTTAAAAACAAAACAAAAGACCATGTTCATTACAGGGAACTGCAAATCTATGTGATGGGATTGAAACTCTCAGGTAACCTCAGGAGTGGGGATGGTGGAAATGTGTCTCGCCTCAAAGAACAACCTCAGGCTTTGAGGATTCCTCTGCTTTATGCCAATAGGCTGAAGAATAAGCTGCAGGGAAGGAACAGTTGCAGGATGGACAAGAGCACAGAGCAGGTGACCCCTCCTGTCATCAACAAGGCAAAGAAAGAGAGAGAGAGAGGCTGAGAAGCAGAAGGAGGCAATCCCAGAACCAACACTTGAATAGGCAAGAAGGAGAAAAACTCCAGGATACTTACCTGCATTTCCGGCTGGAGCACCTGGTATCCCACTGAAAGAGAGAAGGAATACAGAAAAAGCAGCAAGTTTGGGGGGAAAAGATGAACATTAAGTTTTAGACAAGATTAATTAAACTAAAGAAAGCAAGTGATCTGGTGGTATCTGCCTTTAATTCCAGCACTCAGGAGGCAGAAGCAGAGGCAGGCAGATCTCTGTGAGTTCAAGACCAACCTGGTCTAAATAGTAAGTTCCAGGTCAACCAAGTCTACCCTATCTCAAAAAAANAAAAAAAAAAAAAAAAAAAAAAAAAAAAAAAAAAAAAAAAAAAAGGAAAAGAGAAGAAAAAAAGAAAAGGAAAGAAGCAAAGTAGAGATGTCCTAAATATAATATTTATATATATATCAAGCTCTCTGAGCTAAGGAGCTGGTTCAGCTGCACTGCCACAAAGCCTAAGAACCAATGTTTCTTCTCTGAGACCCACATGGTAGGAGAGAACTGACCACCAGAACAGGCAATATGTCATCCTCTGACCTTCATATATGTGCCCCCAATACAGACACAAAGTAAATAATTTTAAATATTTTTTAAAGAACTTAAAGACCGGGGCTGGAGAGATGGCTCAGCGGTTAAGAGCATTGCCTGCTCTTCCAAAGGTCCTGAGTTCAATTCCCAGCAACCACATGGTAGTTCACAACCATCTGTAATAAGGTGTGGTGCCCTCTTCTGCCTGCAGGCATACATACAGGCAGAATATTGTATACATAATAAATAAATAAATAAATAAATAAATAAATAAATAAATAAATAAATATTTTTAAAAAAGAACTTAAAGACCTTCATTTATAAAATAAAACATCCTAAGGTGAGTCAGGAAGATTCGTTGAGCCCAGGAGTCTAAGATAACCCTGCATAATACAGTGGGGCCTCATTCCAAAACAAAAGAAAATGTTTTACCTTTGTCTTTAAGCAATTAGTAAGGTTTTTGGCCAGACTTGTTATCTTACACCTGGATTCTTAGCACTTAAGAGAGACTGAGGCAGGAGCTTTGGCTATATGGAGAGATTAAAACAAACAAACAAACAAACAAACAAACAAACAAGCAAGCAAGCAAAACAAAACCCAGTCAAACAAAGCAAAAAGACCAAGAAGTTTTGTTTGGTTAAATTTAATCTCCATGTTACCTCTAAAAGGCTGTGCTTTCAAAACTCAAATCCAAATGGATCAAAGACTTCAACATAAAGCCAGCCACACTGAACCTTATAGAAGACAAAGTGGGAAGTACACTTGAACGCATTGTCACAGGAGACTACTTCCTAAATAGACCCCAGCAGCACAGACACTGAGAGAAACAATTAATAAATGGGACCTCATGAAACTTAAAGCTTCTGTAAAGCAAACGACATGGTCAACAAGACAAAACAACAGCCTACAGTATGGGAAAAGATCTTCACCCACCCTACATCAGACAGAGGTCTGATCTCCAAAATATACAAAGAACTCAAGAAATTGAACACCAAAAGATCACATAATCCAATAAAAAAAAATGGAGTACAGACCTAAACAGAGAACTCTCAACAGAGGAATCTAAAATGGCTGAAAGACACTTAAGGAAATGTTCAACATCCTTAGTCATCAGAGAAATGCAAATCAAAACAACTCTGAGATTACATCTTACACCACTAAGAATGGCTAAGATCAAAAACACTGATGACAACTTATGCTGGAGAGGTTGTGGGGAAAAGGGAACACTTCTGCACTGCTGGTGGGAATGCAAACTGGTACAGCCCCTTTGGATGTCAGTGTGGAGATTTCTCAGAAAATTAGGAAACAGCCTTCCTCAATACCCAGTAATACCACTTATGGGTATATGTCCAAAGGATGCTCAATCGTGCTACAAAAGGACATGTGCTCAGCCATGTTCATAGCAGCTTTGTTTGTCATAGCCAGAACCTGGAAACAACCTA